>NC_088993.1:12798790-13098790 GCF_963932015.1 Anas acuta
CGGGGGGAGCCCCGGGGGGCCCGGGCAGCGGAGCCCCGCGGCCGCCGGTGATGCGCTCTGTGAGACTACAGAGGCCGCGATTGCCTCATTAGCCGGGACTTCTAATGTTTAAAAACCTGTTAACTCTTTCCCCTTTCGACAGAGGCCGCCCCTCGCTATTTGTTATTATTATTATTATTTTTTTCTCCTTTCTGGAGAGAAAAAGGGATGCGCGCGTACAGGCATGTGTGTGTGCGCAGGGGAAGCCGCTGATCCGTTTTGTGCCCTCCTCCTTTCGAGAGCTTGTCTCCATAATTTAATGATAATTTAAAATATTGTTTCTCTCCCACTGTTTGATAATCCTGTTCCTTTAGTTGGTTTGATGCTGACAGATTTTGAAGGCCACGCTTTTCCCTCTCACCTGCTGTTACGTTTAAAAAGAAAAAAAGGTATTAACCTCCGAGGAAATAAATATTGAAACAAAAGGTTCCAGCCACAAAGCCCCCAGATCCCATCAATTCAATCCTCCGCTCTTAATTTTCCTGCGTTTTGATTTTTTTTTTTTTTTTTTTCCCCGTGATGTTTCATACCTGGGCTCCCCAGTCCCGTGCTCCTCGCAGGCGCTGGCGGAGCCTCGCGTTTATTTGTCTGTCTGGGGGCGTCCGGAGCTCACTTTCAAGTCAGAGTTTATTTCGTATTTTATTTGCGGGCCCGATTCGATAAGGGATCAGTTTCCCGAGGAAAAAAAAAAATGTAAATTGCTGTATGTGGGTGTAGCTGTAATGAAAAATCAGAGCAGTTAAATCGTAAAATTTGGATTAAGAAGCTTGAATTTAATACACACACAACACATTTATTAAAGCATTAGAATAATTGAAATTTGCTGCTGGAATAGTCCAATCTGTTTAAATAATTCTATGGGTGTCTTGTTGTGATAAAAGATTATCTGGAATTCTATTAAAGGCGCAGGAGCCCGATTTCTAAATCCTATTTGGATACTTTCAATAACTATCAATAATCTCATCTACTCAACAGCCTCCTGCCTCTCAGCTTTATCTGAAAGTTTACAGCATTTCAGGAGAATTTCATAATAAAAAGCCCGACATAGTAGGAAAGCGGTACCTGTCATTCATGTTCGGATTAAAAAAAAAAATTAATATAAGAAAAAGCCCATTGAAATGTTTGCTGTTTAAGTGCCAGACTAGATGCAAGGGATAGATTGGTTTTGTATTTCAAATCTCACCTGAAGGTTATTTTTATCTATCTAAACAAATTATCCCTGTCTGTTTGTGGAGTAATTACATCAATGAATATTATGAATAAGGTATGCTCCAGCCAAATATTAATTAAAGGCTCAGCACACCTCTCTCCCCCCTTCAGCTGGGCTCTCTTCAGACCCACGAATTAACGCCAGGTCCTTTTTAATCCCTCGCTTATTACAACTTTCTGTTAATTTTACACTGTTTAATATCATTCCAGGGGCTAATTTCTTTTGTTTATGCGCGGGGTATCTCTATAATTGTTACCAGACACTTTCCTGGCCGGAGCACCGGCTCTCCCAGACCCCGGTGCTTTCACTAATCGCTGCTAATTTTCTTCATTAACTTCATTTACTGTTTCCACGCTGCTTTATTATTATTTTTTTCTTTATTGTTATTATTATCTTTTTTATTTTTATTTTCTGCGGGGAAAGGCCCGGGCAGCTCCTGTGTCCTCAGCGTTGGTTTCTCCCTCGAAGCTCAGCGAGGGGCAGGGATGGAGCCCCCCAGCTCGGAGCTGGGGTCGGGGCGAGAGCATCCCTTCCCTGCCCTGGGATGCCAGCCCTGCCGGGGCTCTGCTCAAGGCACCCCCCCTTCCCTTTTCCTCTTCTTCACCCTTTTTATTTTATTTGATTATTATTTTTTTTTTCCGAGCTCTTGCTTAACTCCCTGGACCCAGCCCTGATTTCATTCTGGTTATTAGACAGCTACCAGTGACTGTCTGCACTCCGCGTCTTTCCTGCTAATTATCACCTTATGAAAAGTGTTTCATTAAGAAACTCTGCTTTTGATTAATTATCGACAGAATGCTGACCAGAAAGAAATGAAATTAGTCGCTGACCCCGTCTGAGTAACACTGAAAATTCATCACCTATCCTTTTAATATTGAAACGCACCGTAGAATTTTAATAGAAAATATTGTTTTTTCCAAACCTTTCAGTCTTTATTAATGCCCCTGGGCAAGAAATGATATTGCTGGCAATATAGCAGCCTTTGTTCATTTTAAATTTATTAAACATAATGCACTTCATTTTCAAATATTTTACTGTTTCTTTTTAATTTCGCTCACTGTAAGTACAGAATAAACCCTTTTTAAACATTTAAGATGCTGGGCGGGGAGGGGGGGGCCTCCTCCCATAGAGGCTGGGCCGTCGAGTCCATGGGAAGAGAGGGGGCTGTGATTTCAGTTGGCAGCCCCCCCCTGGTCCCTGCGGACCCTCGGGCTGTCCCCGCGGGGCCCGGAGGAGGAGAAGGAGAGGTCGGGGCAGCCCAAACCCTTTCCCACCAGGGTCTGAGCCTCGTCGGGGAGGGGTGGGGGGGTGGTCGGGGTCGGGGAAGAGGGGGGTCTCTGCTCGCCCGGGACTCCCGTCGGGGCCGTGAGTGTGCTCCCCCCAGCCAGCCCCCAGTGGATGAGGCAGGGCCACCTCCCCGGGGCTCCTGGAGCTGGGGGGTTCCCATCTGTCCCCCCCCCCGAGCTTTGGCTGCGGGACGAGGCACGGGCGGCGTGGTCGCCCCCGGGGGCCCTGCGCCTCTCCAGGCAGCTGCGGTCTCCCCCTCCCCAAAAACCCCGGGCCGGCGGCCGCCCTCCCTCCTGTAACACCCCCCCCCCCCCCCCACCTCTCCTTTCCCAAGGAATCCGAGACCTGCGGTTAATGAGACGTGAAGTGTGAAAAACTTCCTGAGCGGGGCGGCCCTAACGACGTTCCCAGATGTGCGGCGGGGCCGCCCCTTCCCCGCCGCTCCCCGGCCACCGACAGCCTCTGGGAACGGCCCCGCCAACCTATACGGGGCTGGGGGACGGGGCTGCACCCCCCCCGACCTCCCTTTTCAGCCCTGTATAGGGGCGAGGATGCTGCCCTCCCGTGCGCACCCTCGGGGCTGCTGCCCTCACCCATTTGCGCGCCCCCCCGGGGACGTCGGGGGGCCCGGCCAGCGCTGTCCTGACCTGAGCCGCCGAAGTAGCTCCAGAGGGGTGGGCTCCAAGGGGTACCTGCCCCAAGGGGGATGGAGGAGGGATGGGGGCACCCGGCAGCCCCCCGCAGCCGCCCTCCAAGCCTCTCGGACTCTTTCTCCCCCCCACCAACCGCCGTGCTACAGGCGCAGCCCTAGATGGCCGGGCAAATAAATAAATAAACGCCAACCTCCTATTTTTATGAGCCATTTAACTCCAAAATAGACCTCCAGTATCTAGTCCCCGCGCTGGATTTCCATATCCAGTCACTCAGCCCTGCTTATCTTCATGTATGGCTGCCTCATGTTTAACACACAATTACATTTTCTCCCTCCAATTCCATTACAAATGGAATCGGGGAGGCATTGTTTGAAGAAATGTACTGCTTCAGTTCTAGTTATGTCGTACAATGCACGGAACAGTGGAAAAAATCTAGACACCAAAGAGTCAACACGCACACACAGGGCTCGGAGCGCAGCCCGCACCCGTGTCTCTGCATCCAAAGCGCTGCCCTGCCGTGGGGCCGGCCGGGGAAAGGGGCCGGGGCAGAGATAACCAAGCGATGGGAAGTTAATTAATTGCATTAAACTATTGACTAACTACCTGGCTCGCTCGTAATTCATTTAGAGAATATTAAAATCTGAGGAACAATAATAAAATTGATGCCGATTCCCAGCGGAAGGAGATGGCCAGCAAATTGGATACTTTTCTTAATCTGGCGTAAATAATAACATGGCTGTTCCCACTCCCTCTCAGGCCAATTCCCCTATCATTTATTCCAGGCTCAAAAGCCTGCTTCCATAATTGATATCAGTTACTCAATGAGTGCTTCTTGCATTTGTTCTCGTTAGCCGGTCTAATTACGAAGTTCAGCCCGGGAGGGGGGCGACCCGGGCCGGACGGTGCCACCGGGAAGCCCGGGGGGCACAAGGTGAGCCCTCCCCCGGGGGCACGATGCTGGGGGGAAGGATGGACGGGACTTTGCTGCCGGGGGTGAGGCTCCGGAACTCCCGGTTCTGAAGCCCCCCCTGGGGTCTTTCTCCCTGGGGAGAGGCCGGGCTGGGGTCCCTGGGGGTCCCTGGAGGGCTCCGTGTCGCCCCCCGGCTCCGCTCCCCACCGCCCCCTTCCCCCGGCCGATCCTCTGCGCCGAGCTCCTCTCGGAGCAGATATTACTATTTCGTTATTTATTCACTTATTTATTCATTTATAAAGTGTTTACTTAGCTCGGTGCAGATGTAACATCTCATTTACAGGTTGGCCCCGGGGCAGAGAAACAATTGGCAACAGAGGAGGAAAAAAAAAAAAAAAGGAAAAAAAAATAAAAGAAGAACTCGAGAGAATAAAGAGGGAGAGAGGAGGGAAAGGGGGCTGCTGTCTGTGGTGGGGGGCGAGCCCGGATCCCCCCCGGGCTACCAGGCACCAAAGGCTCGGCTGCCGTCGGGGGGGAAACTGAGGCACGGGGTGGGGGTGGGTTGGATGAAAGCATCGAGGCCTGGGCACAGGCAGGATGCTCAGGTTTTAGTCCCATTTTCGGGACGAGCTCATGCTCTCCTCCCGCAGCAGCAGCAGCAGCAGCAGCAGCAGCAGCAGGAGGAGGAGGAGGAGGAGGAGTGGGGAGGGAAGGTGGCGGCGGCGGGGCTCGAACCCGCGGCCCCCGCGGAGGCTCCGCGCCCCCCGGGCGGGCTCGGGGGTGCCCCGGGGGGGGGCGGGCGGGCGGCCCCCGCGCCTCGCCTCGCACGGGCACGGGCGGGCGGCAGCTGCCGGTTGTTTAAACGAGGAGCCGGTTGCTTGGCAACCCGGAGGAGGCTCATTACCGAAGCCGGAGTGATTAACAAAAAAGGGTATGAAAGTAAAATGGATTAATTATTTAATTAACTAATTGATGATCAACTCCTTTTTAATTATTCACTTAATTAAAGAAGTGTAACTACAACACTGCCCTTATCAAGCGTGTTGATATACTGACAAGATTTCAAAGACAAAAAGGAGAAGAAGGGGAAAAAAATAAAAAATAAAATAAAATAATTTTTTTTTCACCGCCACTGGCACCGTGGATGTGAACCGGGAGCTGCTCGGCTGCCTTGGGACTGGTGCTGGGCCCCAAAGCGGCCCCAAAACTTTGTGGGAAGGGGTTGGGATGTAGCCCCCATCCCAGCCAGGGCAGTGCTGGTCCCAGTGTGATGTTGTGGGGCATGGATGGAGCTGTACTGGGCTCTAAGGGCCTCCCTGTGGAGGCCTCGCTGCCTCTTAAATCCGGCCTCATCTTCTCCTCTTGACTCTTCATGGCTTGGTGAGAGGGTTGTGGATGCAGATGGCTGCGAACTTCCCTGCTCCTCATCTCCCAAGCCAAAGGGTTTGGATGGCTTTGGTGCCAAGGGGCACCCCAGGAGCAGAGAGGGGTGAGCAAGGTGACCCCAGTGCCTGGGGGGCACCAAGGGTCTCCCAGGTGGGCTCCCTGGCTGTGGGTACCATGTGTAGGGTCCTGTCCTGAGCCCCCTGCCCCAGTGTTGGGGTCAGCAGTGGTTTGGGAGCGATTTTGCTTCGCCACCTTCTTGGCTCTGCCCAGAAGTGTCTGGTTCTGCCTGCAATGCCCTAATTTTGTTTCTGTTTTTTTTTTCCTCAAGTAAACACTTTTTTTTTTCCTTGTCGAAAACGCTCACCTCTCCTGATTAATTTACCCCTAATGACAAAGATGGCTCTGCAATCAGCGCGGGCATGCGGGGAGTGAAATCCGCCTGGTTCTCCCTGTTAGCATGGCTGATTGGGGAGAGGGGCCGGCACCGCGCGGAGGGGAGGGCGCTGCGCAGGGCCCCGATCGATTCTATTTACCCATCCGGAGCGAGATTGGATTTATTGTCAGTGGGAAGAAGACAAACTGATCACTTCTGCTCGGCGCCGTATTGGCACTTCCAAGATCTGCTGAAGGAGGGGAAACTTGGCGAGTTCAGCTTGGGTTTTAACCCTCTTCTGAACTGCCCCTCCTCTGTCCTTTGTGCACGGGGTCCCAGTTTCCCCTGAGCTCACCCACAGAAGCCCCCACTCACTTTGGGCTGTGCTGGGGGGCTGCAGGTGGTGACTGGATGTGGCCATGAGAGGCCAGAGGATTCCCAGCACTGTGAACCAGCGGCGTGTCCGGTGGCCACAGCACCCTTGTGGTGCCATCAAGCTGCTCCTGGGGACACTGGGGAGTCACTGGAGATGTTGGGAAGTGGGAATGGGGAAAAAAAGCTCTTCTTTTCTCACTGCAGGACAAAAACCATCCAGTGGTGTTCAGGCAGGCAAAGAGGCAGGATAGCGTGCCTGAGACGAGGCAGAATAAGGACGGACAAGTCGGTTGAACTTCTCTTTCGCCAGTTCCTTTTGCCTCCATCAGGTTTTAAAAACATAAACCAAACCATCCCCTCCATTTAAATCGTGTACCTAATCCCCTAACTCTCTTAATTAAGCAGAGGGAAGTTTAAATTGTTCTGACCATCTTTGGGGGGATTATATATTTCAATCATCATTATAGTGTGGCTATTTGTGATACCACGAGATAGATAGGTATATCCGTTGTATAATCAGGCATACAAATTATAATCCCCCCAAAGACGTTTAAATAACAATTTAAAATGCCGACTGCTGGACGTAGGGCACGGGAAGATTAGAAGTGAATGTGGACAGGGGGCGCCTTCAAGGACTTGGGTGAGCCCCTGTCCTGCAGCTCTCCCCCGTGGCACTGGGATGGGTGACTTTGGGAGCATGGCAGGGGGAAGGGGCTCTGGTCCTGGGGCCTTTCCCACTCATCAGCACAAGGATTCATCACCCTGCAGAGCTCGGGGTGCCGGGAGGGAGCAGCTTCCCTCCCTCGGGGTGCTGCAAGGCTCTCATTACCTCCGCTGCGAGCTGTGGATGTGCACGGAGGGCAGGCCGTGGTCCGGAGCTGTCTCGTTTTCCCGGAGCTGCACATGGGGGTCCCCGCTGACATTAACAGGAGCTGCTGAAGCATATCGAGAGAAGAGGAGATGCTACGAGCGCTCGCTCTCACAGCAAAACTGCTCAGGGGTGTCTCTGTAACTGTGAAATCAGGCCTTTTGAAAGCATGGATTATTGACTGAGTAGATCTAGCTAGCTCCTTTAGGGCCATTAGTCCTCATATGCACTTGGTGATTTTACACAGAAAACATACAGGGGAGATTGTATCCTTCTTAGGGTGGGGGTGGCGAGGAAGAGGAATTTTCCTGCTCCTCAGGAGTAAGTGAAAATGACTGGCTGAGACCTGCTAGAACAAAAAGAGACACATGTCTGAGGAAATAAAACCACTTTCTGACTTGACAGCAATAAGATTGCAGGCTAAATTCTAACTCGGTGAGTTTTTGTAGATTGGATTTGAATTGCAAAGAACTTAAAACCTATGCCTTAAATGGAAGGACACAAAAATCTTCCAATCTGTGCCAGGGAAACATTAAGGGTCCAAATAAATGGGCTTGCCAGGCATCATCCTTTGGGGAAAGGGCAACCCAGTTGAAAAACTGATTTCTTGTTCTGTTTTTAAACAACACGGAGATCGTGTTTTCCGCTCCATCAAATAAAGAGAAACATTATTATTATTTGCATTGTGCCTTCAGTGTAGACAGCAAACGCAGTGCAGCGGCCGCGGAGCATCCCTCTGCCACCCTGCAGTCAGGGGGAGATTTGGGTCTGATTCAGAGCACCCCAAGGCAGCTGTGTGTGGGAAGGGCTGGTGGTGGCTCTGCTGGCTAGCAGCGGTGCAGAAAACTTACATTTTTGTTCAGTAGTGCTACAGTCATGCAGAAACAGCTCACAGTTGTCTGACACAGCAAGAGGTCTTGCTGTGATGAACCTTGTAGGAGAAATTGTTCCCCCACTGCATCCCTGGATCCTTACCTAGCTTCCAGATTTGCAGCTTTTATAGGGTTTCAGTGTGTTTTTTCTAATACCTCTACACTTTTTGCAGCACGAGCCCCTTGCTGTGCTCCCAACAGCTCCTAAAATGCCCTGGAAGGGGTGAATGTCCCCCAGGCTGCTCTGTGGGGGCTCAGAGCTGGGGGCACATGCAAGTGCCTGCACTGAGGTCAAGGACTGCTCAGTCCTGGGCAGTGTTAGACACCCCAAATTAAGGAGCTGGCTGAACACATCCCTGGGGCATGAATTCATAGGTCGCCCACAGGAGGAGGTTGATAATCTTTATTAAAAGTGATGGTTCAAAGTGTTTTTATAGGGGTCACCCAGGCTTGGCTTTAGTGGGGGAAAAGGGCTGGGGCTCTTTGCTGTGAAGACCAAATCCGGTCCTTATAGTTGTCACAAAGACCCCAGATTTGCCCTCTCCTTACACAAAGCTGATTGTGAGACGTATTTCTTTTATCGAGGAGGACCTCATGTGAGGTCCTTACCTCTATGAGCAGGACATCAGCCCTCCCTTTGCCCTGGCATTAGAGCCACTTTACAGCGCTCCTTGCCCTCTGGGAGAAAGCCCCAGGGGAGGAGAAACCAGCTCAGTGCTGAGGAAGGATCAGGCACCACGGTGATGGGCACATCACACGCTGACCCCGCTGGCTTGGGAACGATTTGGGGCTGCTGGTGTCACCTAAGCTGGCTCAGACGCCGTGTCTCCGGCACAGCCTTGCCCTCTCGCTCCATGGCTTTAAATCACCTCCAGCTTTCCTACTCCTGCGTGCTCATCCTCCTGCCTTGGGAACCTCCACATCAAAGCCAGGCCGGGGAAAATACACCAGCGGCTTCTTTAAATGATCCTCGGCGCTGTGATTAGAGGATCTGGCAACTACTTTTCCAGAGCTCGCGAACTTGGTGAAAAATCTCCGGGGAGTTTCTCTCTGGGGGAACTTTATATTTTCTTGCTGATTTTTAAAAGTCTACTGTTAACACTGCGAGAGATTTTTTAGCACCAAACTCTTGATGGATGCTGGGTTTGTAGGAGCTGTAAATGTAAATTGTTTTTCCTCTGGCCACTTGTGTTTTATTTGAAATGTACAAAATCTGAGTGTGTAGTTCCTGGGAGCTGGCCTAGAGAACAGCAGCACTCCCAAGTAGTTTGTCTCCTATCAAATGGCATTAATAATTTAGTCTCTAATTAAAAGTGAGGTCAAACAATGAAAAATGACTGAGCTAAATGGTTACGCCGTGATGTATTAAAGTGGCTGGTGGGTTTTAATGGATGGAAGGAGCGTTGTTGTTTGTTTATGTACAAAACACTTTCAGTCAAAGACAAACTGTAAGAGTCCCGAGGAAATGTATTTAACTAAAATCTTTTACAGGTTACTGAGTCAATGGCTTGAGCAGACAGATTTTACACACCTTTTATTTCCTTCAAATTGCTCAGCTACCTGCAAAACAGATTCTCTTAATGACGAGGGGAGAAGAAACACCCGCTTTGATGCCTCTCAGGCTTGTTCGTCAGCTAATGTTAACACTCAGGAATATCTAAGGGGATCTAAGACAGCACGGGAAAGGTATTTTGAAGGGAGCTTGGTTTTATGTGCTGGAAGGTGCTTTGGGTATCTCTTCCCAGTGCGGTCGCCCTGAGTGGTTTGGGGAAGCGCCTGTCGTTAGTGTGATTGTGTTATTTCTCAGCACCTTTACCCACAAGCATGACCCTACAGGGAACAGCAGAGCACTGCCCTGATTGCTGAATTGCTAAAGAAAACGTGGAAAGGGAGCAAGAGAAGATAGCAGCCCCTGATGTGCAGAGAGGGAACCCTGTGACAAGAGAAGGAGGCCTCTCACCTGAGTGGGAGCAGGATCCAGAAACAAGGCACTGGCAAGTGAAGTGGGAGGTTGGACCCTGTAATATGGCTCTTGACAAAAATTGGGGTGCCCAGAGTCTCCAGCAAAGGCCTCATCCTCCAGACCAGCTGTCCCACCACACAGATGGGGTGCACTTAGCATGCATCTTTCAAGGCAAGTTGTGCAAGGCTGTTGTGTTATGGAAATGGGGAAAAGTTTCCCATGGTGGGCATGACTGCATCGTTTATTGGGTCCTCTGTGTCATTTAGCTGGAAGTTTTATGCTTGTGTCCTGTTAGGGAGAACACTAAGGTCCCTGGTGGCAGGTCATCCAAAAGTATGTGATGGTATGTCTGCAATGCTCAGTGGGGATGTTGGCTTCCATTTACAGTGCTCCAGTGCTAAGACATTGGCTCCCATATAGGCCTACTCTTACACACTTGTATAGGAAGGCTAAGGAGAGAGCGACAATTCATCTAGGGTATGATGGGCAAACCCAGGACCTTCCACCACATCCCCAGACCCACAGGTGCTATGTGCTGCCCAGGCTCAACAGGAGAAAAGCTCCTGCTCATCCAGGCTGGGATAAGTGCAGCCCCGAGAAGCCCAGATTTCTTTATAGCACTGTGTGCAAACAAACAAAAAAAGAAAACAGAAGTCCTATGTCTAAATATTTAGCTTTTATTTATTTACATTTTTAGCTGGCAATCTTTATATGAAAAGACAGGAAGTTGGAGTTTTGCACCTATTTCATTTAACACCACTTAACTCCTGGCACGGGCCCAATATGTCTCCATTAAGTGGAGACTTTGCAAAAATTGTCCCAATTAAGCAGCAGCATTGCGATTTGCTGTTGTTAGGCTAAACTGGTTCCCTGGGAGATGTCCTAATGAGGTATCCATCTTGATTAAGTGCAGACCCGTGAAGAGCTTCCCAATTAAAGGATAGAGTAGGCATGTATGTTATCCAAAATTCTTAAAAACAGCCATTTGTGGTGTCTCCTCCGGGGCTTACTCCCCCACGGAGGGTAGCGGTGTTTGCTTTGACATTGGAGGCTGCTGACCAGACCCATCACCAGTAGTCCTGAGGTTCCAGCACCAGCTTTCTTCTAGCCAGGTCTCAGTGCTCAGAGTGACTGAAGAGGATGGCTCAGGGGGCGAGAGCCCAGCCAAGGGCAGGTGTCATTCCTATGTGTCCACACAGCTTTTTTCCTACAGGTTCATTGTAGAGTCTTTTGGGGTCTTGGACAAGCCCCTTGTTATCTCTGGCTCGGGCTGCCTTCCTAAATCAGCAACAAAAACACTGGAGCTGAGGAGATGATGTATTACAGGTAGGAAGGGCTCAAATACCAGCTTTTTCTTATGGGCAAGCTGGGCATGTGGCCATGGGGATGCCAACACAGGTCTCAGCGGGGCCATGCTTGTGGGGCAGGGGCTAACGTGGGCTTTGGGGCTCCACCAGCAGCTCCAGCCCTCCAGGACTGCACCAGAACCAGCGCAGAACCAAGGCGGGGCTGCTTGGGGACATGGGTTTGGTGGGATGTGAGCTAGGAGGGGCAGGGGAAAAGGGCATTGCCGTGAAACCCTGGCTGGGGCTGTGAGAAGAGAGAGACCACGTGGGAGTGAGTTTCTTTTCTAGGAAATAGGAGCATTCCTTCTTCCCTTTCAATAACTTTCACTTTAGTTTAAACCAACAAAAGTCCATTTGTCAAGTGTTAATATTCACCCAATGTCCAGAGGACATACCTTGAAAGTTATTTATAACAGGATTTTTTTTTATTTTTTTATTTTTTTCCCAAGGAAACAGTGTTCTCATTCCATATTTCTTCTGTGCCACAGAATTACCAATCAACTCTTTTGGAGTCATTTTAAATACAATTATAAAGAATGTGATTAGGACAAGTGCAAAAGAAGTTAAACATAATCAATTCCTCAGTGCTGCCTTGTGGTTTACATTTTAGTATCATTTAAGGGGATTTGTGCCAACCTTTTGTAGTAGATTAAAGACAGATATTTTGTTTGTTACAATCAAACCTATGATTTCGGTTTTATAAATTTTTAAAATATTAATTATAGTTTGAAAAGTACACGGAGGTGAATACATTAACTAGTTTCCTGCTTAGATAGCAACTATTTGGTGTTTGGCATTAGATTAGCAAGAAGCAGGTTGGGAATTTTAATCCACCTTGTTAAGTTATTAAATTTTCTTTATTTACATACAGATCTTACTTTCATTAACATTGTAACAGGTGCTCATTAACAATTTATCATTTGCAAGGCAGAAACAAAAAGAGATTTTGCTACAAAGTTTTCTCTTCTGTGTGTCTCAATTATTTTGAGTCGCAAAGCTAAAACAATTACAAATACTGGCTCACAGCAGCCCTCAAAATTTGGGCCCATGTGGAAAAATCAGCGATCTCTGAATATTTCACTGCTTGGTGCTTCGCTCCAGGTAGTTACATACATATTTTTTTTTTTTTTCCCATTTAAAAAGGGGAGAATTTTCCTTCTAAGAATTTTGTTATTTTAAAAGCATTTGGGTTCATGAGTGTACGGACCCTGTTATTCCATCCCACTTACTCACGTCTGAAGTGAAGACTAATAGAATTTTAATATGATCTGTAATCACACTAAAAACTGTAGTTCAAAATTCCTGAGCATCACTTCAGTGCTATTGAATAGCCCTGGATCTAATTAGCATAATCATTTGCAGAGCCCTTGGAGTCCTATTTTCACAACCTTTTTATATTCTGAAAACAGGGGGTTTATAGTTCCTTTTCATTTTTTTGGCATAAGAGCAGGACACAGCACCATTTCCTCCTCCTTTCCGCCTCCCTCTCCCTCCTCCTTCCCCCTGCCCTCCCTCCCCTTCCTGCAGCATGAGCCCCAGCCTGGTGGTGACACCCCAAATCCCTGGGGACACAGAGGCATTGGAAATTCTCCCCTTTTTTCCTAAAAAGCCAAAGGCTCGATCTGCTCATCCTTCTTCTTCCTAGTGCCCGTGCCTTTTGGAAGGAGGCACTCCAGCAGCTCCTCCGGCATGGCCGCCCCTTCCCCATCCCTGCATCTCCAGGACCTGCTCTTCTCTTGGCAGCCACGGGCTCGCTCTCACAAGGTGGTTTGTTCTGGCATGGCACAGGAATAGCTGTGGTCTTGGCACTGCTCTGTATTTTGCAGGATAGAGCCTTCTTTGGAGCCTCTGTCTTTTGCAGGACTTCCATCAGTCCTGGTACGTTTGTGATGATCCATAAAATGTGTGGTGATTTGGAAGTGCTCCTTGGGCTTCCAGCTCTTGCTGCACCAAGGAACCCAAATCCCAAGCTGGGATTGCTCTTCCCAGTGTCTTTTGAATTGTCATCCAGGGTTGATGCATGACTCAGGCCATGTGAAGCTGCTGCAGGACCCTATTTTGTTGTACAAAAAATAGTTTCAGCATTCTTGGAGCATGAGGTGTGCTCCAGGATGGCTCTTGCTTTGCCTGATGCTGACTGTGTGTGTGGTGAAAATAACCTTAATGCTTCACTGGATATATTTTTGATTAGTTTAGGTGGCAAAAGACTGTGGAGGCCTTACATGTCTTAAGCATATCCAGCTACTGATGTCCACTGCTGTGGCATCAGTACAATGTTTCAGTACAATGGCACAGCTCATGCCAAGTTGTCAGAGCTGCACCTTATTCATTGTCATTTCTGCTTGATTTTAAACATCTGACACCAAAACTGGGGGAACTCAGTATCCTCAATCACCCTGTCCAAGCTCCTTTTATGAACCTTATCCACAAGAACAAGGCGCAAGAAAAATCCCCCCTGGGAAAACCAGCACTGCCAGGCTGGTTTGTGAGCTGTTGTGGGTAGTTACAAATCCAGGCAAACTCCTTTGGTTTCTCCTTTCAGCTGCATTTTGTGGATGTCTGGCAAGCTCGGGTTTAATGTTCATCTCAGCACTGATGGTTTTTCTTTGCTTCTCGCTGAAGCCCGGTGCCTGGTGTTCGCTGCATTTCTGGTCTGTCAGTTTATTCCAAGCTGTGAAGTGATTCTCCCTTCTGTAAATTGAGGACTTCTGTGGATTGAACATCAAAGAAGTCTGTGAGTCTCGCTCTGTCTCTCAAGACTGATTCCTGCAATTAGAGTTCTCCTAAATCCGTTTTAATTTATCACTGCTTTCACAAACCCCAGCCACAAAGTGCTGGATTCCAGATCTCTTTTATTTCCTTGCCCTGCACATCACAGCTTCTGCCGTGGGTTGGGACCGTTGTTTCTGCCTCCAGTGTGGGCTGCTTGCTGCTTCCCTCACCTGGGTTAACACGGGGGTTACAAGAGAATCCTGGAGTGGGAGGGTGGTCTGGGGTAGGTTTGTTTTGGGAGACCTTAAACTGCACCCTGGTGCTGTGTGTCTTCAGGATGCATGCAGGCAGGTGAGGGACAGGCTGTAGTGCTGTCTTGACAAATCTTCACACCTTGTGTGAAGTAGGCAAACGTGGAGAAAGACCAAGTCCTGGTAGCTTTTCTCTGACCCTGTGTGCAGGCAGCACACCCAGCCCCGGGCTGGGATGTGCACGAAGCATCCCAGAAGGACCACAGCTGGCACTGCTGCACCGATGTCACTTGTGCCCTGGCTTGAGGGGCTTGTCCTGCTGGGTTCAGAGCTTGGCAGTGTCACACTGCAGGCTTAGTCCTGTCCATGCTTCCTCTGTGCCTTCCTCACCCTCACCCACCTGCACCTGCAGCGCTGCCATCCCCCTGCCCTGGGACAGCAGACCTGTAAGCACATTTTGTTTTAATAGACATGGAAAATTAATGCCTAGAAGTGAGTGTAAGAAAGGATGCAGGCAGAATACCTCCCTGCTTCTGCTGCTATTCTCTTCAACCATCCATTTGGTAGAGGCTTTTGAATTGCTTCATTCTAACAAAGTCTTTGCACAGCAAAGATGTCCTTGATTGTGTTATTTTAAAAAGTAATTTTCCCCACCCCAGAAAGTTTTTATCTACAGCATTTTTTATTTTCTCACCGGCTTAAATAGCCTGGTCTCTCTCTTTCTCAAAGTAAAATAGACAGTGCCTTTTTTATCCTGGTGGTACTTTAAACTACAATAAGATAAATGGGCACAATTATAGATGTGTACCAGAATAGGAACATGTGTTCTAGCATATGTGATGCTAACCTAAGCAGACATCTAGATGTACTTCTCAGATAACAAACATTACACACACACATATTTATTAAACTCAGCAACAGCCTTTGCCATCCTTTTTAGCTACTTTTAAACAGCTGGTGAACTGTCAAAATCACGTTAAATATTTTAACAAACAAGTTAAATATTTTTAGTTGTTTCTGCAATGGTAGTAAAAATCGAGGATGGAGTAAATCTGCCTGCTTTGGTAAAATGCTCAGGGAAAAGCAGGGGATGCTTTTGCCTGGCTGCAAGTTTCAGGCCAACTTTTTTTTTCAGAAGTGCAGGCTGAGCTCTGCACCGGGTGCCCAGACCCTCCGAGCTGCAGCAGGGAAGAGCTCTCGGACTCCCTCCTGCTGGATTTACACAGCAAATTAGATCATGGGGAGCTGGTAAATGTATATTTACAGTGCTTGGG
This sequence comes from Anas acuta, assembly GCF_963932015.1. NCBI lineage: Eukaryota > Metazoa > Chordata > Aves > Anseriformes > Anatidae > Anas > Anas acuta. Next base: position 12,814,310 of record NC_088993.1, read on the forward strand.
TGTTTATGAGGTCCTTCTGCTCCGCTCCTGAGCTCCCTCTCCACAGACCTGATCCCGAAAGCCTGGGCAGTGTCACACGAGTGGCTTCAGCTGCACAGAGGTTTTCATGCCTCGAGGCAGGCTGAGGGCTCTGAATAGTGACTGTTTGTATCACTAAGGGTCAGAAAAGGTTTGTAAACCATCCGTTCTACTGCCGTGTAAGCGCAGCAGAGAAAATCCATGGTGAACAGGCACAGGGCAAGAGCCCTTTATTTTTAATATACATAAAAAAGGTGAGTACCATAACATGTGAGCGGGAGATAATGACAGGTGAATAAAAAGAAAGACAGCGACATATCTAGCAAAGTGTCAGATTGATAAATAAATGAACAAAGACAGGAGAATAAAAGGCTCTTATGAAATATATCAAATCCGATCTGATACGGATCGTGTTGTGGGAAGTTCAGTCTTCCTTTGCTGAGACAGGAGTCAAGGACAAACAGTTTGTCTGCGATTACGAGCTGTCCAGGCTAGTGAAATAAATGCACCTGGAAGCCTGTTCCGTCTTTCCCCAGCTTGCAGCACAGTGAGCACCCTGCCAGTTCACCCACAGCAATTTGTTTAAGGGGGAGTTCCCATGCAGAATTATTACAAAGTGCTTCCCAGTGGATTATGGGCTCAGATGGAAAACTGAGAAATGAAGAAAGTGCAGTGCAGGCTCTGTCCTCAGATCCAGGGTGGGGGAAGCAGAGATGAGGTGCGAGAGTGGGGCTGAATTTTACTGTATCAGAGAGATAACTAAGTGGGAAGTATGTGATGAGGGCAGGAGCACGGGGCTGATCGCTGGAGGGAAAAGGAGGCACAAGCCATGGGGGTGTGATGGATCTCAGCACCCTGAGCCCTGGAGGTGCACAGGACATGGTTACTGCTGCATGGCAGCACCTGCTTCGTCACACCAACCCCTGCTAGGAGATGGAGCAGGGACAGAGAGATGGGGATCACATGTGCTACCCTACACATTGAGGAAGGGACCTTGTCTGGAGGTAGAGGTTAGCAGGGGTAGCCCAGGTGGCAGTGGCGAGCCTGGGGCATCTGCTTCCCAGCTGGGAAAAGGAACTGGTAGGAGTCACCAGAGGAGTAGCAGCAGAGAAAAATCCACCCTGGGATGTGCAGTATTGAAATACTGATGTGATGGGGGTACAGAGCTACCTGGAGAAGCAGGAATGAAAGGTATTGAGAGGGATGGGAGGGAAAACAGTCTCTGAGGCTGTCCTCAAGCCAGCCATGGCATGGGCTGTGTTTGCAGATGACAAAGAGTGGGCACATCTATGAGCAAACCCTCTCCCTAAGGCACACAGGGAAGGGCTGAACAAACGCAACATTTTTGCTACTGTGCTTTTTGGTGTCAAGATGAATTTTCCCCCAGCATCAGGAGAAATGAATTTATGGGAAATTTTCCAGGCAGAACGTGGTGCAAGGCTTTTGGAGAACAAATCACAGGCCAGATGCAGACATCTCAGGAAATCCATCCTGGAAAAACTCAGAAAGGAGGCAAACTTAAAAGGTTTGGCAAGAGCTGTGGGCAAGGAAGTTTAAAAATTTCCAAACCTGGACTCAAAGGAGGGTTTTCCTGTATTGAACCGGCACGATTCCCAGCACCACAAACCCGCATAACTCTATTAATTGTATTAGCGCTCCATCCATCAGCATTAACAAAAAACTTGTGCTTTTTTCATCATGGAAAGGAAGCTTTATAACAAATTCTGGCAGTGTTAGAGACACGGGGTTGGTCTGGCGAGTGTTTCTGACTGCAGGATGCCCATTCATAGCTTGCAGCCATGGGTCTGAGGAGGAGGTTTCGGTGTGAGGGGGCTCGGTAGAAAAGTGTTCCTTTGTCTTCATCAGCTCTACGTGCCAGCAGTCACTGGGCAGGCAGCCCTCTCTGTTAGGATTGCTTTCTGTGTCAAACACCTCATCATTAGAAAGTGAAGCTTGAATGTTATTCTTTAAGCCTTAGATCAACTGTGGGAGCTGAGATGTAATGGAAAAACCTGGCGCTGGAAATTCTTGAGTCGTTATCGCAATTTATACTTAAAAGAGCTCCAGTTTTATAGCAAAAGGAAAAAAATCCATTCATTTTCATCATTTCAAAGCTTATTAAAAGGTTTCAAATATTATTTATTGCAATTCTGTACCAGCTCTAATTCACTCATTAATTCTATTCATCTTGAAACTAATTTTAAAGTTTCAAAATTTACCATAGCATTTTGAAAAGTTAAAGTAACTTTCAAGATGAATAGAATTAATGTTTTTTTCCTTCCTTCCTTACAAACTGGTTTCACCTTCAAATGCAAACCATGACCGCATTGTGCTAATAGCTGTAAATGTATTTATTCTCTGTTTAAGGTTTCAAAACCATTGTTTGACAGCTGATGTGGAACATAATTTCTCTGATACCAGTCCTATTTTCAACAAGAGGTGGTGCAGTCTCTTCCAGGAGTCGCAGCCTTCACCACTTACTCCAAATGCATTTCTACTACCGAGGATGTGGAATGAAGCTTTTTTTTTTTTTCTGTTTCCTTGCATGTGTTTTCTATTTGCTCTATTTTTCCTCTGACCAAAGACAATTACAGGTCTGTAGAGCCTGACAGAGCTGTTACAAATTTTGATGATTTTCTGCACAGGGAACATCTGGTTCCTAAGAAAATGCACTGTTATTTTTCTGATGGCCACAGGAGAATGTCGGGGTTTAATCCACCTGTGAGGGCTGCTTATTTTTGAAGCTTCATACCAACGCATGGGATGTGATGCTTCCTGGATCCCATGGCATAGCTGTGGCCTGAGCTTTGCCAAAACTGGCCTTAATATCCTAAATTCTTCAGGTTACAAAAAGTTTCTCTCTTCCTTGCTAAGTTTCTGCAGGACCTGATGGAGCAGGCATGTTTTTTTTCTTTCATTGAATGATCCCAAATTCCTTCCTGCAATGAGGCAAGAATGGAAAACCTCCGCAGAACAAGAACTCGTTGTGGACTCAGTGAATAGACTTTTTCCAGTTTTGCATCACTGGGCAGCCTGCTGAGGCAAACCGAGCCGGGGCCGTGTCGTGATGAAGGCAAATACCTTCCTACTGAAGGCTCGCTGGTCTTTGTGGAGCAATTGCTTTCATCTGGAGATGCTAAAGGTCCTACGTATCAACCCAGCTTTCTGATAAACATCGCGCTGCCTTTCTTCTGGCTGGGGAGCTGCCTGAGATTATTTGCAATAAGTGTTTCTGAAGCTTTGGGTGTTTTATTTTTGTGTTCTGAAGTGGCGATGTGTCTGTAGCAAAAAGGCAGCGAGAGCTTATTTCTGAGCAGCTTCAGGTGTGTACGAGAGTGGTCTAAGATGTATCAGTTATTTGGAAAGGTCTGCTGCTGAAACATAACTGAGAAACTGCTCTTGTTTTGGCTTTTGTAAGGTCATCACTGTGCTCAAGCTCAGCTTTCATCCCTTGTTGCAGCTACAGAGCCAAGAGGGGAGATATATTGTGTGCACAGATCTGGAGAGAGGTCCTCAGTGGGTGCATTTATCATTTGAACCTTAGAGAGGTGGTTATTTATTTATTTTTTAATATGTATATATATATTAATTTTTATTTGTTTAGAGAGTGACTTGGAGTTTACGCAGAACTCTCCTGGTTTTCCGAAGGCTCACAGCACTGCCAGGGAAGGTTCCCTTGGGTGCTTTAGGGCAGTGGGAAATGATGAGAAGGCCCCTTTGCCATCTGTAAACCACAGAGGTCAAGGTAGAGTTGGCCAAGATTCTCTGTGCATCCTAGGAAACATGCCTAGACTCAGTGGGAAGTCAGGAAGAAAACCTGGGCTAAGAAATAAAGAAGAGAGCAACTAGAAAGTCCAGGGCAAGCATGGCTGGGACTACCCAACAGCCAAACCTCCAGACATGTGAGACACGGCGTACCCACGACTGGAGAGCAGGGTGACCGTGGGCTAGGGTCTGTACCTGGTGAAGGATCAGCTCTCCAGGTCCACCTCTGCAAAAGGTCGCCTGGGCTCCTTTCACTACACAGTGACCACAGCTCCACGGGTATAACCCTGGCGTTTTGCTGGTCAAAACCTCTTCCTACAGAAACACAGTCAAACCCTGATCCTCCTGGCAGTGCTGGAGTGCCTGAAATCTAAGCTGTACCGCAGCAAAAAGCATAACTCTTTTTTATGCTTGTGGTCACTTGCCTCGATTTTATATGTGGCAAGCCTGGCAGTGTGGGATGTAGTGCGGGAGCCCACGGTGGTGTCAGGGAAGGTGTCTGAGTGAAGCGTTTTATGGCTTGGCTGGATTTATTTCCTGGCTGGAACATTTCCATCAGCTTCCTTTGGCCGCGCCCAGGACTCCAGCTTGTGGTTTCCTTGTTTTTCTTTCCCTTAAGGCTACCTCTCCACTTGGGGAAGGGAGAGAGCACAGGGGAGGAAGCTGCTCCTGTGATGTCTCCACGTTTGAGATGAAAGATGCCTCTGCTCTGCATACACACCTTCTCCGGGAGAGGAAGGGATGGGGCAGATCGCCTTTAGCACCCAGCTTAAGTGGATCCTGCAACGCAGCTGCCAAAAAATTTATTCCCAGGAAAGGAAATATGGGTCTAATGCATGCGAGCACACCTGAGCTAACTGAACCTGGCTGCGAAGACGTGGTGGAAGGGCAGGATGGTGGCAGCAGGATGAAGGCAGCAGGTCAGTATCAGCTCCCTGCCTGTTTTCCCATCCAGGTGCAGCCCGTGGGCACAACTAGGAGTTCAGGTGGAGAATAAACTCACCTGGGGCTCAGCTTCCAGTCTGAAAATGCTGGAACTCAGCTAAGGGGATAAAGTTGTTCTTGTTGGTGTATTTTTTTCTTTCTTTTATTTTTTTTTCTTCTTTTTTTTTTTTTTTTTTTATATTTCATGTGCCAAAAGATGTTCATAGCTGGTGGCTGAGCTCGGTGCAGATGCCTATGCTGACTTGCCTGTCTCTTCCCTGAACAGCACTGCAGCAGAGGCAAGCATCCGTGGGCAGGACTGATGTCACCTCTCCAGAATTCTGTAAGTCAAAATCTCAGTGTTGTATGCAAAGGTCTGCTCCCACCGTACAAGCTTCTGTTGCACAGCTGATTTTAAGCACGGTGTTTGCGATGGGTTGCAGGAGCTGGCAGCCTCAGGAGCAGAGATGCTGCTGCCTTGAGAAATGGGTCTCCAACCTTATGGCTGATTGGGAAGTTTGAAAAAAAAAATAAGAAGGGATTATGATACTGTGCATCAAGCCAAAAATGCGAACGATAATTCAGACACGAAGAAAGCTGTCATCACACACGGCAGCGCAAGGAAAGCGGCCAGCAAAAGGCAGTGCTGTGTGCTGAAGGTAACCCAGGAAAGAGCCTTGTAGCGGCTCTCTGGCATCTGCCAGGTCAAGGAAAGCTACCCACTGACTTCCAGAGTCTTTGGATGGGGTCCAGAGTGAAATCAGTGCCTGATCCCTAAGCTGCTGGGTAGCTGAGGGGGGCTTTATGATTTGGGATAGCTTTTGCAGTTTAAAGTGTTGGCATTGAGTGGTAAATGTAGTTTATCCGGATGATGCATTTCCTATTTCAGTTTCTTATTTCAATTACAAATACTGGCTTAATGCAACCATTACCAAACGGAAGCCTTTAAAATTCAAGAGGAAAAAGTTTCCAAAATTGTGTGAATTGATCTGTCACTCATACTGACTGACTGCCCAACAAATCAGTCCTAAGCCAAAAGGCAGAGAATAACCTGCACCTCCAGGTCTATATCTCCAAGCAGAAGATAACAACAACTGCCTAATTCCCTTTAAAGAGCAGCAATAGAAAATCGGGCTTTATTTTTGATGAGAAGTCAACAGGAGCTGCTTGGATTGTACTACAGGAGAAGGGGATTGAGAAGATAGAAACATAAAGTTCGGGAGACTGAGCTGGTAGATAAACTCATATTGGATTTGTGGCCTCCTTCTGTTTAAGAAACGTAGCCCTTATCGTGCCATTGGTTTTTAAGCAAAGCTCTCCATTGATTTCAGAGGGGTGTCCTACCTGAAAATCAATGGCAGGAGATGCCCCCGTGTGTTTACCTACTCTGATTTGGCTATTGATTATTAATAACTTCACAGATACTAACAAGGTAAAAAGCCAGGACAGAGGTTCTGTGAATTTAAGCCAGGAATTCCCTGGGAAAGCTGGCGTGGCACTGGAAGAATACCCCTTTTTTGCAGTGACACCCCAAAATGTGCAGACTGTGGCTCTCCAGGTGAGCAGGTACACGTGTTTTTCTCTGGGTGATTGGCTAACCATCAGGAAATTGAGAGTGGGAGGGGTGCAGGCAGGCTGATTCTGCAAAGCTGCCTGCTAAAGCCCTGATTACAGTTATCAAGCGAAGAAGCAGTCCAGTTTAAGCTGCTAAGGTTTCTGACGAGCAACAGGTTATAACGAGGGAAGGCAGAGGGATGCGTGAATGAGCGCCTGCAGACTCTGGTAAAGAGCGGATTACACCGAAGGTACGTTCCAGGGAAGGGACTGCATATTTCAGAGCAAGGCAGCAAATGGGCTTAGAAATAATCTGAATTTTACCCCTGCCCCCTCCTGGTCCAACACAGACAGAGTGTGGGCAGTGGAAACTTACCGGGGGATAAAGCTAATGCAGGGACTTGTAACGTGCCCGTGGGCATTATAAACGCCCAGGGCAGGCTCTTTCCCTGGGGTGGATATGTGGCAGTTTCCCCTGAGGCAGTTGGGTGAGCCACCATGCATCAACAGCAAGGCAAAGCTGGGTGGGTTTGGGGTGGGATCACCACGACTTCAGTCCAAATCCCACGTAGCTGGAGGTGCCTGTCCTGGCAACTGCAATCTGGGAATCAATTTAGTTTATGGCACAGTGAAGTCTCCAAATGGGTCAAAATCCAGGAATAAGTCTTTTTTTTTTTTTTGTTGTTCTTATATCATGCAAGTGAGTGTAGCAATGTCAAGATACACCCTTTGCAATCAGGGATAAGGCAGTGCCCTTTGCTGCCAGAGGTCTGTGTGGGGCTCGTGCCCTCCTGAAGCAGAGGAAGGACGCAGCATCCCTCCCTCTCTGCCAAGCTTTTGAGAGGGCACTAATACATTTGTAAGGAGCATGTGATAAGCTCTAGAAATGCCACTTTGAAATCAAACCCGGAGAAGTGTGAACTGCCTCAGCCAAAAGTGTTTCACCTTGGTCACTTGATAGAGAATGAGGAATTTCCAACAACAGGAAGAAAACCAAGGTGACCTGTCTCACCACGAAGCTCTGGTGAGGAAGGAGCCCTTCTGCTCCCTGCACAGCCTCTGCTGCTGCCTGGTGCTGGTCCCTGTGCTGAGCATCCTCGTGCTGCTTGCTTGTGGGTGAGAAGTGGCCCCATACAGACTGTCAGAAGCACACTGAAAGCAACGTCCTCCTGAGCTGGATGGGAATTTCGGCTCAGATACGACTCTGTCTGTCGCTGGCATTGTGTGCGGACTGTCACAGCCCTGAGAAGCGGGGCTTTAATACACTCCACGCACGGTGTCACCCTACTGGAAAGAGGCTCGTCAGAACACGGCGTGTCAGTTGTCACGTCACGGGGAGCAGATGAAACCCTATTATCGGTACACCGTCTACAGGCTTCCGTCGCATCAGAAAGCAGCTCGTCAGTGCAGTGTGTACAAAGGTGTCACCAGTTTCTGTTGAGTGGCACGCGAGTGGTGGGCGCTGCGGGATTAGCGTGGCATGAAGGAGCAGAGGGCGAGGGAGCAGCTTGGGGCTTTGCTGGGGACATCCTACATGTATGGGGGGGCAGGCGGGGATGGAGGGTTCGCCCCAACACCAGGGTCTGGTTTGATTCTCTTGTGCCAGATTGGAGGGTGCCAAGCCCAGACAAGCTGCGTGGTGGAGGCTGAAGGAGGCCAGGGACATGCCAAGCACCTATGAGGTGGTAACACTGCTTGATGGGGTTGTGCTGTTGCTCCTGCATATAGGATTTGGCCTGTGTCATGCAGAGGCTCAGGACCTGCTGCTTGGTCCAGTGCTGATACCCAAATCCTTGCTCCGAGAGCAGGCTCAGTGCACAGCATCACTCCATGGACGAAGCTCTCACGCTTCCTGCAGCCCACCCTCCACAGACCTTTCCCTTCCTGGGTCCCCGCTGCCCCCAGCGCCACTCGGCTCATTTCTCTCACAGCGTACGCTAATCCTCTCTCCCTCTGATAGTTCCTTTCCCCGAAGCAGCCTCGGAAACCCAGGTGCTGGCCCCCCCGCCTCCTCCCCGGCCCACGGAAAAGAGATGGCGAACGGCTTTCTCTTGATTGTGTCGATGGGAGATGATTTTCAAGGTGAAATTTCTAGTTCAGTTGAGTCACTTTCATTCAAGGCGATGAGCAAAATGTCACCCCCACACTGAACCACACTCAATGCGCCGCTCTCCTATTGCATTTAAATTTACTCCACTTTTCCTTTCTGACACCTGTTTAAATCAATATCTTCCTCTCCAGGTCGTGGGCAGAATGTGCCTGGTCTCTCCGCACAGCGCTTCTCAAATCCACTAAAATCAACACAATAATTGAAATATTTTCAAGCTGATTACACCGCTGCCTGAGGCTAGGCTGGTTGCTAAGGGTAAGCTCCCTGGTTGCTAGGGGGAGTAAATCATCTTGCATTATTTGATTTTTGTTATAGATATGAAACCGCTACTCCCTCGATTAAATGTCTCTCAGTCTAACACCTATGGGACCTGGGGAAAGAGAAAAGAAAAGCAGCAACCTTGACCCTGTCAAATAAATATCTCTAACTTTTCCTGTCCTCCGGCTTCCAAACCAAACCTGTCTGCTGATTTTTTTTTTTTTTTGATTTTGATTTTTTTTTTTTTTAACCTGACTTTAAATAACAAAGCTGTGGGGACAAGCAGATGAAGAGAGGAAGAACTGTCTGTTCCATTAGAGGATCTCTCAGCTTGGCTAAACACTCTCTATTTACTCCAAACACAGCATGATGGGGAGCTACAAGGATCTAATAGCCTTGAAGATGTAGAATTGCACCAATTACAGTTCCCATTCAGCCCATGGCTCACGAGACACCAGCTGAAATCGCGGGGCCGAATCCTCCTCCCGGATCCGCAGAGCACAAATCTGGAGGGTTTCCATCCTGGGGAAGGATTTCTCCAAATTTCTCATGGCCACATGAGAGCAGAGCCCCACTCTCCAGCACGGAGGAGCTCTGGCGTGTGCAGGGCAGGCTGCTGGTGGAGCAGGAGCTCCTGATGCGTTATTAATAGGAAAGCAGTATGTGGGGCAAATCTGTGTGCCGCTGATGTTTTCAGGAGCCTCAGCTCCTCCTGGGGTGCCGTTGTTCTCTTACCCTCACCCAGGGGCTGGTTGTGCAGTTATCACCATGGGTTCTTCCTCCAAAAATGCTCAGAAATTACCGTAACCGGGAAATGTGTTGCAACCCCACAGCCAGAGGTGCGAGTGGCTCTTCTGCTGCTTGGATTGGAAAACAACCAGCAGCTCGCAGTGTTCCTGAAGCATGAGGGGAGGAGATGAGGCACGAAGCCTTTCTGCACCCCAGGACCTCCTGTTGGTCCTCCCGACTGCACTCTGCTTCCCCTGTACTGCCCAGCATCCTGCTTTTTAGGGAATCTGAGGCACAAAAAGTTAGTCCTGCTGCTTGCCTGAGGTCGTGCAGCCAGCCTAGGTCCCATCCAGACACCTTTATTCCCCTGCTGGATGTAGCATTACCTGGGAGAGAAACATGCAGCCAAGCCCTGGCTCCTAATCCACTGCAACAAGCCCGTCTTCCTTCCTCACTGAACCAATTTCAGGTGCGATCCAGAAGGGACAGGCAAAATCCTTATGTAAATGTTGTAAACCCTGTAGTTGCAGCTAACTCATCGGCAGCACCTCCTCTGCCACATCGCCTTGTCCCTGGGCTGGAAGTGGGGACCGAAGCACTGCGAAGTGAGGGGTGTCAGGAGCCTCAGAGAAGCTGATGAGAGAGGAGCATTAAGATCCTTGTTGCAAACAAGGGGCTGGCGATGCACGTCTTCATTAGCACAAATGAGCCAGTCCAGGCTGGGCCCTGCATGGCCTGTGGAGAGCATCCCTGCCTCAAACACGCTCAGCTCAGTTCTTCCCTCTGAGCTGTGCCAGTCGCAGTGGGGCTTTGTAGGGTTTTTAGCCAACACACAGAATCATGCAGGGCATGGAGGTGTAGGATGAGCAGGAAACCCTTGTAAACCTGGAGGACATGCTTCTTCCAGCCTGGCTTTCTGCTCATGTCCTTGTTCCCCAAAGTTTGCAGGCAGGATTCCCCTGCAGGACACCCACACCCGTGCCGCGTGTTTAGCGGGGAACGCCTGCAGCACTGAGTGCTGCGACTGAAATGATTAATTGTTTAATATATTGCAGGCTGGTTACCCCTCCTGGATCTGCCAGGTAACAAATGGAGTCGGCGGAGATCTCACAGTGGCAAGCTCCTTGTTTGAGGTTTAGCCAGCGAGCATTGTTGCTCTGAGGTTGGAAATAGGGCCGGGGCAGGATGCGGGGTTTCGCTGTGCTGCAGCGGCTGGGAGCAGAGCCCAGAGGGCAGATGAGGGCAGATGCTTCCTCAGAGCTTTTACGTGTTCTTATAGCATTTGCAAGGACCTGAAATCAAGCCAGAAGTGTGTGATTCCACCAATGTATTCTGTATCTGAAACACCACAACCACGCTCAGGGGATACGGTGCGGTGTTTCATTTGCAAGCGGAACTTACTTAAAAATCCATATTAAGTATAATTTCTATTTCAATACTGTACAGGTCACACTTTATGCTAAGGTTCCATTTATAAATAGTTTATAAAGATTAATAGATGCTTTAATCAATGCCCAATCAATAGCTTAGTGACAGGAAAGCCCAGCAGAGGGAATTGCCCCAAGGGCTGCAGGTGTTTTGCTCCCGTTTGGTGACGGCCCCTTGTTCTGGATGGGGACAGAGAAAAGGGGCATTTTTAATTTTTTTTTTATTATTTTTTTAGGTACAAAGTGAAAATATGGCACTGGGAGGGGACCCGCTCTGCTGTGATGGGGAGGCTGGTGGAGGTCACAGACAGCAAAGGGGACTGCAGTGGCAACAGGGACCCAAAGCTCAGCCCCATGGGGTTTTACTGAGCCCTCCTGTAGGCTTGGGCTACCAGGCAGGGCCCAGTGGTCTGTGGTTCAAATTTGCCCTTTCTGAGCATTGCATTGCCTGCTGGAGTGTGTGGGAGGAATCTGTACTCTGAGTACTTTTTGACAAAACCCAGTAATGGCTTTTTAAAGGATTCTTCTAAGAAGTAATTCTGCTTTTTTTTTTTTTTTTCTCTTTTTTAAATACCCTCTAGATGTCTCTTTGTCATACACTTTAAAGGCCCATCCCCACATGGGTACTAGAAGGAAAATCTAATTGTATTTTAAGAGAACAAGAGTAATTTAAAAGAAGACAAATGTTAATGTTATATAAATTGATTGGCCAGAGTTTTCTAAAGCAGGGAGGTAAGTGTCCATTCCCACCGAGTTTCAGGAGGAGTTGGGTGTCTAATTGCCTTACAATTCAAACTCCTGTGAAACGTCTCCAGAACAGACCCTATAATTGAATATTAAGTGATTTCATCATGAATTCTTCCTTATGTACCCTCATCCTGGTAATTCAAGCGGCAATGCTCAAGTGACAAAACAAACCCTCAGCTCCTTGGTGACCCTGGAAACCCAACCGAAGCCATTTAGCAAAGCCCAGAGCCAATGCCTCTGCTTCCAAAACCTTCTTTGCACGTGAATCTTTGAAGAAGTTTTCCATTTTTAATGGCCAGAAATATCTGCCTGCTAAACTTTAACTACAACTGTACCCAAAGCCCGTCTGTCTAGCAGCAGGTGGGCTAGTGAGAGTCACAGTCCTGCTGGGATACAGCCAGCTGTTCCCAGGAATGAATCTCAAGTAAATTAACAAACACCACACAAACCTGTCAATTGAATCATTCTTGATTACTGTAAATGCTGGGCTACCCGTTAAGGAGCTTCTCCCTCCGTGCAGAGGGAGTTTCTGTATATACCGTGTGTGTAACTGGGGCAGCCAGGCCTCCTGGCCTCCAGGTGGAGGGTCTTTTGGTACCCATAGGTGCACCCGCCTTCAGCCTACGAGTTTGGGGTGCTGGAGAGGTCCAGGATGGTTTCCTTATATCTCTGAAGATCCCGTGAGCCTTCAAAGTGTGTACAACATGTTTGGGAAAGGTCAGCATATCTGGCATCCTGTGCCAATCTAGGAATGGCACAGATTGAATCATTCTCCCTCAGAGGCGTCTCCTTGGCACCAGTGTGGCCACAAAATCAATCAAAATCCCACAGGCCCTCCAGGACACCCCCGCCTTCCCCAGCCACTTCCCACTTGGTGGGAGGACATGGAGGATGAGAAAACTGGAAACACATCACGCCGAAGGCAGGAGAGCTTCTGATACCAAAGAGCAGCTGGTTACAGAGGCTTGTAGGTGCTGTACAACAATCAGGGTGCTGGGTGAGAAGCAGAAGGTCTTGGCTCAGCATCTGTCTGTCTGGTGTCTGCTTTGTGCTTGAGCTTTGATGGTGCACCTGAGACTCATGTGCAAAATGAGGGACCTCCTCTTGTGGGAGAACGGCAGCCAGATCCCTGACTGCCTGCAAAGCCACGGCAAAATTCATCCAGGGTTGTCTGCTGGTGCTGCCTGGGGCTGGCGGTGTCCTGGAGCTGGGGTGTGGAGACCCAGAGCCATCCAAGCGAAGGGCAAAGGAGCAGAGGTCGAGGGGGTAATTGAGTGAGAGCAGGCGGTGGAGAAACACGGGGAGCAGAGGAGAGACACGAGAGGGCTGGAGGCTGCCGACTGCTGTCAATAACAGCAACTCGGAAACAACAGAAGTGAAGGCAGAAACACATTAAAGAAGAGAGAAAATGGACTGTCAAGAGATAGCAGGCTGAGCAAAGCAAAGACGTGATCTGGGAAAAGCTGGAGGGGGAACCGGCTGAGGAAGGGCTGCGGGGGGCTCTCTTCAGACTAAAGCTGTCCTTAAATCTGGTTACCTGCATAGCTCAGGGTGATGTTTGTTGGGGGTTCCTGCTTGTGCTTGTGGTTGGTGAGGGGAAAGAGGCAGGAGGAGCAGCACGGCATCACCTTGACCCCATGCAACATCACCTAGATCCCATGCAGCAGAACCCATTGGCATAAACCAGGCTCCTTCACATGAAACAAACACCCCAAAACCACAGAAATCTTTGCCCTAGCCACACCACTAGGGTTGCAGGAGGGTTGTCACATTGTTCACAGCAGCAGGGGGGACCGATGGTGGAGGCTGGGTGCTTTGGGGCACGTCTGCGACATGTGCAGAGCTCTCAGCACCCGTCCCCAGCCGGTCTCAGGCCTGATCCTTTGCCAGGTCTCTGCAGGGAGTTTCGGAGCTGGCACCGGTTCGTTCGGCTTCGGGCAGCCTGGGAATATGAGCTTGACACATCCCTAATTGACAATTGAACCTCAATTTAATTCCGTGCAAGTCAGCAGCCTGAGCACCTGGTTTCTGCTCGCGTGAGATCGCAGCCTGAACTGCACCGACTGCGGGGACTCACGACCAGAGCTGCAGGATCAGTCCTGGGATGGAGGGTTTGGCCCGGGAGGGTGCGTGGGAGAGGGAACAGTGCCGCAACCTTATCAGCGTAAATCTCTGTCTGTCTGGATATTAGCAGTGTTTCCCCAGCTGCGTCAGTGTATGTGTTTGTGTATACAGACTCAATTTATGTCATTTTGTAAGCAGATAAGTGTTTGTGCCAGACTCCGTGCGATTTTGTGAAAGGCATGCTTACATGTTTGGATAGATTTAATAACAGCATGTGTGTGCCTGGGTTTATATTTAGCTGGGATCACGGGGAAGGCAGTGGCAGTGGGGTGGCCGGGCTGGGCAGCACGACAGGAGGTGCTCGAGCTCGGTGGGCAGCAAGGGGCTGGCTCTGCCCTGCCTGGGCTGCTCCTCGCCCCATGGCCATAGTGCTCCCATGCATGGGGGGAGAGGATTGATGTCAGGCTGCATGTCAGGCAAGCATGTGTGCTGTTTAATTTTGGAGGATGCCTTGGGAGGATGAGTTTGCAAGATTTCCTGTGGGTAGACACAAAAGAATGATGTTTATGGACCTGTAATAGTACCCCTCTGTACCCTGTGAAATTCTGTATAGTGCGGGTGACGTGGGCATACATGCACAGATGAGCCTGTATTATGGATCTCTATAACCCCAACACGTACGTGGGTTTTGTGCTGCCCTGACCATTCCTGCAGCAGTTGGCACATCCCAGGCAGCATCCCAGCATGTCCCCGTATGGCTGAGGCACCCCTCCATGGAGTCCAGCAAACTCCATCTCACCCAGAGCTCATCCAGCATGAGGCTCTCCCTGCAGCAAACACTGTGCATGTGCGCTCGAGATATGGAGCCTCTTCCACGCGCGGATTCACATTCTGCACCTTGTAGCGGGCACGTCATGCTCAGACACATTCCCAAGAAATATCTGCCTTCGACATACCTGGCCTCATCTCCCTGTGCTTCGGCATCACATCCTCAGGACAGGCTTTGCTTGTGGGGTGCCGGGGGTGCAGGACCACCTGTCCCCTTTGTGCGACAACTGGGGACGCAGGCGTCGTGCTTTGGCGCCCGAGCCCTGCCGAGCTCTGGCTTGGCCCCAGCCCCGACTTTTGTCCTGCCGTTTGACATCTGTGACTTTTAAGGCGACGCATCCCCAGCGCCCAGCCCGGCCCCGCCACCCCGGGCTGCCGTCCAGCAGCATCTGCCGGCCCTGTCCCCATCCCCATCCCGCCGGCACCCCCATCCCTCTGCCCCGGCTCCCCGCCGCCCGCCGCGCACGGGCAGCGCGCGGGATCAATAAGACACCTCCGACTCCTCTATTTACAAACTAGCTGCCTTCAGCAGCCAGGCTGTTTAAGCACTTCATTCCCATTCAGGAGGGCCATCTGCTGCCTTTTGCTGTAAGTCTCTCTGAAAACCTCAGCCTTGACAAGCTCGAGATATGTCAGCGCAGTTATCAGCGGAAAGCAACATCTGCCGTGCCTGACACCCACTATTGTAGGCCATTTAATCTGTCCCCCTCCTCCCTTTAACTGCAGACAACAGCTCCCTATATTATATTTTCCCACTCAATTAGCACTATCATCCTGCTGAAATAGAGGCCAATTTACCTTTAATGACATCATTGTTAGGAGAGTGGCAGCCCTGGCCGGTGGCTGGCGGGAGGCAGCGGGGCTCGGCGGCTCGGCGGGCACGCGGGCAGCCTATCCGCGCTGCCTTCACCCCGACCGCAGACATTGTTTCCGACAGTTCGCAGAGGCAGTGTGGCGGAAAATTGAGTCCAGATTCATTAGTTTTTTTTTTTTTTACCCTTTTTTTTTTTTTTTTTTTTTTTTTTTTTTGCCCGCGCGCTGCTCAAGTCGGTTAAATTGATACATTTCCTAACAAAATTGAAGTGCTTTGTGCTGCCAGCGGAAAGCCTGGTGACCCTGCGCGGCCCACCGAGCAGCCAAAACGAGTTGATGGATCCATTAGGCCGCGCAGAATGCCTTCCCCCTCTGCCTCCGCTCCTGAGTGACACTGTAAATCTGAACCAATTTCAGTCCCTAATCATCATTACAAACCCCTCCACTGTTCATTTATTACTCTACAATTCTAATACAGCACACGACTGGGTCAGCGCACGGGGAGCCAGTGCGGTTGTGGAGGCAGGCTTAAAGAGACCATAATCCGTGCTGGGCTTTATCGGGGAAGCAAACCTGATTTGGCCCCCACTTTCCGTGAGCTGCCCCCCACCTCCGTGCCAGCTCTGGCCCAGGGATGGGGAGCGGAGAGGAGCGAGCATCTGTGGGATGTGGGAGCTGAAGGATTGTGGTGAGCCCGCCAGGGGCTGGGTTGCAGCAGGGGACGCACAGGAGTCTGATGGGTGCTGCAACCCCATGGGTGTGCAAAACGGACGTGCAAAGTGGGTTTTTGGTGAGGCAGAGGGTTGGCGTGTGCACGGGAAGGGGCATCAGGCTGGGAGATGATGTTAACTGGGGTTTATTGATGCTCTCCATCAGTTCAATTAAAAAAAAGAAAAACAGACATCTTGTTGGAGCTGGAAACACGGACACCCCTGCAGGGATGGTTCCGCCAGGTCTGCAGAGAGACTCAGCCCATGCTGGTGGGACCCTGCCTGCTCCCACCACGAGAGCCCGGAGCTGCTGCTCGCTCCAGCCAGCTCGGCAAGACCGAAGCCCTGCTCGCCCTGGCCGCTGGCTTCCAGCATGGAGAGCGGATGCTGATTGAGTGCTTGACCTGCTAAATGTGTTTGCGTGCCTGGATCGAACACTCTTCCAACAGGCTGCCGAAGAATTTATTTATTTGATTTGATGTGGCTGATTTTTTTTCCCTCCCTTTTTAACAATGCGCCTATCAACATCTCTGTAGGTGTGGAAGCAATCAAAGAATTTAAAAACACACAGGGTAAATAATCAGATTAATGGCACGATGGGACATGACTTGCTGGCACCTGGGATTGCTTCTGGTGAAATCAGCAGTCACTGGGGCACTCATCACTGGTGCAGGATAGGGCCCATGCAGCCAGATCACATGCAGGGACAGACTGCTGCAGGGCTGGAGGGACATGGTGCAAGGGAAGGGTGCAGGCACCCAGGGTCCTGAGTCTAATCAGAGACTAAGCAAGAGGGTATGCATGAAGAAACGCCTTGCTGGGACGTCCCCTCTCTTCCTAGGTAGGTTTTACCCACGTGGGATCTTCCATTGAGTACTATGTCCATGATTGATGGGGCAAGGAGGGAAGAACGGTAGACTTGTAAAGGACTGTGATGGTCAAACTCTTTTTTGCAGCTTGCTCTGTCCATAAAAGCTGGTGTAGAAAGGCTGGACCTCAAGGGAAAGAGCAGTGCCTTGGTTGGGACACCAAAACCTGAGCTGCCTCCTGCTGATCTGCCTGCAAAATTAGGTGATGGGAGGATGCTGGAGGCAGCCCTCATTGTGAGCAGCAGCAGAGTTCATCCCCAAAATGAAACAACATTGAAAATATATATTAGCAACCAGGCCTGAAAGCAGGGGAGGTTGGTTGTGGGATTTTCTGCCACTGGGGATTCAGCCAGGGTGAACAACTTGCTTGCACAAACATTCCCCGTGTCCTCCATCTCCACTCTTTGCCCCAAAGCAGTGCTGGGACAGGATCAGCTCATTTCCAACCAGGGGGGAAAGTGGCAGCTTGGCGATGATGGCACTGCTTCCCGTGGGCAATGGGCACCTCTTTCAGGGGGGTCTCCATTCGAGCTCTTGCTGAGTCCATCTGTAGTTTAGTGTCCCCCTCCCTGTCACCCCCATATTCATACAGACATCTCCGTGTACCCGAGCCAAGCGCCAGCCCCGTGACACAGCTCCTGTGCATCAATGCGCTGCCCCTCAGCGTTTGCTCTCTGTTTGCAGCCCGTTGGATGCCTCTCGATCAGGACTGTTGTTAATGCTCATATCTAAGGCAGTCTGGATTAGTTTCTCAAGTAGCGTTTTGTGAGGATCAATATCAAATGCTCTGCTGAAGTCTAGATGCATTACATCTTCTGTACAGCCTTTCATCCACTAATTTTGTAATTTGATCCAAAAAAAAAAAGAAAGAAAAAAGCTATCGGGTTGGTCTGGCATGACTTGTTCCTTACAAACCAGTGCTGTTTATTGCTCGCAGTTCAGTTATCCTCTAGGTGCTTCCAAACACGCACCGAACAGCCTATTAACGCCTTCTGTGACACTCTGGGTTTGAGGAAACCCAGCCGAACCTGCTGCTCATGCAACTGGGCTCGAGCACAGCTCTCCGGCAGCTGCTGGGACATATGTTCATGGTGCACACCGAGGGCCCGGTCCACCTCTCGCGCAGACGTAAGGCAGGATCACGCAAGCTCAGCGGCAGGCTCGGGCATCCAGAGGCAGGTTTGCTGCAGCAGATGTTGTGTTGCTGGTGCAAGCAGTTTTCCTGAGCTTGCTTTTAGCTCCTGTTTCCCACCGCCACCCCCAGGATCAGACGTAGGGACACCTCTTGGGGCTGTGGGGTGGGAATTGCTGGGTGTTTCATGCAGCCCAGCTGAGCGGTTCAGCCCCTTGGTGACTGATGTAAATGCTGGGGTAAAGGCATTTGGACTGTGTCCATGTTAGTCCTGGTACAATCTCTGCTGTGGAGAACATGTGAAGAAAAGTTCTTGGCAGCATGTGGTGTTTCTGCATGTTCTGCTCACCAAAGCACAGCCCCAGCACCTCTTACAGCAGAGCCAGGTGCCTGGTCCAGGTCCCCTCCTCATCCTTGGGGGGTCTCATTCAGCTCTCCTGCTGCTGATGCGCAGCACCGTGCTGGTGTTAGCCCAGGGGCTGCCTGCACAGGGCCTTTGGATCGTGCCATGGTGTTGCCAGGATGCAAGGCAGCCCTCCCCACCACGATTTCAGCAGAGCAAAGATCACAGCCAAGATGCCGAGAGAGCCCAAGAGGTACAGCAGGCTCCGCGTTGTGTTAGCTGTGCTTCCATTGCCGACGGAGCTCTGCCGCTGCATAAATAATGGAGCTGACACAGCACCTTCTGGGATGTGTTTTCTACAGTTTCATAAGACCTTCAGTAACTGCCCGATGGTGCCTCGGCACAGCCAGCCTCCTTATGATCTATAACGCTGACAGCTCAGGAGGCTTTTGAGGGATACAGCGCACAAGAGCGAATTTCCAAAGTATTGCGTGGGCTTGGGGTTGTATTGCTCCCTGCTGACTCCACAGACTCGTGCCATGACACTCGAAAAATTAACTCCTTTATGGCATAATGCTCAAATCACACAGCCCAGGAGAAAGGGGGACGGATTCTGCCTGGTGGGGCTGGGGGCTAGGACAACCTGCTGGCCAGGCAGCCTTGTCCCAGCTTGGAGTTTGGCTCCAGCACAGCCCTCCAAAGCCTGCTATAGCTCACACTTAAGGCAAAGAAAATATTAATGGGACTTGTTGTAATCTCTGCTGGCATCCCTGGAGATAAAAACAGTTAGTTTCACTGCTGGAGAGTAATCTTGAGAAGGGGAGAATTAGCCTGGGGAGGATCGCGGTGAAGGGTCCTTGGCATTGGGATTTAGAAAGTCCATCTGACCCTGGGTGCTGATGACCTTCCTCTGGCAGTTGATAATCCCCTGCCAACCAGACCACTTATTCCTCTTTCCCTTCTGTGGCTGGGACTTGGGATGGATTTCAAGGAAAAAAAAGACAAACAAACCCCATCTGTGGGCAAGAGGAGTCTTTAAAATGGAGATACCTCCGCAAAGCTCAGAAACATGACTTTTCCATGCATTTTCCCTTAGACCTGCATTTTATCCTTGGGAGGAAGGGTGCACTGAATTCAAGCCTAGCTCATCCAGAAAGTCCGTGAGCCTTTCAGAGATGGTGAATTTCTGGAAGGGAAAATCTCTTGCATGTATGGACACCAGCACATCCAAGTGTTGCATGCTAATGGCAGGTAATAACCAGTGTCTCGCCCTATAAAACAGACGTGAGGGAATGATAATATGACCTTCATTCATCGTGAACAGCAATTACCATGTGTGTTAGCCCCAGACCAGTGTCTTAAGGTCATTCTTTCCCAGTGGAAAGTCAGTTGAGGAAGCAACATTTTGGTGTGGGCATGGGTGGCTGTCCAAGGCAGCGCTGTTTGAGCAGGGGCCGTGCATGGATGGCTCTGTTCACAAGTGTCTCAAAAACCCCCAGAAGCGATGCATGGGGAGATTTTTGCACAGGTGCTGGGAAAGGAAGGCTGATGTAACACAAGCTGAGAGAGAAGAGCTATTGCAGCACCCAGGCTGGGATCTGCTTGCACAGGCGGAGCTCTCAGCGGGCAGTGGGAGGAAGGCAGTGGCGGCCGAGGGTGCCACGCGGTGAGCACGGGGCTCTCCCTTGGAGCACGAGTCTGCAGGAGCCGAGCCCAGGAGGGAGCTGCAGGGTGTTAACACAGCCAAATTAACCCCCGTGGACAGGCAACCACTTGTTTACACAGCAGAGACTCGCAGAGATGGAAATTTATGGTGTCACTAAGAGAACTTCTCACCTAGCGCACAGGGAAGAGGGAAGAGAGAGCGATATTCCCCACTGAAAGGAGGAGGAAAAGCTCTTAGCAAATCAATACCCTTATTTAGTCAATAAACCCACAAAACAACCCCTCCAGGGGATAAACATGGAGAAAATTCACAGCTTGCAAACAAGCAGGCTCCAATTTTGGCTTTGATAGTAGCAAATGCACGGTGGCAGGGCTGGTCTTTGTGGAGCACAGGGAGCAGGGGGCACGGGCTGAAGCTGCGCACCTGGGGGCACACACACAGAGGTGAGGGGTCTGGGGGCTAACAGGGGTTAATGCCTCTTCTCCATGGGGTGCATGGAGCTGAGGAAAGGAGGAGCAGGGTCCGGGCAGGGCTGCTGCAGGCTGGGAGCATGCCTGGGGCAAAGCTTGAAAGCAGAGGCACCTGAGCTTGCAGAGGAGTTTGTGGGGCTGCAAAGCTCTGGCAGCTGACAGCTGGAGACAGAAACTCATGGCACAGACATGAGATGTACAAGATGTTAAGAAATTAATTTGAAATGCTTTCTTTCTTTTTATTTTTTTCCTAAATACATACATTTATTTTTGCTTACCCTGCAGGCTTTACATTTTCAAGTTTTTCTCCGTAAGCATGAGCTAGAAATGAGCTTGGAAGTGATCCAGATTGTTCTCCTATTCACAAGAGTTTGTGAGCTGGAGCTTTGGGAAAAGCCATCTCTGTCCTTGCAGCACTCACGGCAGAGTCCTGGCAGCTGGTGAGGCTGCATGGTGGCCAAGCAGCTCCACAGCGTGGGCTCCCAGCACCTTGCAGAGGAACCTACCTCTCTTCCATTGTGCAAACACTGGGTACCGGTTATCCCCAGACAAGTAAAATGAAGGTTTTTGTAACAGTTTTGTTGCATTATGGATGAACCCTTGGACATTTTGAAATCTGCTTCTTTGTCTCTTCTCTGCCCAGGTCCGTGCAAACCCAGATGTCAGCACTAGATCTGGGGCAGATGCTGACCATGGGGGCCAGCAGGGACTTGTTGATGAATCAGTGAGCAACAAATGTAAGTCCTGTATGTGTTGGCCTGTACAAACTAGCCTGACGGTGTCAGAGGTACATTTATAAATACATTATTTCCAGACCAGATACAGCAGAAGATCAGCATCAGCCCTGCCTTGGTTGACTCATCTTTACCTTCCACAAGAGATGTCCCAGCTACAGAGGGAGAGGATTGCACACCTTTGGGAAGGGGGGAGCTTTCTCATTGCACAGACCCAGCAGCTTAGGGCTGACAAATTCTTTCTCAGCTGAGATTTCATAGCCATGGGGAAGCCAAAGGCTCTGCCACATGGCTGTTGAGCCATGCTTGGCCATGTTGACACCCTGGAGGGATGTCTCCATCCTGCACCCCTGGCTGGATCAGACCTCAGGAGTGCAGCCTGGCTCTGCTGGCCATGCAGCATCTGTCCCTTCTATTGAGGACCTAAATCTGAAAAAAAGACTTTGGGCCAGGCCTTGCATGAGCCTTCTGGGTGGAAATCTGGGGAAATTCCAGCAAAACTGATGGCTTTCCATTGTGTCATCTAAGACCTTTGGGACCCGATGGTCTAGAGAATTATTCCTTTCTGGGTCTGTGGTTTTCTCCATGGCATGGCTGCAGACCATAACGTGTATTAAAAGGTAGACATCCTCAGGCAGGGCTCACCAACGCCGCTCCACTGAGCTGTGAGATACTCAGATTTATTCCAGCCAAGTCCTGGGCCAATATATATATGTTTCACGTTACACTTCCCTTTTCCTCTTCTCTTTCCTCTGATGCTGCTCACAACGCAGAGCATCCATCAAGAAATGAAGCCTGTCAAGAAATGAAGTGCTTGTTAGTATGCAATAGCACCTGTCCTCCTGTGCTTCTGAGAAAGCTTGTGCTTGAAGTGCAGCCAGAGGTTGAGTTACAGGCAATACCTGAGTGTTTTAGTTCAAATCTGGCTCCTAATTGTGTTCTGGAACTGGACATTCACAGTTAGGAAGGCTCCTGCCTAATCGTATTTATACTCTAATAAAACGCACGAGTCCCAGTATGTATTAGTAGCTTTTTCTGTTAAGGGCCTGGGAAGTTCTCTGGCATACTTGGTTCAGCAGATCCATGCTGACTTTGGGCTTGGGGGACCCAGGTAAGGAAAACTTGCAGGAATATTTGTACCCAAACCTGTGTGTCTGCTGCAGGTACTTGGGCTTGCAGCATGAAGCTGTGGGAAAGGCACTGAGAACTGGTGAGGGCCCTGCCTATTTTGGAGAAGATTTTCGGAAATTCAGGAAGGGGTGAGACATTTAGTAAGCAGAAAAAAAACACGTGGGGAACATCTTTGTATCTGTGCTCTCACCAGAAACCCAGATTTCTCAAAAATGAGCATCTGGCCCCAGTCACCCAGCTCCAAAATCATGTCAGACCTTGGAAGCAGGGGCCAGACCCCTATATCAGCTCTGCCAGTAAATCCAGCGCATTCCCAGCGAAATTCTGAGCTTTACACCAGCATAGCTGGGGTTGAATTCATGTCCCAGCCAGCTAATGCTCTGGTAATTGGATGCAAACCCGCTGGGGTAGGCAAGGTGTGGAGGGGTTTGGGAAGATAAAGACACCTCAAATATGCTATATAGACAATCTGTGTTTCCTGAAAGAGAGACATCTGTATCTCTAAATTTAGAAACGCTACTCTCTTTCCAGCAGGTAATAAACCAGCAAGCGCTGTACATATTTTTTTCTATTTTGAATTCTGTTAACTGACAATTTAACCTAAAATCCCTCGTATTTTCTACTTGTTCAGCTGTAAATAGAGACTGACAGTTTATTTTCTAACATGCTGGTTAAAAAAAAAAAAAGAACCACCAACATTTGAAATAAATACTTATGGGTCCATGACAGACTACAGACGTGCAGTCAATGCTCCGCGGCAATCTCTCGGAGCTGTCACACTCTGTGATCAGTCTTTTACAAACACAAACACTGTTGATTTCTTATCAAATGTAAAACCTCCGCAGCTCTTTCGTAAGTGGTTACGGCGAGCATGAAATCGACATTGTGAATCACATGTGACACTGCCTTGTCTGCTTGTAATTGAGCCGTGCCGCGCCAGCGTCGCGCGCACCCCGCGCCCTGCGAGGAGGGAGGATGAGCGCGGTCCAGCAGGGCGGTGGGCTTGTTTGCTGCTTTATTTATAGTAATAAATGCCAAATCCTCCCCAAATAGATGGTGATTTGGGGGTTCTGTGGGTTCATCGTTATCCGTGGGGATGTGCTCCTGTTGGCTGTGTGGGTGTAGGGGTTGGGTTTTATTTTTTGGGCGGCTTGGGGTGGGACATTGGGGAAGGGGGGTTTTGGGTGCTGCCAAATTCCTCGGGTGGCAATGCCCCAGTGTCCCTCCAGGACCCAGTGTCAGTCATTACTCTCCCAAATCGGACACGTGGGAAGGATCTGTTCTCTGAGCTCCTTAACTTTGGGTGCAACTGGGCAACCCCCAAAATTTTCTCCCCTTCGCATAGACCTACCACCTGGCTCAGACTGGCACAGTTTGGTGACCTGTTAAAATAAAACACAAAGATACACCAGAGTTATGAAACATTTACACAGAAACATTTTCTGCGTTTCTATCTATAAATAAAACTATGTCCTATTAACCAGGAGGTGGAAGATGAGTAGAAATAGAGTGGTCTATCTATTTATATAATGACATAATCTATCTAAATAAAGCTAATCTATTTTTCATGCCATCTATTTCTCTAATCTAAAATATACTCGTTACCATGGAGCAATGATGTCACTAAAATGAATGACACCCATAAATGCAGACGAGCTGTAGTTATTCTGATGATCCAGGACTTCTCTCTTTGCTCATTTGCTTAATTTTACACATGTGAGGAGTAGCTTGGAGCTAAATAGGATAGCACCAGCAGCCAGCCGAGCAACATTCCCGCTGCCTGCAGACTGCAGGGCCCCGCGCCGTGATGTATCTATCGCAGCTGATGCGATTCTGCCTTCACGTGTGCGCCGTGGCGATGTGTGCGTACATCCACCAAGAGAAGTGCAAATGACTGCCTTCCACAACTCACTGCCAGCACCTCCTCTCTTCTGGAGAATTGCTGTTTTATGTACCAGTGTTTGGGAGCAGTGTAGGATTGGGTGTTGTGTGTGTTTTCGACTGCGAGAAGTTTAACTTAATGCAAGGTGGCACTAATTTATGGAATGCAGCCCGTTGCGATGGTGTTGAGCACATAAAAACATAAATTAAAACAAGCGCAATCAATAAATAAGTGAAATTGGTGTCAATAAGAATTTTGCACAAAGATGAGCAGTAGAATATGGCCCTTCAGTTAGAAAGGTGAAGATACAATTTTTTTCACCCTTTCTAGATGTGGGATAACCCCATCTTCTTTGGAGAGGTTATTTTTTGACCAGGAGTTATGTCTTAGTGATTTTGCTTAAGAATAAAAAAAAAAAAAATGTTTTCTTTTTGCTGGATTTATTGAGACCTTTGGCTTTCCAGGATAGAATTTTCATATTCAAGACTAGAACTTACAGTCTAGAGCATCCAAAGGAAATGAAGTTGTGTATCATAGGATATACGCATATGTGGGCACGTCCTTTGAAATGCAAATAGTGATTACTTGGTGAGCAAGAGAGGAAGACTTCAGTATACAGTATTCAATTACATCTGGCTCCAAATGCCAGGGTTCTGTGGCCTGTATGTGTGGCCTATTTGCCTACAAGGTCACTTCTATGCCAGGATGTTCTTAAAATAGATGTTCTTAACTCAACAAAGTTGCCTTGGTTTCTCTCAGTGCAAAAAATCCAAGGAAAATTTTGTGTATTGAAAGGAAATCTTCAAAACACATCCTATTTTTTTTTCCAAGATCATCTGTCAAAAAATTTAAACATGGGCTCAAGAAGAAGTTAGAATTCCATAAATTACATTGGGAAGTGAATAAACAGCCATGGCAATATTAGTTACCAAAGTGTTGTTGCCTTTTGGATTTGGAGGGAGAAAATCCTATAGGAAGTGTGGGTAAATGGAGAAGCAAGGCCTTACATGCAGACCTTTTAGACAAAAGAAGAAGTGCAGAAATCCCCATAATTATCCAAGATCACTATTTCTTGCCTTCTGGGCAACAGCATCACCAGCTTTTAATTAATTACCCAAGCAGGACAAACATTTGTGATTCTCTTCCCTTTGCTGCAGAGCTTTAGAGCCCACTGGTGCCAGCACCAGGCTTGGGTGCTGATCCCAGGACAGCCCTCATCACCCCCAACCCTCTGTATTTCCCATCTCAGAAAGATCTGAGAGCTCCTTATTTTGACTTATTTTGGAGGACTGGCTTCTCACAAGCTGCTAAAGACAACAGCAGGCTCGGATGGAGTTTTCCCCAGACTCTGGGGGTCTCCTGCTGCCCCCCACACCTTGGAGCATCTCATGGGGTGAGGCTGGGAGGAGGCAGCCCTGCATCATGCATCCTGTGGGAAAGCAGAGCGCCTGAGAGCAGCCAGCCCCTGGCCAGCCCCTGAACGAGAGGGGAGGGGGAAAAAAAATCAAAACTTTAAGGTATATGAACTGTGAAATTAAATCGAAATACTCAAATAAGGAATCACATAACAACATAAGCAAAGATGTTTACCAGGGCTTGAAGTTAAATACAGATTTTTTCATAAACCCTAACACCAAATGCAATAAAGTTCTCTGGAATGTTAAATATAATTTACAAGGGAAAAAATGTGCCCTGCTGCCATAAAGCGTCTTGCGCGGTGTCCCTTTCCAGGGACCAGTCCAGGAGCAGAAGCGAACACGCACGCTGCGACACCACACTCAGGATTTCCCTATCCAAATTCATCTCCGCCACACTGGGTGAGCGAGCAGCCCTTCCTAAAGCCACATCCAACGAACAGGAGCTAATTAATCCGCAATGCTGCTCCAGCAAAGGGCCTGCCCAGAGCGGGAGCGTGGGTCGGGCTCCACGCTGGTGCATCCCGGAGCCTTTCATTGCCCATCTGGACCTCGCGGTGCCTGCACCGAGCTCGGTCCGGGGAAAATCACGGTCTCGCAGGATGCTTATTCCTTGCTTATTGCCCTTCTCTCTCCCCCGGCGGATCTGACATTAACACCCCAAACTGACAGCACAAAGGCGGCATCTGGATAGCATAGCCTGTGGCTCTGGAGTCACGGCTGGTGGACTTGTGGTGTATCCAGATATATTCATTAAAACACTAATCAAGCAGAAGCTCATTTGTGGAATTGTCTTTGAATTTAAAGGGGAAAAGGATGGTCAAACTGCAAAGCCTCTGCAGTCCAGAAGTGCTCTTCCCATAAAAGATGCTCGACAGCCCCAGCCAGCTAACGCCAGCCCCGCTCCTGGATGCCTGAATGGGTTTGCCAGGTCCCGTCAAAATGCCAGGGAGTGACAACCCCGGCATGGTGGTGGCAACCTGGGGACAAAGAGCTCCTCTGACACGCTGAGAGCTGCTCCCACATGTCTGCATGCAGAGGATGGTCTGTGTGTGCCTCCACAATGGTCATTCCTTTGCTGGGGTCATAGTGGCATGTGGCAATTATTAGCGGAGAGAACAGAAATATTTTCATGTGTTTGGGTTTCTGAAGGTGATGATCAAGCCGGGCTCAGGCTTGAACCTGGGCATAGGACAGACCCTGCTCCAAGGGATGGGAATTGATGAGCTACTCGAGATGAATGTTCGTGCTCAGGGGAACTTTCCCTTTTGAAGACAGGGCACTGGGGTTTATTCCTACTGCAACTGGGGACAAAACCCCACCTGGACCTCAGGAGGGTCTGTGGGCTGTCTGGGACACTGGCAGCTGGAGGGGACATTCAACGTTGGGTCCAGGGCTTAGGGCAATAACAACAACAAAAACCCCAAAGCCAAAACCCTAATCCCCAAAACCTTATAGGAGAGAAAGAACCATCCAGACTAGCTCCCCACTAGCAACTTGGTTGGACAAGGAGATATATATGTGCTAAAACTAAACTAATTTTCAGCCTCTTGGAGGAAACAAAATGACTGTTGCTATCATGGTGTAGCGTGAAAGCCTGGGTCACGGGGGGACGGGAGACAATCCTTTGTTCCAGCAGTCCCAGGTGCATCATGTACTGGGCAGAACTTTAGCTTACAATTTGGGATTAAAGTAAATCCTAGTATTTTTCTGCATGCCTGCCCGCTCCCTGGCTCCCAGAGACTGCTGGGTAACTGCCTATTATCCCGTGGTTCCACTTCAGTGCCCTCCCCAATAAAACTTTTCATATCCTTATAAACGAACTAGATTGCCGTGTTATAAACATTTACACTGTGCTAACAGATCATCTCCGCACATCAGAATTGGCTAAATTCCCTTTTCCAGATGAATATATTGAAGGAGATTAGAGATATGATAGCTTTTCAGATTGCTGAACCCAGAGAAATTAGTTTAGTGAGCATTTACAGAGGCTAAATTGGAACCATTAAATAGTGGATTAAATTGATGGTACTTTCATTGTCTGTCCTTCGGTACTGCTGTAAAATCAATTAGCCGTCACTATTCCATTCTCCATATAGTGAGATTGTCAGCCTGGCTAGGAGCTGCAGAGCCTCACAGCAGTAGCAAGCAGTGTGAAAATACACCTATTAGGTGATGTGGCATGAAATAACATCATAGGGCAGAATGTCCCAGTGAGATTTATCCCAGCCTTATCTCTACTTTAACAGAGAGGGGACAGACAATAGACTCTGGTGACACTCTTATCCTCCGAACATGTGCACCAGGATGCTCTCTGGACTGACAATTATTACATCGCCTCTCAACTGTCCTGAATTTTGCATCAGAAATCCCTGCTTTGCCCCGCTCTTAAACTGGCAGTGTCCCACATTAAGAGCAGAGGATTTGAGCAGAGCATCTTACTTGTGTGTGGGGGGGAAATCCCAACTTTCTCCCTCTCGCTTCTGTTACAGCAGCTCCGAGCCCTGTTAGCTGGCTGATTTAGGCACATGTCCCGCCACCTCCCCAAAAAAACACAGTCCTGAGTACCACTGATGAGGACCACTTGGTGTCCTCATCCAGCCAGCCCTTCTCAGGCTACACTTACTTACTTTGCTCTCTTTCTTACATGGGAGAAAGAGCACAAAGGGTTAAATAACTTGCTCCCAGGTCATGGGGTGAGTAGGGTTGGTGTCTTAGCCCTCAGCCCGATGTCTTCCCGTCACTGCTCTGCCAGGAACAGAGCCCAACCCTGCAGCACTGCTTGGACCCGCTACAGGCAACGACCTCCTAAAGGGGAAAATTGAAACATTCCCCCAATTCGTGCTATTAAACTCCTCTTCTAAAGTGTGAAATTAAAAAGTAATGAGGAAAACAAGTCTCCTAAATTTAAGCTTTAACCTTTTGACCTCACTCCTGTGGTTTTTCCTCCCTGGGGAGGTCTCAGCTCTGGTTTGAAAAGCCACCTTCCCCACTGCCAGCCTTGGGGTGAACCAAGGGAGGTTTTCTATCCCCAAAGAGTTTTCTTTCCAGTGTTTAAGTTTTCTATTGAACCCGGAAATGAAACAAACAAACAAACAAACAAAAAAAACCAAACACACGCATTTTCTATAAAGCTACATCCAGTTCCAATTTCTTGCATTGATGTGGCAAAGTTTTTAAATCCCTTGTCAACGTCTTAGTTATGCTTCACGAAGGAACCATCTGGAGCTGCTAGCCCTTGTATTAAACGTTTGCTAGGCTTGTTATATAGACTGGCTTCTGGTCTCAGCAGCTCCTCTCTTCAGAAGGGAGACGGGACCCCAGGTGCTCTTCACTGAGCTGAGGGTCCTAACATCAGGGGACATTGGAATATCCCCTTATCCTGAGCAGGATGGGCTGAGGTGGGGATTTCAGCGCTCCTTTGTTTTATGCTCCCCAAATTTCCATCTCCTGAGCCTGAAAGGACTTCCTCTCAGTGGAGACCACACAGCTAAAAGGCACTGGTGCTCGGACATGTTCTCAGCCCAAGGAAGCAGTGGAGGATGACAGGCAATTCCAGCCCAACAGCTTGCCCCGGATTTGGCCATGTTTACAGAGACACCCTCCAGTACTCCCCTAATCAGGTCTTGCTCTCCTCCAGCCGGGGCAGCAATCAGCGCTTCATTATCACTGGAATCTCATCATTAATTGAGGTCTGAGAGCCTTTATTTCCTGGACATCTCAAGCATGGTGAGGGCACCACATTTTGCGAATAAATCATGTCATCATCTGCTTAGCATCATTCCCCTTTGCTGAGGGCTGGCGATCACAACACAAACACAACACTTGCTTTCTCAGAACCACTGTTCAGGCTTCCCTCTCCATCACTCAGCCATCCCCAGCTACCTCTCAGACAGAACCTCCAAAGCGGATCTTCGTTATCCTTCCTGGAGTGAGTTTGTCAGGCTATGGGTAGCTGTGTACATGCAATCACAGTTTTTCTGTCTGAATATATTTATAGCCACTTTTTTTTTTTTTTTTTTTTTTTTTTTTTAAGGGAAAACACCTTCTGCTGTCCCTCCTCTTTCTGAAATCCCTACAACACTTTCTGCAAGAAATGTCCTGCCTCTTCTAAAATTTTGCTTCTCTTGAGTTTTCAGGAGTGTCTGCACCTGCCACAGGGACAGAGAGAATGCATGTAGGTCAGCTTCAAGACAGTGCAACAAATGCCAGCACAAATCATGTTCCATCTTTTCATAGCCTGCTCCTCTCTCTCTCTATTCTCTTCCGTTGAAGTTAAGCCTTTGCTTCTCCAACATGTGTTTTTTCTTATTGCACATGACATCCTCTAGCACTCTTAGTTCACTTTATTTTTTCTCTGCCTTCAACTTTCCATCCCATAGCTTTCTTACCCCTGTGTCCTCCCAGCCCAGCTGTGTCACCACCCTGCTTCAGCATTGCCCGTGATGTTCACTCTGACACACAACACAGCCGCAGCAGAGCAGCAACTTTCCCTTGGAAAAGTACATCTCGGCAGCCTACTTTCTTCAACCTGCTCAGCCTGGTGACTGTAGTCCTCAACGGCTCCTCGTGGATCCCACAGCAGATTGTAGCAAGTCACACTTTCCGGCTCAGGACTTCACCCCTCGCTGCTGATGGAGGGTGCCGTTCCTCAATCAACAGAGAGCTTCAGCAATCAGCCTGCGAGATAGATCTAACTACTTCTGCCATTGCCCCATTTATCTTCATTTCCATTTTTGCGTTGATGGGTATCATACACCACAAAGAGCCAGCCCAGCCGTGAAATGACACCGGACTGGCAACCTCATAATTATCCGGGCTCACGTATCAATTCTCTTCAATCCCTTTGTGACACTCCATTGCTTCCTCATAACTTCCTCATCTGACAGATCAGCACTGTGCACCCGAACCGCCTGAGAGCCCCCGGGTAATAGCCTCAGGGACAAAGTTAGCCCTGGCAGAAGTGGGCAAAGACGCCTGATGGCTTCAGCGGGAGTTTTGCTCACTTTGTCCCAGGTCAGAATAGTGTCCAACCTCTTTTCCATTCACAGAGAGACTCCAGCTCCTTGATTTGCCCTATAACAAAAGTCTTAGGGGCTGCTGCAGTGTACAGGTGTCTCCCCAGCTCATGCAGAATTTGTGCTGCCCCTCCATAATTACAATGCTGTGGTCTGTCTTGGTGTATTCCTGTCTCTGGGCTCATCCATATTTTTCCTTCATATTTTACATGAAGACAACAATGAAAAGTCTCCTGGGGCAGGGTGGGGTTGGGGCTGGCACAGTGCAGCCAGCTTATTGATGAAGCACAGAAAACCTGAGCACGGTGAATCTTCCATTAGAAACACCAACCTTCCACACAGCCACGTTTGCAGGGAAAGGTTTAAACA
Source organism: Anas acuta (assembly GCF_963932015.1). Lineage (NCBI taxonomy): Eukaryota > Metazoa > Chordata > Aves > Anseriformes > Anatidae > Anas > Anas acuta. The sequence goes on from NC_088993.1 coordinate 12,845,286, forward strand.
ACAGTTAGAAAGTTCCTCAATGTAGGAAGAAAACATCTTGCTGAAGGTTTGGGATGCCCAGGGTCCTTAGTGCAGCATGAAGGTCATGGCAGAAGAGAGAAGTGCTGTCTGCTTGGGGAGCACCTGAGCCACGGGCCAAGGCTCATATGGAGGCTACTGTGTATCCTTGTGCTTTTTTCTTAATTTTGAGTGAAAAAACAGCAACTGGTGTATTTTCTACCTGCCTGTGGTTGCTGTCGCTCTGGGTGATCCTCAGACCTGGCCTCAGGGACTGAGCCCAGGGTTCGAAGTGCAGCTTTGCAAGGACCCATCCAGCTTCCATGCTGTGGGACCTGCCACTCACCTAGTGACCTGAAGGATGATTTGTCCCAATTCTTTCTTCGTCCTCTCTTTGGGATATATCAAATTTATTTGGCTGGCTGTCCAAAGGGATTGTATCATGTATGAAGACACAGCATGATGATTTCAGAGGGGCAAGAAATTAAATTTCTTTCCCCCGCATAACCTGTCTGTTTGTCCCACAGCTCTGCAAGCTGGCTACGGGACCTGCCCCATCCCATTTGGACAGAACTTGGTGCAGCAAAGCCACAACCTCAAACCTCCTTGGAGAAGCTCCCCATCCCCAGCATCCAGACAAAACACCCAGCAGCTTGCCCACGGACCGATCCCTGCCACGAAGGCGGAGGCGAAGTGATGCTGGGCAGAGAGCTGGCGGCCAATCCCCGGAGAAGGGGGGGGATTTTCATCCCTGCTGCTGTTCCTGAGCCCCTGCTGCTCCAGGCAACCGCCTTCCTCGCCCCATCTTGGGCCCCTTCTGCCCGGCAGCTAGGCACAGCGTGTGTCCCCACCGAGGGACAGGGACGGGAGGCCAGATCCTGCCGCCGGGGGAAGGAGGGAGGCTGCACGCAGCCGGATGCGGAGCTGCTGGAGCCGGGGCGAGCCTCGCCACTGGGTTTTAATTTGCTTTGGATCGTGGCCATTATCATTAGAATAATCTCCAGCAGGTGATAGGCAGGAGTAAATTAATTCTGAATAAAGGCGTTTGGGGGCGGGTGGCAGGGAAAGGCAGGGGTGGGCACTGGGCGCTGCCTTTGCTGGTCCGTCAGAGGTGGTCAGAGAGGAGGTTTGGTGGCAAAGAGGACTGACCCCTCTTGCAAGGGGCGTATTTCCCCTCTGATGTGACATTTCTTTCTCCTAAATATGCTCAGGAAATGCATGAGCCGGCATTCAACAACGGACGTAGAAGGTGGCGGGAGCAGGGTTATTTATGCGATTTTGTTTTTAATTCTCCTTGTCCACTGAAATCATGTGTATGAAAACAATTGAAAATAAATTATCTCCCATCTCCAGAAAGAACCTTTCGCTGTTGTTCCTGGAGCCACCAGGACACGCGAACAATTAATCCTCGACTCCAGACCCAAGTGACTCAACCAATAAAACAGCTGTCAGCTGCCGGTCCTGGGGAGGTGCTGCCTAATATCCCAGGAGAGGATAATTATTCTTATCTGATTTGGCTCTGGAATGAAATCATAAAAAGCCTCGTCCCATTCTGTAAATTCAGTTCTTCTTAGCAGGTTAAGCAGAGCCCAAATGACTAACATTTCTGTCAGCACTGACTCTGGCTAAGGGCTAATATACCATGAAGAATAACCCAATAATAAATCTTATTATAGGGTAGGAGGAAAAAAAAAAAAAAGAGAGCACACAAGAGTGTGAAACCTCAGAGGCAACCTAGGAGGGTGCAAGGCAATTTAAGTGGCTGACAAAAGTGGTTGCAGATGGCCATGATGCAGACAAAAATTTCTGAGTAACTTTATTAAAAATTCCCCAGAATTTCAATGTTTTGGGTGGGGAAGTTTCTGGAGCCAGAGACATATCTTTTTGTCCTTTGTGTGTTTCTCTTTGCTTCAACCAATGCCTCTCAGTGTGCAATGAGCAGATATTGTGAAGATACAGCAGGTATCGTGAAGTCAGTGCCTGGGAAGGACTTGGTCTTTGGAAACGATGAGCTCTCCCTCCTTGCAGTGAGATTTATGGCCGGGGTGGGGTGATGGGGCAGGGTGTTGAGTTTAAAGTTCAGGATGACCTTTGTTGTTGCCTTTCATACCTCCGATCAAGAGTCTCCTGGAAATAATGACCGTGCAACTCAATCTGACATCCCCGGGTCTCTGTTTCCACTGGGGCGCTGGTGGGCAGGTTCCCAGCAGGTGGGGCCCAGTGGGATTTGGGGATGGCTGGGGGGTGACTGTGGGGTACAGGGGGCTCCTGGGGTCGGGAAACTGCTGAGCAGTGCAGCCAGGAGGAGCTGTGCAGAAGATGGATGGCAGAGCTCTGGTGCAACCCAAGCGTTCCTCCGGCACCTGGCAAGGGCGTTAAGGATGAGCAGGGACTTTGTGGCCAGGATGGGCTGGAGAAAGGCTCAGAGCTCAGTGGGGGAAGCCCAGCTGCAGCCACACAAATCACGAGAGCTTTTGCTCTTCGGTTTGTTGCCTTATCCCAAGGAGCTGGCAGTGGTGGGACACTGGGGGTCCACAGGGATGGGGACAAAGAGCAGTCAGGGTGTTTAAGGTGTCACCCAGACTTGAGGGCTCCTCTTGTCCCTCCTGGGCAGAGACATCAGCTTTTATGGCTCTTTCCTCTTTGGAGCTGCCCACTGCGGTTGCACAGGGAGCAAGGACCCAGTGAAAGGCAATATAAATACCACACGTCGCCACTTGCATCCTGAGCGCCTCGGAGTCAGGCAAACCAAATCTCTAAAAAGGTGGACAAATATTTGCTGAGAAAGGCTCTTCCAGGCCTGGCTTGTGTTCAGGCTGATGGCTGAATTGTACATATAATCTGGAACAGCAAGGCGTGGGATCTGGATTAAAAAAAAAAAAAAAAAAAAAGATATTTATCTATTTACAGAAGAAATGTTAGTACTGCTCGGATGTGCTATAATCCTTCACAAATGGACATAAATCCAGGGTGGAAATATAGTATATAAATTTCTAAAAATCATGTACAATCTTTACTACAGTCTGGGTACAATTAGATGATACTGCACTAATAAAGCTCTATACAATTCATTTTCACTCTTAAAAAAAATATCTGAAATTCTGTTTTTGGAATAACTTTGACTCATGCCTTGTTTTCCTTCCCAGCGATCATATCTCCATCTTGTGGGAGCAAAGGACCACTAAGACTGACCATTTCAGACCAACCAAGAGCCATGGGAATAACAGTTTCAGCTGGAGGGGAGTGTTGCTGTTTATTACATGAAGTTCTAAAGAGAGGGAGACAACTGGTGATGCTGCCTTGGGACCATAAGGATATTCCAAGTTCTCCCCTCTGCAAAGGCAGCCATTTACATGCACATCGATTAAAATTACCCACGAGAGATCTCGGTCCTGTGTAACTTTGAAAGTGTTCAAACCTGATTACATTATTAAGCCCGATGCTCATTTTTAAGCCACTATCTGCTGGAGACATCATGCTCCAAATTGTACCTGGCTTAGCTTTTATCTCAGATGCCTGCTTACCATAAAAGCCTGGAAAAGGCACTACAGTAACTTCTTCCAATAAAAAATTAAAAGCTGAGGTTTCTCTGGCCAAGGGAAGCAATCAGTCAGTGATATCGAAAGATCCGTCATCAAAGTAGAAGGCAAGGAATGAATAGGCTTCTAAATCAGTCAAACATTTTAAACATCCCTTTTGTAATTGACAATTTTGTAATATTTATTCACAACAGATCTGATTGCTGGATTCCCACTGGCTCCCCTCAGGAGGGTTTGCGTGAAATCAGTTTGAAATGGTGTGTCAATTTTTTTCTGAAGTCACCATCTGGCTGATAGACTTGAGTCTGTTCTAATACACTGACCCAGTGAATCGCTGCTAAACAATTCCCGGGGGTGCCCGCTCCTCTCGCAGGCAATCCGGGAGAGCGCTGCCGGGAGGGAGCGAGCGAGACAGGCACATTTGAATGTGTTATGTTGAGGGATTGTAAAAGAATTTGATTTATGTAAAGAAACAGAAATCTTGGGATGGTCTTGTTTGCTCTGGTGCTCTTGGGCTGGTTTCAAATGGGAGGGGAGGTTTGGGCCCAGCTTTAATGGCCTGAAACCACCTGAAATTGGGCTGGGGGGAGGGGAAATCGAATACCTCCCAAACAAAACAAAACCAAACCCCAAAACCACCTCAAATCAACAGCAAGGAACCCGAAGGTTTGATAGCAGCAAGACCTACAACCCAACTGATAAAAATCAGTATTGGATGAAATACAATTGTACATCTATTTCACATACATGGTGGAATATAGACGACACCGGAGTACTGCAAAACCATCCCCGCTCTGTATCAGCAGCAGTCCCTGGGATGAAATACGGTCAGATCATCCATGCTTAAAAACAGCTAGACTTAACCTCTACTGTGAAATGAGGCCTCCACATATGTGTTTTGTATGTTTTCCATGTCAGAGAGGGGTTCCTATGGCACATGTTGAGAATTAAGTGTTTCCTCTGCAAAGTCCTGCTGTGAACTATGTTTTCCACTGTGCAAAAACCTTTTATTGTTGCGTTCCCAGCCCCAGAGCATGTGCACACACACGGTGGTATGGGTGCATTGTTGTGTGTGCACTCGTGCACATGTGTTTGTGTACCTACCCACACATACACATACGCTGGGCATGTTTCTGCACACTTAGGATGACTAATTTTTTTTGACAGGCGAGTAAATCATCATTATAACATTTGTTTTTTTCCATTACCATCAATCATTATTGTATGTGTGATCAAGTAGAATTTGTCTCTGGCTGCTTAAAATTTTCTTGATCGTTTTTCAAGGCTAAATATCATCCCTAGATAAATAACACATACTGTAAAAAATGTGCATGCTAAAGAGCTGATCCGGACCCCTGAAATCACACGGAGGGTATTGGCTCGATGGACATTGATTTAAGTCCTAAAGGATCATTTGTTTCTCAATAGAACCCCAGTAAGAGACTGAACGTGGTGAGTGTTTTATAGGGCTTGATTAATTCCCTCTTCCACCAATGGAATAAGGCTGTGGGATGTCAATACTGGTCAGGGCAGAAGAATAGGTGGATACCTACAACCTGTGAGTGTATCCAGAATATCACAAGAGAGTGAAACATACCAAAAAGTTTCCTGTAAGTCAATTTTATTTTTTAAGTGAATTTGTTTTGGCTATGCTGGCGTCCATTCTACAAGTCGATCTGAAGGGAACTTAGAGAAATGTTCAAGAAGATGTTCAGGAAACAGCAGGAGGAAAGGTTAAATGTGGACAAGGGAAAAAACAAAGTGATGATCAAACCCCATAGACCAGGGTACCAGGAACGGGGAAACAAGTGTAGGCAGGGTCAGGGCACTTCCAGGATACCTCCATTGATTGCTGCATTTGAAGGATGTGGGGGTTTCCAGATGCTCTCAAACATCCCGAGATCCCCCATCGCTGTGTCTGTCTCTCCAGCCTGAGTCTGACACTGGTGTCCCTACACCCAGCCTCTGTCAGACACATCTCTCATCAAAGGGCATAAAACTCCCCCAAAACACATCCCACCATCAAAAATATGGAGGGAATCAGAGCTTGCCAGGACTGGATGGCAAATGCTCTCTGCAGGTGTTGTAATTAACAGTAAGAATAATTAAACTTTAAACACAGGCTAAGCTCAATATCTACAATGTGGGGGTTAACGCAGCAGTTTTTGAAAGGACAGGAAAATAAAGTATTAATAAAAGAAAATGAATGTGGGAAGGACTGTGAAGCATGCTTGTTCTCCACACAGTCCGCTGACAAACGTGTCCTGTTTTTTTCAGGCAAAGGAAGCCCTCAGCACTCCCTGCCCACTGGTGAATTATTTTCTTACCGTGGGGCCAGGTAGGCTTGGCTGCTCCGTTCACCACCGACCACCGACAGCCTGCAGGACAGAAGGACAAGCTCAGAAGCAGCTGCAGGAAAAAGTGTTTTCATCCCACTTTCACTCCCCATTTCTGGGCTTGCAGACCACAGGGAAACAGATGGGAGGGAAATAAAACTGACAGATGAACATTCAAAGTTTATCCTTGTTTTTAGTGGGTCGTAGTAGAGACCATTGCGGCAATGCTGCGCAAGATGTTCTTGTGATTTTTTAATCTTTGCAAGAAATGCCGGTGGGTTTGGGGTTATGAAAAGGGATGAGAAGCACAAGTAAAATGTCCTGCTAGGCCTGGGCAGTTTTGGGGTGGTTGACCCTCACCAGGCATGTGAGACAGGCGTGCATCCCTCTCTGCACCCAACAGGGTCAGGGGGACGTCGCCATCCAGCTCCCTCCTCCTGTCCCCTGCCATCATTCTCGTGGCCACATACCCTGCCCAGGTAGCATCTCTGTGCAAACCCCTGTAGGTGAGGGATCTATGTCCATCTGCTCACGATCAGGTCACTTTGCGTGGTGTTTTGCCAGCTTTTCCCAGGTTGGATCTAAAGAGAAAGGCATTTTTCTCGGGAATGGGTTTTTTGTCCTTGAAGGATTCTGCTGTTGTCTCCTTACTTCTCTTAATTGTATAACCCCAAGGTATGCCTCAGATTTACACAGCCTAAATCCAGCCGTATTTGACTATATTTGTCGTTATTCCAATTAATTGTGCATCAACTAATTGCATAACATGGCTATTTGCATGTCAAACCAGGGTCCTCATGCTGTTCTTTGCAATGTAATTGCTCTGGCTAAGTGAATACCAGGAATATTCCTGAGGTTTTGACCATTAATCAAGGTCTGTTGAAAGGAATATTAGCACCCTGGGAAATAACAAAAAAAAAACAAGAACGAAAAATGCAAAATATCAATGAGAGTTTTAAAATTACAAAGAAGCCTTAAATGCACCAATATGAGTCCGAAGGCCAGAAGGGTCTGGCCAAGTTGACAAAGGCCAAGTCCTCTGGAGGGCTGCAGGCTCGGGAGCTGCTTATTGATAAATGAAGGAGCAGTGGGTGAGATTTCTTTACTTGGTGCTCATTTTGGGGGTGTTTGGGCAGTGCTGCTGAGCGGCCAGCAGTAGGAATCCAACCATGGGTGACACAGGGAGCCCACGTGCCAGCGGAGAGGTCTTTTAGAGCTGGGAGTCTTTAGGAAGCAGAGGATGGGGCTGCTTGGTCATGCAAAATTTCCGCAGCAGATGGGGAGATAGTTGAGTGTTGTGGAAGGGGCTGGGGACACATTGGCCTTGCTCCAGTAGGGCCATGGGGCAAGATGCTCACCACAGTACTTGTTCTGGGCTGCCAGGGCACCTGCAGCCACCTGGGCTGGAGAATCTCTCCCTGAACCCTTTGCTCTCTGCCCAGGTTGGAGAAGACACACGGGGTGTTTAAAATCTCCCAAAGCTGTCCAGTGCTGAGATGAATCCAGGCCTGGTGTCGCTCTCCTGAGAACATCCTCAGAAATATTTTGGGAGGAATGGGAGATGAAACACGGCCTGTTGATAGCCACCCATGTGGCCCCCCAGAAGAGCAGAGGTGCCCGGTGATGAACGGTCCCTTTCCTTTGGGAAAGGAGGGGTTTTATTTATTTATTTATTTATTTATTTATTTATTTATTTATTTATTTATTTATTTTTGTTATCCTCCTGATGTATATAAGTTTGTCTTGGGAAAAACCAGCTGAAGGCTGCAATGATGGAAAAGACTATTAATATCCTTGACGAACTATCACTTAGTCAAGGGATTGGAGACAGATTGGCATTGAAACTCAGTTGTTCCTGGGTCTCAGACTGGCAACTGGTCCATTGCATTTTGCTGTTCCACATTATACAGAAAAAATCATGTTTGGGAGAGCACCAAGGATGTAATCAGGATCCCCAAAGCCATAAACAGGATCCCTGAGGATGTGGCCAGGGTGCTCCTGCTCAATCATGAGAAGGTGGCTTGCAAGGCATGCAGCCTGCTGCGACTGCATGCTTTTGGCCACTTTTCATCACCTTTCCCAAGCTGGTGGTGAGGCCTGTGGATGCCCGTGGGTCCCATGCTCAGCTTGTTTAACCCGGGCTCCTTGGGGGCTCAGAGCTCTCCCCCTCAGCTGCTTCCCATCCCTCATGCCTCTGGATGGGCTGCGGCTCTGATTTCTGCCTCTCTCAGCTGAGGATGAAGTGAAAGAAAAGCTGGGTCTCGGCTGCTGTTTGCAAACAGAGATGAAGACAAACAGATGAGTTCAAGCTGCTGGAAGGAAAACAACCCTTGCGGCTCCTCTGCTTAATGGTGGGAACCCGAAAGGGTAAACAAAACCCTGGGCAGGTCCTCCTCGTTCCCACCAGCCCTCAGCGTCCACCAGTGTTTTTCAGCCTTTACCTCCTAGAACCAATTGATTTCGTACCAGCCCGTAACTTGTCACTGATGTTGTGGCTGTTCCAGTTAAAGACAACCAGGTGCCACGAGCAGGGTGGGGGGATGTGGTGCCAGCGTCGGGACCACTCCTGCCCCCATTCTCTCAGACCCAGAGGGTTCCCGGTGGGCCAAGCCTCGAATTTCTTTTCCACTGCTGCTTTTCCATTTCCATCCCTGTGACCATCCTGTAATTGCAGGTCCACATGAGCAAGCCAAGAAGGATGCACAGCAAAATCTTTTGTAATCCCATTTCAGCGCTGATTCCCAGCACCTTTTGCCCTCCACCGTGGGATATCCCATCTCTGTGAAACTCAGAGAAAGGCACAATTTCTCCAAAAACTCACATAGTTTCTGAGCGGCGAGCAAAGGGGCGAAAAGGTGTGAACCCCTCTTAGCTAGCAAAGTTCCCTTCAGGTTGAATTGCTGGCACTTTGGCTCAGACGGCTGCTGCATTTCTCCCCGTGTGTCAACTCAGAGAAGTGAATGCAGTATCTCAATTCTTTTTTTTTTTTTTTTTTTTTTTTTTTTCATGACAGTCCCTTAATTAGCATGAGATTTTATGAAATTCGCCAAGGCAGCCATCCATCTGTTTTGCTGACTTTCAGTAACAATATTTATCATCGCGGAAGTGTCAAAACAATAAAACCAGATGACATTTTATGCAAAGAACTCGGAACTACTTAAAAAAAAGGCCCCAACCTTGAAAGCCTCCTGCAGGATTTTGCTGGGAATTGTTTGCAGACACAAAGCTGAGAGTAATTCCTTCTGTACCAGCATAAATATTTAAAACAAGCCATAGAAGAATTTTCCAAGGGAGGTACAAGGATGGCAGATGCGTCTCTGTAGCAACTTTGTTCAGGCAGTCAGACAAGTAAAAAGAGAAATCCCCTGCCCTGATATTTTTTCCTGGTTTCACCCAAAAGGAGATCAATATTAATTTTGGTGAATAGTTCTCATATTTCAAAAGGGTGCTATATAAATTGGTTCATGCCAGTGACTCTTCTTCAGAATTTTAACCTGATCCATCATGCAGCAAGAAGGGGAATTAAAATAAATAAATAAATAAATAAAAATCTGCTTATTTAACTCTATGGTATTTAACCCAATACAAAAATGAGAATTAATAAATCTGCATTTCCCATTGTCAGCACTAGTTGATTACTGCATGTGGAGCCCTATCAGAGGGTGCATATGGCACACTAAGTTCTACTGTGTGTTTAAATTATCCATAATAAATTTACCTAACAAATTCAAGTGTAGCTGCACTTCCCCTTTGTCAGAGCTCCCCTGGCTGTGAGCACTCAGAGCTGTGCTCCAGCTTAGGGCATCCCAGTGCAGAGGACCAGTCACTGTGACCTGGTTTTGTAGGTGTTGGAGATGTTTCTTCTGGGGGACAGTGGCTTTTTTCAGTTGAGTGATGCACCCAGATTAAATGCTGTTCCCCCCTCTTCATCTGCTTTTTGGCAATGTGGGGTTTTAAAGCCATTTTGTGCTGGCAGCATAATTTCTGGGGGTTATTCTCCAGCAGCTCTTGGACCCTTGGTGCTAAGGGATCTTGAAGAACATGCAGGTGCCAACTCCAAAACAGAGCAGGATGCTGAGCGCTATGGCACGGTTCGGTACCACTGCCCAGTTTGGGTTTGTGCAAGAACACCTCAGCAAGCAGCTAGAAAAGCCATGGATAAATCTGCTCCCAGAGCAGGATAAATCTGCTCATAGATAAATCTGCTCCCAGAGCAGCTTCCTCCCCAGCACCAGGACTGGAGCAAGCCCATGCTTCCTTCCTCGAACAGGGGACGGGGCAGCCCGGGCCCTGCAGAGCTGGGCTGAGCTCAGCGCTGATTGCAGGCATCTGTCTTCTCCTGACAGCTCAGCCTGTTAGTGGATTGAGTCTGCTGCTTAATTTACCTGACTTGTTAACAGCTCCCTGTTTTGAAGTTGTAGGAAGTGGCTGATTTCACATGTACAGTCGAAACATCGGATTCCCATTGGAGGGCTAAAATTCACAAATAATCTGGTAATTTGTCCGCTGTCGCGGGAGCCCGTGGGGACACTGATCTGTGTATATCATGGTGTATATCACTGCATTTTGGTGAAAAGATTGATGAGCAAAGAGGAAGGTGGACCTGGCTGGCTGCAGGCCAGGAGGGGCTCTCTCAAGGAAATCTCTGCCAAAGAAAGCAGGGAAGGGAACTTGCGTGGCCCCATGGCGGGGGGATGCAGGGGAGGGCAGCAGGGGGCTGACCCCAGGCACTGCTTGCAAGAAGCCCCAGTGTCCCTCTGCTGCTCTTTGTGGCCAGAAGTGAACCCGGGCATTGAAACAGGGTGAGCTGGTCTGGATAGGCCAGCCTTGGACCCCAAAATTGTCTCAACACACATCTCTGGCAGGGGAAATTGGCTCTCAGGAGTGCCTGTGCAGACAGATCACACCTGATAGCAGCAAGTGGGGCAACAAATCCGGGGAGTCTCTGATTATTAGCTGCCCACTAAGCCCCATGCCATTCAATATATCAATAACTGGCAGCCCCAGGAGCTGCAGGAGAGGAAAATACAGTGTGAGGAGCCTGGGGCATCCCCAAACTGTGTGAAGGCAAATTCTGACAGCCAAACCCTCACTGAGCTCAGCACTCTTTGCATGGCCCACATAGGATCACACGGGGAGCCCTAGGACAGTGCTGGTCCTCTGCTGTCCCCAAACTGCTTCCCCAGAAGCTCCAGCAAGTGGAGGGTGAGCAACCTCAGGGTGATCTGATGCTGTGTAGCATCTCCTGGAGCACTGTGTGCCTGTGCTAAGGAATGCACTGCAGCCCTGCCTGAAATTAGGCATGCTGCATATGTAAATGATTTTGGAGTGAGGGACAGCAGGCTGCAGCTATCCCAGCAGAGCAGCAGGTAATCAGTAGGCTGTCCTCTACGGGGAAGGTGTTAAATCCTTCTTGGAGTGCTGTCAAAAAGAGTTACAGCCCATATGTTTATTGCCAGGAAAATAATAAAAAAGAGAGTTGGTTTAACCAAGGCTAATGGCCATCAAAAGGTTTAGACATGTTCTCTTGCCCTGGAGAGCCAGCATGCAGGGGAGGGGGTGATGCTCCACCCCAGCCTTGTGATCAAATGACCAAACCCAAGCCAATGACAGCCACAAGTCCAGACCCCTGTGATCCCAACAGGAGAAGGACGTGGTCCTAAACCTGAACTGGGAATGCTCCCTGCAGATCCCGGGGGATGTCTGGCTCTGCATCCACCCTGCCGTGCTGCTGCAGCACCTCCAGCTCTGCCTGCACCCTGAGGGGGGAAGAACCATTTCAACCCTGGCCACTTTTAGGCTAAAGAGACCTCCCCAGCTGCTAGAATAAAAGGTCATGAGTACATGAAACAAGAGTGGAGGGGAGGAGAACCAGACTGAGAAGTGGCAGTGGTGCTGCTCAGCCAGGCTGGCACCGTGGGGCAGCTGTGGCTGCTCTCCTTTGCGCTAACTGATGCTGCTTGGCATCGTGCATTGCCTTATTGTTGTTATTGTTCTTGCTGTAAATACACCTAGAGGCATCTTATAAATGGAATTAATTAGAGCTGTTTAATTCACTAGTTAAGTGCACAGCGCAGGCTTTCTGCTCGCTGGAGAGGCGTGGCTGGCTGCGGTCAGGGCCAGCACACACGGCGTGCGAACCGAGGTGTGCTCACACTCGCCGTGCTGTGCCTGCAGCAGAGCAAAATTAAAATAGTTGAAAGAAAAATTTGGAAAGATTTCTGTACAAGACAATGGCACAGCAGGAGGAGTGGGGCAATGAATTTGGGTGCGACCTTCCCAACACTGTGTGGTCCAGGGGTCGGTCTGTCTGTCCCTGCAGGGGACAAACCTGGACGGAGGATGGAAGCCAAGGATTCCCCTGCATTGGCATTAAGGCATCTTGTGGCTCCTATCTTTAAGACATGGAGATGCATGTGTGTGTCCAGCAGCCCCGTGAAAAGGCACTTTGGAGCGAGCACAGAGGTTTAGGGGCAATGCAGGCAGTGGTGTCTGAGTGAGGATATTTATTTCAGCCTCTGTCCTGCCTGGCCCCTGCCCTGGGACAATGCAAACCCAGTCCTTGCAAAGCACTGGGGAGAGAAGGAAGGGGCTTGTGAGCGGCTCACTGGCTGCCTTGCAACTTGTGCCTGTTCAACTTGACAGCGATGGAAGCTGGCTCCACACCCTCCCCCTTGCCTTGGGGATTTTCTTCCTCCCCATCCCTCTCTCAAGGCTCGCAGCTGAGGTTTACGAGCTCACCCAGCTCAGGCTGCCCCAGCCGGAGGCTGCAACACAACTGAAAAAACACAGCAGGTCAATACATCACGGGGCACGCACATGAAAGGGAAGAGGCATAAAACTCATGTCAATGATGCAGGGCAAACCCTGCTCCCTTGATGCTCAGGACATCTCCAAGGCTGGGAACTTTCCCAGCCTGAGGATGCTGACGGTAGCTTGGAGTCTTGCTAGAGCACAGAGGGAGGTGAAGGAAAAGTGAAATAACCCCGTGTAGAGCAATGGTTGTGACCAGTGGTGCCCACAGGCATGGCTGGAGCTTGGAGATGGGGTGGCTGTCGATGCCCTGCCCTGCCTGGTGCCAGAAGGACCGAGGATGCTCCTGGAGCATGGCTGGCACCAGCCTCAGTCCTGGTACACCGCAGGGATGAAGCAACCGGGAAGGAAAACCAGGGCAGGGGCAGACAGGCTCGGGAGAGAAACATTTCCCACAATCCTTCCCCACAGCTGCGGCGGCAGCAAAGGGATCATTTTTCTCCCCAGCCATCACGGCTGGTAAATCATGGTTTGCAGGACTTTCCAGGAATGTAAATCGCCCCATCAATCCTGGCCCCGCTCCCACCCCCCGCGCTGCCGGCCGGCCCCTCGCCCACTCCCAAGGGCTGGGGACCAGCTCTTTCCCTGCTCCCTCTCCCCACATGATGGAGACACTAGAAAAGGCTGCAGGGATCCCAGGCTCTGGACATTTATGGGGATGGACCAATTTGAGCAATGAGGGAAACCCCTGGGTACCAGTCCTGTGCTCCCATGGTCCTTGAAGATCCCAGGGCTAAATGTCCCCATGGGCTGCAGCATCTCCATCATGTGTCCTCCCAAGAGAAAAGCCATCCATGGGAGAGTAAATTCTGAGCAAGGATGTGAGCACCTTGCAAGGAGAGATTAATTTTTGGTCACCAGGCTTGTTCTGCATTAATCCTGTCTGGAAGGAGTAGAAATGCCCAAAAGCTGGATCCTGTAACATAGATGGCATCAGGACCAGGGGAGTGGTTTAAGGCACACAGCACCTTCCAGCCGCACTGAAGACATCACAGGCATCTTCAGAAGGTGTTGTTGCATCCTTCTGCAGGCAGCTGTCGTTAATTAGTGCAGAATGAGAGACGTTCACAACAAGATGGAAAAAAATAATAATCGAAGAAAACCCAGTGAAGCCCCATGTGATAATAAAGGCTGATTCTAACTAACAGTTGTTATTCAGACATTGTTAATGATATTATAAGCACTACCATGTGCTAGGCAAGCTGTGACATGCACCCCGGCGGACATATGGATAATAAGATCACATGCCTATTTCAATCAAAGCCATAAGTATGAACTTGATCTGAATCGGAAGAAAGCCCAAGCTAGCTGTAGCTTTGGGAAAGCAAGCTCCTGCAGTTCAAATAATAAATAAATTAAAGGGGGAATGTGGTGCGGGAGCACCCGACAGCTCAGCTCAAGAGTGCTCAGCACCAAAACATCTGCAGTGAGGGGCTTCCAGCTTGGGCACATTGCTGCCATCTCAAGCTAAATGCACTCAGTGCCATCTTCAGCAGGATTTTTCCTCCACATTCACACACGGATGCATTGCCCTGGCTCAGTGGCTTTGCATTTGGTGGTTTAACTCTTGCTGGATCAGCTAGGGACCAAGGTGCTTGCATGCTTTACCTTGCCTCCCCTCCCCTGCACAGCAAGTTGCACGCTGCAGTGCGGTGCAGAGACGCACGCGGCTGCTCCAGCCCGCACCTGAGCACAGCCAAAGTCACAGGCAGCTCGCTGTCATTAGAAACACTGAACATAATCACCAAATTTAATGCCTTTATCATTGCTCAATGGATCAGTGAACAGAGGAGCTAAAAGAAAGACAATTAGAAGCGTTAGTCTATGCTAAATTTTTTTTCCATTGCCTTGCTTTTGTCTAAAGAGTTATTCATTCCCTAATTGTGAAATGTAATTTTGTTTGGAAGCTTTTGTTATATTTGTTTTGTCGTGTGGCTAATGCAGTTATTTGCTGTGCACAGCCTCTTTTCTCCCGTTCAGCCCGTTTAATGGAATTCTTCGGCAGCTTTGATTTAAAACCATTTTGCTTTAGTGACCAGGACATTTCTGGAAGAGGGAATCAGATTGTTCCCTGAATTTCTGTCATATTTTGCCCAGCAAGATTCACTCCTTTAAATGCATGTTTTCACGAAGGCCTTTAATCTGGCGGTTTGAGCTTCAGTGGAGACAAATCTCAGCAAGAAATAGAATTTCTCCCCCTGGCCCCCCCCATCCTGGGTTAGGACACAGATGACAGGCCTTCCTCCCACCCTGTTCATGGGAAAATGCCATGATGTACCCCCTTGCTCTCCTCCCCCATGTCCACAGGGGGCTGCCAGCCCATTACTCCCAGTCAGGGGGCACCCAGTGGGTGCCAGCCTGCCCCAGGACAGGCTCTGGGTGCCCCGGGTACTTTACCACCTCTGCAAAAGCACGGCACATGGGTGGACCCCCAGGAGCTGTTTTCAGTACATCCTAAACCACACCTGAAAGTTGTTTTTTCCACTCCAAGTGTTTAGAAGGCCTCCTACAGCTCCAGAGCCCTGCTGAGCCTGGATGGCAATGCAGGGAGTGAGTAAATTGCCCTTTTAGCACGTTTTCTCCAACAAGAGGATTTTCAGTCCTGGCACCCCCCCACGTGAAATCCAAAGCGAAGGGAGGCTGATTTAAAACCAATCACTAACACTTAGACGGAGCCCCTCGTTCCAGCATCCCAAGCCTCCTCTTAGACTACCGGATCAATCCTGTCTCCACTTTTGCCTCTGCTAAGTAACAAACAAAATCAGACGGCGGCACGGTCGGCTCTAATTGCCTGAGCTGCACGAGTGTAGCCATGCCGCAGGATGTGGCCATCAGCCCTGCTACGCCGGGGAAGACAGAGTGTGTGGAGCTATTGATAAATCCCAGGCGGAGGGAGGGAGGGGGCAGGACCACACCTGGGTGTCGAGGCCTGGGGGCCTCTATATAGGGCGTGTGATTTGTCGGGGACACCAGGCTGGGTGTATTCTGTGTGCTAAGGCCAGGTATGGGGGCTGGGGGGAGCCTCTTCCTCTTGCCTTTGGTGCCCACCCATCTCCCCTAAGGCAGGCACGCCAACGTGGACAAACCCAAGACTTTTCCACACCAAGCGCATCTCAGCTCCAGTGGTGCTGTCACTGGGGTGACCCCTTTCGGTGTTGCAGGGACTAAGGAGATCAGCAGCCCTGCTGCCCACCTCTCCCATGGCCAGGAAGCCAGGACCTGCAGCACCCACAACTGGCGTATAGCACGGAGCATTTCACCAGCAAGTGCTGGTGGCCTCTCCCAGTTCACCAAGCCACCTGCATTTGGAGTTTCCTCCAAGATTTGGGCTCAAAATGAGAAGACTGAGGACCCTCCATCCTGTTTTTGAGCAGGGCATCATTAATTGTTAAACAGAAGCCTTGCTTCCTTGCATCCTTAACGCCTACACGGCTTTCCTGCTGTCCTCTTGTCCCAGCTCCTTCTTGCCTCTTCCCTTTCATCATTTACCAGCAGGCTTTCAAGCTCCTGAACACGTGCTGAAGACGTGCTTATTAATAAGCATCTCTAGAAAGAGGAGAAAAGGGGCAAGGGGAGAGATAATGAAGAGGGAGGAGGAGAAGCCAAACAGAGTAGGCGTCCTTATGCATTTCCCCAGCAAAGCCTAAATTATGCAGCAATTGCTGTGGTCATGCAAGGCAGGGGACATCGAGCCCTGGTTCCTGGCTTGTCTGGGAGGGACAGTTGCTGCTGGGGGGGCTGCAGGGCTGGGGCTGCCAACTTGTGGATCACGGGGACCATGGATTGGGTTTTTGGAGTCGCTGCAGCAGCCCCCAGGGGGGCTTCAGTGGTGTTAACCCTCGTGGGGTTGTGCTTTTGGGGAGAGGAGAGGTGCCTGCCCGTCTTGTCGGGGCTGGTGTTAAAAAGCTTCGGCTCCTCGAGGAGGAGAAGGGAAATCACTTACTGGTGTGGCCGGGAACAGGTGTGTGAAAATCAGCACCCAGGCACCCGCTCCAACAACGTTGTTTTTTCCTCGCGTTCCATAAATCAGCGCTCTAATCTTTCACTGTCCGGCGAGGTCTCTCACTGGGAGGGTGATAAATTGCCCTCCAGCCCCTGACAGCTGCTGGGAAATCACTCACGGCCCGAGACAAACCTCTAAATCTGACATTATAGAGTGTTGAAAGGAAGAATGTCTGTTTTTATAACCTACCTCAGTTATAATAAATATTTAAAATCCACATTAACATCCTCTTATAGTTACAATCTGCCCTCTATGGAACAGTGTCCAACTTAGATTTAATTAGCAACTGAACCTTTCCAGCCCAAGCTCCCAGTTAGGCTGAAGACCCAAATCTCCAAAGAAAAGCCTCTGTTTTCTTAAACTACCTGCACTGTAATAAATATCAGCCATGTCGCCAGGCAGCCCTGCTGGAGACAGTGCTCTTTTTGTCTTCTCAAAGGCCAACATTTAATTTAAATGATAGGGTCTTTCCAGACTCCGAGGGGAATTCCTTTCCTGCTCTCCAGAAACTTTGCCATACTTCACCTCCAGGCTCTGGTGTGCTCCTTTGGCACTGGGGGGACTCAGGAATGGAAACACCTCAGTGCAGGTATGGGATGGGGAGAGGGGTGGTGACAAAAATAAAATCCAGGTGACTCTTTGGGCAGCTGGTTATGGACCCACATGGAGCAGGGACCTCCCCCTCCAAAAAACTGCAGAGAAATTCAGAAATGGATCCAAAACTCCTGCAGTTGGCTTCTCCTGGAGAGGGAAGAAAAAATCCTGCCCAGGAGTTTTTGCACAGTCACTTTTCTTACCCAATTTTGCCTTGTTTTCTCACTTAGTATTTTATGCCAGTGGTTTTCCAGGGAGCAGCATCCACGCTCACTTTGCCCTCCTGTCCTGACCAGTGATTCATCAGGGTTTCTTGCAGAACTATCACAGGAATAAACATAGGCAGAGGTGTTAAAAAGAGCCAGGTTTCCTTCATCCCACACCTGGCCCTTTTGAAGTCAGTGTTTCTCACCCAGTGCTGCTGATCTGCCGCGGCTGTACCAGCTGTGACACAGGGAGGGGGCAGCGTTATGGCCAGAAATCAGCCACATCCCGAGAGTGGCTTTGGGACCAAGGCCAGGGGAAGGCGTGCTAAAAAGCCTGAAGATGGCAGCGACCATGCCAGCATCTTTTTCTGAAGATGGAGTTGACAGGAGGGGGCACAGGAAATCTGTCCCCCATTTTGTATTTGGGCGCCTTGTGTCCAGCTGGGCTGACGCTTGAATCCCCCTTGAATCAACCTGGGCATCCTGAAGGAGACCAGCTGCTCACCCAGAAACAAGCAGACATTTTCCTTCTGCTTGTCACAGAAAGCCACAGATGCCTCCCAGCATTGTCTGGACTAAGGGTGCAGGGGACACTGCATCTTCAGCTGTGCCGCCAGGGCGCAGGGAGCCCAAGTGTGTGTTATGTGTGTTGGGAATAAATAAACACACAGACACAGCTTGGTCTGTGTTAAACAGACAGACACCGACTTCTGTTTCATTTCCATCTCCCAAGTGATGGCAGACACCCAAAAGCGTGTGCAGCCTTTAACAGAGCATCCTCCGAGCCCTAATATTTTGCTCCCATGTAGGCCCCACCCTGGGAGCTGAATCCAGATGGCTGCAGCAAACACAAGGTTGGTGAGAGCAGAGCCAGGCGCATCTCAGTGGCACTGGTGTGGTTTGGTACCCTAACTGGGAGCTCCTCATCTCTGCCCTTGCTAAGTATGTGGGGTTTCCCTTCGCAGGTTATTTATGGCTGCATCAGAAGCAAGTTCTCGGGAAGGAGCATAGCCAGTCCTCAGAGGTGGCTTGGGTGAGTCTTGGCTCCAGTGGGCTTTGGGCAGCAGGAGATTGACTTGCAGATCCTCGTGGGTCCCCTTCAATTAGGGATATTCTATGATTTTGTGATTCTGTGATTCTAGTCTATGGTAAGCCATCGCTAAGCCTTTGCTGTCCTGCCGGCCTTGGAGATGAAAGTGTGGCTGGTCGGCTCCTCACCAGGCAAGAGCACACAGCCGGCCTCCCTCTTCTTCCCCATCCCCTTCCCCGCTCCTGCCCGGCAGCTGTTTGCATAACCTGCTTGCTGGGAATCGTGCTCTGGTTTGTGGAGACAGCGTCACCCCCCCTCGGAGGCAGCCAGTGTGTTTTACCAGGAAACCTGCTGTTTTACAAAGGGTTTACCACCAGTGGGTCCTGCCTCCGAGAGGAGTTACATTCTTGGGCATTCAGGGTTTGTTTTTTGATTACGCGGGAAGTGGTGTGAATGGAAGTCACAGAGGCCTCAAGGGAGAGGGGTAACATGAGTCCCTGGCAGCTTTCTTAACCTTTGCTTTTGCAGATGTTCTCAGCTTTGCACAAGGAGCTCCCAGGAAGCCTCAGATGCAGAGCACGTGGGATGAAAGAAGCTGAGGAACCTGCACTTCGCTGCACAGGGCTGAGGGGGCAAAGACCTTCGTGTCCTCCTCTGCCCACCTGAAGGAGCAAGCTGGGGATGCACAGGTCTCCAGGACATGTTTAGATCCCCTTAGGATGACAGATGTGAGCAGTTAGACCCCCCAGAAAATTAGGTTCTGCCCCCTTCCCTGTAGCTCCTTGCCCACCTTTCTGCTCCTGCGGTAGGTACCATGCAGAAGGATGGACTGGGTCAACCATTGGTCTCTTCTAGCCTCAGCCATCACCTGTGGCAGCTCAGGGAGGATCTGGAACAACATAGGGAAGGAAGAAAATCATCTTTTCTGGCAGAAGCACTGCTCCAGCTTCCTCAGAGCCAGCACACTGCTGTGTCCAAACCCAGCGCCAGCTCAAAAAGAGGTCAGTCCCCAGGCAGGGAGGCATCCAGGGTGTCTGTCCAGGGCCGAAGCCAAAATGCCAGGTGAAAATGGGCATGCAGGTGACGAGCAGGCAGAGATGAGGTGTAGCTTTGAAACCACTACCTGCCACTTACTAGTTTTGTGTCTGAAATCATGGTGCGGGCAGCTGACGCCTCGTTCCTTGCGCGCACTGGTGGCGCTCGGTGCCTTTATACGCGGCTGTTCCCTGCAGGTCGCATCGAGCGAGCTGCTGGCCAGCAGGACGGGGCTGTGTCCCGTCATTAATCAACGTCACGCTTCGGGAGAGACGCTGAGTTCATTCTCATGTGTCTCCCCAGACCCCTGGGGACCGTGCTGCCTCCAGCCGAGGCCAGTAGTCACCTGGAACAGTTTTCCAGCCCCCCCCGAGCAGCAGGAGTGTCCATTAAGCACCACGGATCGGTGGGGATGGTTTGTAAACTCCGGATACATACGGAGGGGCCCGGGTGCGTGTTGGCTGGTGCTTTCCGCTCTCAGAAATGGGTCATTTAAACAGAAAACTGTAAAGTGTTCATGCCTCTGAATGCAGGGAAACTATCAAAACAAGCTCCTGTCTCCGTGCCACAGACCCGGCATTCAAACAGGGACTCAGGGCGTGTTGGACGGGAATGAACCAAGTGCTCCCAGCAGATTCCTTTCCTTTTTCTGATGTTTCACACAATAAACATTTCAACTCTCTGGCGCGAGAGCAGACCTACCCCTATTACCAGGACAGCTTGTTTTGTTTGGAGTAACAGCTAAGGGTCCCATCCCGCACCGGCGGTGCCAGTGAGAAAACTCTCCTTGCCCCCAGCAGGCCTGAGTCCAGGAGAGCCCCACGGCACATTAGAGACGCCGCTGTTACTAGCAGGGTATTTTGCCTTTCCTTATGGAAGCAAAACCAGCTCAAGCAAGTTCTGGCACAGCTCCACCTCCACGAAGGAGGAGACATCGTGGCTTCCCAATGAAAAGCGAGGCAGAAGCTGGCATCACCAGATGACGCTGCTGCAGGCTGAGCTGTGACGGCAGACCACCGCGGGTTTGTGGGGGCCTACAGCTGGTTGACCTCTCGTCCGTGTCACTGGGACATCTGCAAGCCAGCAGCACCAGTCCCTGGGGTGTTGGAAATGGCAGCTCTGCAGGGCTATGTCTCAGAAGGGTGGAGAGAGCAGGAGATGCAGAGATAGGGAGCCTTCAGTATTTGGAAATGGATGCACGCTATGAAAAGAAATGGATTTAGTAAATGGGATTTGAATAAACCCAGCTCATCAGTAATTGTTATGTTCTGTATGAGTGTTATACAAAGTTGGGTTGTTTTGTCCAGGGGGGTGAGGGGTGCATATTTGGGAAGTTCCGTGATGTGGTGGAGAAGTGAGCTGCAAAAGGGCCACAGAACAAAGCAGCTGTGGTCCTGCTAACTCAGGGCGCTAGTCCAGGAGCCACCGTCAACTGCCTGAGCAAGAAGCCCAAAGGAAGAATTTTGTGGAGGAATTGAATGGGAGGACAGGAGTCCAGGAAGAAAACACATCTTGGTGGATCGTCATCCAGACCTCCTGCAGCACATGGCAACAGAGGGGCTAGATTTCAAGGACCACAATGCCAAACAGAGTGCAAAGGTCCTGGAGAGCTTGGAAAGAGGCAACAAGCAGCTACAGCTGCCCTGGACCCTCATGTAACATTTGACCACGTATGGTGAGAGTCCTTTAGTGAATAACTTCCAGGTTGTTCAAATTCCAGGGCTATGCAGATTCCATCTCCACCTTGTCTGAAGGCTCCAGTGAAGCCCATCAGCTCACTCATTTACACTGTCAAATGCCATCTGTGCATTATCAACCGTGCGTCACATCCAGTTATTCCTACCATCTCCATCACTGCACCCGGCAAAGGCCCATCTCTCTCTGAATATTCACGAGCAAGAGGAAGTCCATCTGCCCATACTACAGATATATAGCTTGTCAAGATGGTTCCTGTATAATCTCACATTAATGGGGGTGATTTCATCCTCTAAAATATTTGCAATTACCCCAGAGCAATCTGGTCCACCTCACTATGGTCTTCAGAAGTCAACACAACTCCAGGAAAAATGGTATCAAAAGAGAGCAGACAGATCTACAGTGCTAGAATGTCTCAGTTCAGAGAGACTTTGGGATTTCCTTTCCAGCCTTGCAGCTATAAGAGTATCCCAAATGTACACAGAAAGTACCCCTGCAGGATTCATCTAGACAGGCAGAGACCCCAGCAGCTCTGATGTGGAAGTAATCTATCATCAAGCATCTCTCTGATCGTGTTCTAATTTCAGATTGATACCTGGATAGGTAAACAAATCACAAAGACCAGATGCATCTAAAAATTGACAGATGTCCTTGTAATGTGCTACAAAGGGTCTGCTGGGTGGATTCTTGAGCATCCAAGCAGGTTCATCATGACTGCAGGGCTGGCTGCACCAGGAAGGAGAACAACTTTCAGGCTGTCTTTGAATTCTTCAAAATCCGTCTTCGAAAACAGAGCAACAAGCCTATTTTAAAAAATAAAAATACATAGCAAAACAAATTAAAAAATAATCAAAACATTTCTACCTTTCCACAACATTTTTTTTTCCAGGCAAGGTCTATTTGTCCAAATTTGCTCCAAAGCCACAAGTGTTTGTGAACATCCTCCAATAACATCCTTTCCTGAGCCCGCTATTTCTAGGAAAGCACACCTCTCTGGCGGGGTCCTGCCACTGGTGTGAGCTGCCCCAGCTGCCACCCTGCCTGTGGGGAGCCGCGTGGCTTCACTTGGCCATCCGAGCTCTGGCTTTAGCACAAAACTCCCTGGTAATGGTGTCCTGAGCAGATGCCAGATGTGGGATTTCATCTGCGCCTTGCCTCCACCCTTGGCAAGGCGTCAAGCCAGCACTGGTCAGAGGGTGGATCCTAAAAACCTCTGAAAGGATGAAACCCAAGGTGTCCTAAACTGGACATAAGCCCTACAGTGTGCCCACTCTGGGGCCATTTCTTATTATTTTCTTCCCCCCCTCAGTTTGGCTTGCAGCTCTCTGCGTTGCTGCTGCTTTCTCCTTTCACCGTATGTTTTCGCATGGAGTGGGTGCCTCGGGGTGCGGGGGAACCCCCTCATGTCCTGAAGCCCATAAGGCAAACCCCAGGGCTCTGCACCCTTCCTGGCAAATTAAGGAGGCCGAGGGCTGTGCTCCTGGTGCAGGCTGTCAGTCTTTCTGTCTGCCTGGATCCCTCTGCCTTTGTGCACCTTTCCTCGCAAGCGGCAATTTCTGACAGCTAATATTTCACAGAAACCAGAGCCAGCTCCCTCCCTCCCTCCTTTTTCCCCCTCTCTCTCTCTTCTGTTTATGAAGCTGAGGGTAAGTGTTTAATTAGTTGCCTAATTGCCTGGGTAATTGGTAGACATACTCAGCTCTCCAAGTAATCAGTCTGAACAGGCCTTGAAAATATCTGGCCCAATATTCATTAGTGCAGTTAAATCGTTAAACAGTTACTGTGTTCGGTTCCCGACAAAGCCCCGCACACGGCTGCATCATCCTGGGGCTTGGGATGGAGCTGGGGGATCCCATGGGTGCAGCTCCATCCCACACCCACCAGGTGGGCACAGAGGGATGGGGGAAAGAAGGGAAAGGGCTTTGAAAGCCAGGGTCTGTCCCATCGCAGGGGACAGGGTGGGGATGCTTCCTTTCCCTGCTCGTCTCCTTGCTCCAGCCTCCCCCTCTCCTTCCCTCGGCCGCGTTGGAAGCCGGTTTTGCCATTAGCCCAGCATCAATGTGAATATTGTCTTGGTGGGTTAAAGCAGGCTGCCCTCACCGGCGTAGCTCATTAAAGGGCTCTCGGACGGTGCTGCTCAGCACAAAGGCACCGGTCTGTGAGCGCTGCCAGCACACTGCCTGCCTGTCTGTCCGTCTGTCCTGCCTCCTGCTCCCCAAAGGGATCCTCTCCCCAACAGCTGGACTGCAGCAGCTTCAGCCTCACAGTGAATTTTGGGTGCAAATCCCCACACAGCAACCCCAGAGGCCATGCTACTGCAAGGAGGGAGCCATCGACTCAGCCAGCTTTTGGGGCAAAAGGTTTGAGACTTGGAGGAACTGGCAAGAGGAGGAACTGGCTTCCCTCTGCCTGCTGCCTTGGTCCTCATGGTAGGTTTTGGGGATGGCAAGAGGTGCTACAGAAGATGAAATTAAATCAGCCGTAGCTCTGTCCAGAGCTTCATTTGCCACTGAGCTCTCTCTTTCCTCTTACCAGCTCTGTTTGGACTTCACCTGCTGGGGGTGTGAGTCCAGGAGCTTCTGGATGCTCACCAGCTCCCAGAGCTCCCCGAAAACTCCCAGAGGGACAACCCAGGGAAGGGACCAAGATCGCAGGCAGAGGCAGAAGGGGACATGGCAGCATCCAGACAAGCAAATTCCTCATTAGATCCTGCACCTTGTTTTTTGCCAGGCGAACAGTTGGGCTCCTGGCAGATGGGAAGTCGACCTGAAAATGAGCACGGGACACACTCTGCCCACACCAGCGCTGCCAAGGACCAGCCCTGCTGTGCAGAAGGCAGGGTAGGGTTTGGGGCAGGGAGAGGGGGGAGCTGAGAGGAGGCACAGAAAAGGTCAGGAGGCAGGAAAGGGGAGAGAAGGGAAAATTTGGGCTTGGGCTTTGACCCAAGCATGAAAGGAAAATTGGAGATGGAGCTGGCAGCACCATAGGGTGGCTGTACTGTTGGCCAGGCACGGGTCACATGCAGGAGCACCTTCCACCCTTGATCCTACTCTTGTATTCATGTGGCTTTTGGGATTTCCAGGAGAACACCCATATTTTTGGGGACACTGAAGGACAGTTGCTTGAGGCTCCCCCTTCTAGGGATGGGGAAGAGTCCCTGCCCAAGGGAAGATTTTTAGGAACTAGAGAGCACTGGGCAGCAGCACCAAGGAGCCTCCTGGGGAATAGGGAGAGCGGGCAAGGGCAGGGAATGTCAGAGGTGACTCAGAAATAGGTCTCCATCCATTACGCTGCCGGGCGGTCCTTTCGAGTCACTGGCTGGCTTTGTTCTCGCCAACATCTGTAAGAGATTACGGATACCTTCCTAGCCGAGGACATGGACGGGTCTATAAATACCATGAGCCAGGGGTTGCTGCTGCCTGGGTGGCCTGGGGCCAGCGTGGACAATGGGCCCCGGGAATGCAGGCTGCATCCCTGCACGGGTGCCCAGGGAGAGGTGACAAGGGTGAGCTGGTGACACCACAGGCAGGGGCTTCCCAGGGCTGGAAGATGCATGGCCAATGGGGGACGAGTGAGAACACAGGGCTGGGGGTCCTCAGCAGCAGTCCCACCACCGATACCTTCACCCAAGACCCAACTGAGGCTCCGCTCCCCCTGCAAGGGGACAAGGGTTATTCGGTATTTTATTTTTTGGCAAGGATCTCAAATAGCAAACCCCTGCACAGATGAGGTGATATGTGCCCAGACACCATGGTGATGGGCCCCATTTAAGGACTGTGAACAGAGCAGAGCTGCTCATGCTCGATTTTCCCAGTTTCCCTGCAGCCAGCCTCCAATTCCTGCCCCCAGCCCACGCTGCCCCTCCGAATATTGCGGGACTTGGTGCGGTTCACGCAACTCTAAAGCTGTCCAGAATGAGCTGAATCCTCTGGTGACTAATTGCCCAAGCATGTCTTTGTCTGCTCAGCCTTTCCCACCGAAAACGGATCCTGATTTTATAAGCCGTAAGGAGCCCGAAGATCCAGCACTGCTCTAACACGCTGCTAGCCACAATTATCCCCTTCCTGACAAAGGATTCCTGATTAGAGCTGTTGCATATTCATCTGTGGACTGTGCCAAGCCTGGCTTTGTTTTTCAAGGTCGAGGATTGCATTTCTTTGGATTCAATTCCCATCCTAGATGTAGATTACCAGGCAGCAGAGGAGGAGGCAGCTGAGGCTGCTGGAAGCAGCGAGTCCTCCTGGTATTGCTCACCGTGTCCACCAGGCACAAGCCAGACACATCATATACACCAGTGATAGTCACAGCCTTTTTGGGCTTGGTTAGGAGAGATGGGCAGCTTCCAGAGCTGTTCCTGGTCACATTCAGGTCAGAGGGGAGATCCTACATGTTCCCACTGCACAAAGGTGGGTGCAGGGATGAGATCTCAGCCCGAAGCCCACTTCCAGCAGCTGAGACTTCATCAGCTCCTGTTTCACATCCTCCCTGGGGACCCTGTCCTGTTTGCCACCAAGGGAGAAGGGTCAGAAGGGGGACGTAGCCGGGAGGGAATATTTCACAAAGGAACTCTAGCTGCTCTCCCCTGACAATTCCTCCACTTAAAAAAAAAAAAAAAATAAGGGGAAGAAAAGGAAAAAATAATTACTTCTCAGCCTCTAACCTTTCCAGCAAGTGACTTTGTAATAAATAATCCACATGTCTCTCCAGTGCAATCCATCAGCAGGAGCGCCTAATTACTTTAGACTCACTTTGAAAACCCTTCCAGTGCCACTTTCAGATAAATAAAAAATTAGCGTGGAACTAAAGCAGTAACCCAGAGAACGTTTCCCCAACCTCCCTCGGTTCTCTCCAAGGCTGGGCTGGTGCCTGGAAGCCTCAATGTCCCCAAAGACCTTCCCCTCTCATGCTAAGGGGTGAGCCTGGGCATGGGGAACACAGCCATGGAGCGTCCATGGGGACACCCTCCTCCAGACACACAGGTGCTTGGAGAAATAGCTGGAGACAGACCCAGCACAGCTCCTCTGTGTGGAGATTTTTTCTTCCTGATTCCTTTTCCTTGGGAGGTTTCTGTTATTGTGTTCTTTGAAACAAACAACAGCGTCCCATGACTCTGTGTCTGCGCCTGGGCACACTGCTGTGTGAAGGGTCTGGGAACTCAAGAAGTTATTTCTTTAGGTCTGTCCCCTGGCAGAGACAGAAAAACAAACAAACAAACAATTTTCCTGGCCTCTTTCCAGCTGCCGTATTTGCATCAGTTGTGGCATGGAGAGATGAGTGCAGGAGCACAGCTGCATTGTTTTTTTGCTCAGAAGAGTGCTGCATCCAGAAAGGCTCAAAATGGAGCTGGACACCAATGGGCAGCACTTGTAGGAGATTCTTTGGAAGTGAGAATAATAAAACTGCTCAAGCCAGTTACACGTTCATGCTAAGGATGGTGGGCACAGAAGAGAGCAAGGGCACACTTGGCTTACACTGGTAACCTGGATTGCTATTAGATCCTGTTGGTCTCCGCAAGGAGTATTTGCCCAGAAAGAACAAGGCTACCAATTTCTTAATATTTCCAGCAATAAAATTAATATCAGTGCACTGTGCCTGGTTTTCATTTTGCAAAGACTAAGAGCGCTTCATGCCTTTGGCAGCTGAGGGTTGGAGCCTTCTAAGGAGGCTTTGCTCGCCTCTTCCTCTTCTTTTCACCCCATTTCTGCATTCCCTTCTTCCTCTTCACCTCTCATCTCTATGTGTAGGGGCCCTGGGCAATATGCAACAAAGAGAAACTAAAAAAAAAACACAGTGAAAACAAACAAATAAACAAATAAAAAACAACAAAAAATATGAAGCAAAACTAAATATCTGAGAAAAGCAGGCCCAGAACCAATAAGGCCTGATTTCACTGTAGGTTACCGCAGCCGAGGCAGCGTGTGTCAGGGGAGGAAGATGCTTGAAAAACCTCCACAGGAGAATTAATTAAATGAATTTCACTCTGCCAATTGTTTGTTATTTTTGCTGACCTCACCAAGTGGATTAATATTTAATTAGCCTTTAGGAGAAGTGGAAAGCACTTATTAACCTGTTATGTCAATCTGTCAGGCCTGGGGTCTCAGGACAGGCGCTGTTACCATGAAACAATAGAAATATCAAGGTCTGTTTCTCTCTGGCGCAGCTATTGTCCCCACTGGAGGATGAGGGGATGCAGGGAGGGGGCACAGAGCCCTAACTGAGGGGTGTCTGAAAGTGGTGCCCGAAATCCAGCTTTTTTTTTAGAGAACCGAGCAAGAGCTGAGGAACCGCACGCAATGCAGGTGGGAAGCACATATGGATATGGAATCCCCCCGGAGGTGTTTTAGGGCTCAGGCTAGATCTCTGCTGCCATAATGCTGGTGGCTGGGGAAAGGTTTGGGGTTTCCTTCATTTTCATTGTTTAAAAACGCTGTCTCCCTTATGGTGTGTTTGCAGTTATCGTAGTTCAAGAGGTGTTAAACTCAGTGTTGACACATCCTCATCAGTGGGGAGATGCAAGGGGACCCTGCAAGACGCAGAGGTCTCAGGTGAGTCTCCGCTGCAGAAAAGCTCTAAAACAAAAAACAGGCTGACTGCAGACAGCAGAACAGGCCAGAAGGTCCCCAGCCAGCATCTGAGCTCACGTGAGCCCGGAGAGGCTCACCCAGCACCACGACAATGCCTGCTTGATGCAGGGCTGGGTCTGGCCCAGCAGAAATAAAACCTCAAGCACAATTGAGCCCTTAGGAACCATCCTCAGCAAAGCAGTGAGATGAATGTTGTGCAGAAGTTAACGAGACTGGGAGGAGCTTGGAAAGAGATGACAGCTAAAGTGGCTGAAAAATCTTGTTTTGTGGAAATTCTCCCAGACTCAGCTGTTAGCTGATATCTTAACTTACTTCTGAGAGAGAAGCCAAAGCAGAATGTCTTCTCCAAACCTCCCCAAGCCCTGGCAGCTAAGGATCACATCCAACCCTGGGTCTGCACTTTGTCTTTGGCTTCATGAGTCAAAAGTAAACCTCAAGTTTAAAATAAAACTGGATCTCTCCCAGCATCCACACCCTGGTTTTGCAGTCTGACAGGGACACCATAGGGACACCAGGAACACTGCCCCTGATGCCATCCTGCCCTGTCTGGGCCCTGCACCTGGACCTTGTGCTGCTCCTGCTGCTTTGTGACAGGCCATATCATTTATTATTATTCTTTTTTTTTTTTTTCTTTTAAATTAAAATCCTCCTGAGCTTTATTAAATAGGGATGCTGATAGGTAATTAAATCGCAACTTAATTAAATCTGTCTGCTCAATCCAGCCGTGGCACACTGGCTACTCTGCAATCCCTGCGAGAGGTGCTGCCAGCGGAGAGCCGCTACGCGCAGTAAGCGCAGCATCACACTCAGCACCACCACCTCCCTGCCGGGCATGGGAAGGGTTTTTCCACTCATGGAGTGACCCACAGCAATAGGAGAAAGTGGGGAGACCTTTCCCAGGGTTCCTGACCCAATGTTGTAAGAAATTTTCAAGTCCTGGCCAACTCCCCCCAGCACAGCAGGACCAAACCAAAGGGCTGGAGGGTTGGTGACTGCCGGCTTTGACACAACACAAAAGTGTAGGGCACAAGGTGCTGGGCAGGTAGGGAAGGACTTCATCTTCTGCAGCACCTCTGTGGGGTGAAGGCCACAGCAACAGTCTGGGTTTGCAGAGGGTTTACAAGGTCAGGAATCTGGTGGGAGAAGCTCAGGCTGGGGCACCATTTCCCTGGGCTGCTTGCTCCCTTTGTGCTTTAGGATGGAGCAGGAGGTACTGTAGGACACTACATAAACTGTCTTTGAGCTGGTGGGTGTTGGGTCCCAGGGTCAGAGACCCAGGGAGGAGGTTCCTGTGGTGCCCTGCTCTTTCTGGCCAGTTTTGCAGATGTGAGCCCATGCTGGTGAGTGCCAGCCCCAGAGCTCGCTGCCTTCCTGTCTCGCTGGCTCAGCTGTTCCAAACAAGGGGCCAAAGGCAGTGGCATGGAAAAACCACCCAGCGGTCTTGCTAAATCATCAGTCTGCTCGTCCCAAGGAAAACAGACCTTGGAAAGAATTATTTTTCCCCTTTTTCATTTCAACACAGGCTCATCTCGCTGCCTCTCCCTAACCTCAGATGCTGTAGTTGTCTTTGCCCAGGTCTGGCAGGCAGCAGAGCTTCAGCTCCTGGAGGCAAGACACCCTGAGTGCCCCCCTGGTTCCCTACAAGCCCCAGGAGGTGAAGGAAGAAAACCTCAAAAAATACTCAAAGGGCAGCAGCATCTAATGACAGACAAAGCACCAATGTAACGAATGAGAGATGGAGGAGCTACAGGGAGCCGATTCCAGGGCCTGACTTTCGTGCAGTCAGCTCAGGAGAACAAATCCCTAATCTGCTTCTGCCTCAGAGGTAGAGCAGTGAAAGTCCTGCTGGGATTAATGTTTAATGCTCGAGTTGGCAGGCGATGTCCTGCCTCGGGATGCTTGGGTCCCCCGCACCGCAGTTGAAAGGGACCGGTACGCAAGCTCAGTCAGCATCCATCCCGGATATTGGGATGACCCTATGCTCAGACAAGGGTCAAGGAGGGGTTGCCAAGTTCACCGTTCCCCACATTATTTGCCTGGTATTACAAAGCGCTGTGCGCTGGGGCTGCGATAACGGATGAGTTGTCCCGTCTGTATCTGCTGGGGCGTGTGAAACTTCAAACCTCCTAATTGTTTTAGGGCCACCGAGGTGAGCTGCTGGAGCACAGCACCTGGGAGGGCAGTGGGGAGAAAAGGCAGATCATTCCCACCACTGGGCTTGTAATACTGCTCCTGGTGCGTATGGATGTGGCAGGGAACAGCTCTGCTGGGAGCCCACATGTGGTGGCCTCTGGTCCTGAGCTCCCTGGCAGGAGGAGACAGGGTGAAGGGAACAGGAGGTCGCTTGCATAGAAAGAGGTGGAAGTACAGCCTGGGCGATGAAGAAGGACCTTCACAAAGAGACAGGCATTGTCCACTGCTGCCTTTTGAGTTTTCCTTAGACAGTTCCGTAAGAGCCACCCAAGTTTCCAGTCACTCACAGAATATGGCCAGGTTTCCAAAAATATTTTACATAGGTTGCCAAACCCTTGACTCTGGGGCAATCTCTCATTTCCAAGTAATTAATGGCAAGTGCTCAGTACAAGTTTTATTAGCAGCTAAGTGTGACCTGATTTTAGTTTCTCCAGGAAAGCAATGGGAAGTACCAGAACGTCTGCTCTGAGCGGGTGTCCTACTGTGCTTTGAAGCTCTGGGAGATGCTGATGATGAACCTTCTTCTTCTGTCTCATGAGAATAGATGTGTGTGGAATGGTTCAGATGTCCAGGTGGTTAAACAGAGAGGTTAATAGGCTGTAGATATTTTCTGAACTTCACAGCCAAAGGTTTAGTGAAAACAGGGTGTCCAAGTCACATTTTTTTGAATGAGAAAGTTCTGATCTGTACCTAAAAGTCACCATTGTCTCATTATGACAGAGGTCAAATTTATTAAATCCTGACCCAAGAGTCTGGAGAATTAAGGTTTAGGTCCAGAAATAATCTACATTTTGCAGTGCAGCCTTTCTCTTCTTTGAAATGTTGACAGATTGCTTGTTTTTTATTCTTTTATGTGTCCCAGGTGGTGTTGGGACATGTCAGGCCACAGGGCAGCTTGAAGTTTCAGGACAAACCGTAGGTAATTTGGCAGGAGAACATTAAAAAGCAAGAGGAGGAAACTATAAATTCAGAGTGTAACCACCATAAAGTATTCTCTTAATTCCCAGCCAACCTCTTAAAACCACAGATAGCTCTGCCCCCTGCCCACCAGGCGCCTTTCCCTCCCCGTAGGATGTCGTGTTATGGTTCGGACAACAGAGCACCGCAGGAACGATGACCCTGATGGATTTCACATGTGTGGCAAGACCTGGTGGAGGCTCTGCCCTTTCACACGCTGGACTTCTCTACTGTGCCGTGTCAAAGGTTTGGCTTCCCATCGCCCCGTTTCATTTCTCACTGTTTGCTGAAGGACTTTGTGTCATCCCTCCTCTTCCCTTCTGACTGGAGAGGACAAGCCACGTGCCTTTAGAGGTGGGGATGAACCATAACCCAAAGTCCCAAATCAGCTGCAACTCCCATGGCAACATCCAAGAATCAAGCTAATTTTACCAATGTAATTTCTGGGAAAATAAAAAGATGAGCCACCAAAACCTCTCCTCATCTCCTGGCATCCTCCCAGGGTGACAGACCATGGAGAAACTGCATGTGGGGTTGAGGTCTGCTTTCCAGTAAGTCAGAACTAGGAAAGTGTCCTAAACTTTCCTTTGCCCTACTACAAGTAGTTCATGTAATTACTACAGTTCTGTGTTCATTCCTCCTAACCAGCAGTGAACTTCCTGCACCTAAACAGCACCAAAGTGCCTAAATCATATTGTTCAAGAATCAAGAGCGTTTGTGAACCCAAATCTCATAGATTTTCCTTACAAACCATTACCCTAACAATGTCCTTTTCTCCCAGCTAGCCCAGTCTCATCTAATTTACACTTTATTCTCTCTCCATTTACCCCCTTTCTGTTATCTTTTAACCAAGGATCGTTGCCCAATTCTCATTCTTACTCATGCTTTAAGGGCTGGCGTTTGCTCTGCTCGGAGGAGCAGGAAGCTCTCAGTCCTCGTCCCCATGTAGCTGGTGGCTGCCCTGTCCCCTGCTGAGCCAAACCTGGCCTCTCCTGGCCAGCCATCGCATCAGCCTGCTCCTGCAGCCACGGGGTCAAGCCTATTTGTTGTGAACCTCAGAGTGAGGGAAAGAAAATGGGTTTCTGAGGGAAACTGCTCATGGAAATCAGTTCCTAGTTTTGTCTAAAAAAATAAAAGGTGAAATGAAAGAAACTATAGTGAAGTTTATTTTTTATTATTATTATTTTATTTATTTTACTTTTTTTAGAAGAAAATGATATATTTTTGCAAGACTGCTCCACTGGTCTGGACATCTTGTCCCCCCTGTTGAATACTACCAGCAAGCCTCCTTTTTCTGCTTTAGAGCCTGTTAATCTCCACTGCTGCCCTTACAGGCAAACACCTCTGATGAGGATTTAGTTCCAGTTTACAGATTGTGGGAGTGGAAAGCTCACATTCAAAGTTTTCTTGTAAATGCACGGTTATTTTAAATATACTCATATTGCTGAGGGGAAGTTTTCTGATATCAAATATTAGCTAACATTACAGAATTGAGCATTTACACAGGGAAAAATGAACAAAGTCAGGGAAGAGCAAAAGGAAAGGGACCTTTTTGAAAGCCAGAAATGCCTGGAGCCAAGCACAAATATCAGAAAGACACTAGTGCAGGGAAAATAGAGCACTAGGTGAGAAAAGTGGTGGGGAATCAAAAAGGGGACCTGGTAGATTGAGGGGAGGCTAAAGACAGAAAGAAAGTGAGTGTAGACAGAGTAGCCAGGAGCAAAAAAATAAAGATCAGATCTGATCTTCAGTGTTTTTGGAGAACAATGAAGAATTAGTTTTCTCCAGTATATATATATATATATGTATATAAGAATGTGTGTGTATATTTATATATTTGAATGTGGGGATGGCACACTCTGAGCACCACCAGTAAAGTGAGGGAGTGGTAGATGAATTTTATCCCCCCAGGGTGGCTGGAACTTCAGATCCCAAACCAAGTTGGGACCTTGTATCTCCCCTTAAAGATTTTGGTGGTTCTGGTGGTGCTGGGCCCCTGTCCAGCTGCTGGCAGGAGGGACTGCCACGTGCATGGAGCACAGTGTCTCAGGAGCCTTGAGAAACACGGACACCTCGCAGCTGCCCGTGAGCATGAAGCGTGCTCCTTCTCCAACACAAATCCCAAGGGAAATGGCCAAGAGGAACTCCGGAAGGTCAAAACGCAATTAAAACCAATGAGATTTTCTGCTACTTAATAGGTGCAAAGGAAAGAGGGTCTGCCTGCTGGGCCATGTCTCTCCCACCCACGCTGACCACCCCAGGCTCTCTCCTCAGCCCCCCTCTCCTTCCCATCGCACCTCTCATGGACCTCCACACTCACAACATCAACCCTTCTGATGTCCAGGGCCCTCAAGCGGGGGACAATTAGGTAAATGTGTAAGTTTGGAGGGGAGGGGATTTACACCTCCTGTTGCCCTTGCAATGAATTACCAGGGCTGTTAATGGGCTGGTGCCCCAGTGCCTCGTAAATCGTGCGACTGAGGCCGAGCGGTGACGGGCGGCTTTGATCTGGACACGCTGCCCTGCCATGAACAGGAAAAGGAAGAGGTGATTTTTCATGGGTTACTACTCACTCCAGCCTCCAAGTTTTCCACTCTGCTGAAACTTTGACAGTGCCTAATAATCCATCAGCAAGGCTCTCCTTGCTCTGCTTCCACTCTATTACCACCTTCATGTTCCCATTTAGCTTCTTTCACACGGGCCCCGGAAAGGCTGGCCATCTCCCACCCTCCCAAAGCAGCCCTGAGGGTGGGGGCACGGGCTGGGGTCATTCCACACATTTCCCATGAGGAGAAGAAGCAAAAAGTGGGAACTGAGATGAAGGGAAGGAGCTAGCCCATGTCTGCAAAGCTGGTATTCCAACCTCCAGAAGCCCAGCCTCCTGGGCAGCATTGCCCTGCAGGCCTGGGTGTCCCTTGTTCCCTGGAGAAAGCCCCTCTCTCCTCTTGGGTCTTGCCACTTTTGGGTTGCCATCAGTTTCAATTAAGTGAATAAATGAATAGATAAATAAATAAATAAATAAATAACGCCACCCTTCCATTCCAGAAACCCCTTCATAGAAGAAAAATTGGATTCTGGGTGGGAAATAACAGGAAAAAAATAAAATAAAAAATAAAAACAAAACAAAACAAAACAAAACAAAACAAAACAATCCAGCACCATTGATTTACTGAGTGACCACGGACAGGTCTGTAAATCCCCGTGCCTAAAGGGGAGCAGTGAGGCTCACACCTACCGAAGAGGGGCTGCCTGGGATGCCACAGCAGTTGTTGTTGGTGGTGAAACCCTGAAGTGTCTCAGAGGAAAGGTAAATAAAAGGCTGTCTTCACTGCTGAGCCATCACCTGATCTGAGAGGGTCAGACCTCCCAGGGTCCATCAGAGATGCTCTGGAGTACCTGCCATGCTGGAGGAGCATGGGTTTTCTGCTGGTCTCTTGTCACATCTGCAGCCATGCCTGCTGTCTTGGATGCTTTAGGATGCCTCAAGAAGTGCAATACATTTGGTACCTGAGCAGAGTCCTTTGTCCCCATGTGTTTTCACAAAAGGCTGCTGCTTAGATTTATTCTCCAGGCTCATCCTTTCTCTCAGCAGGTCCTTCCCTGCATCTCCTGTGTATCAGACCAATACATTGTGTGCGTTCAATGTTACACATTCTGCCTCCTGAATCGAACGAAATCCTCAGAACTGCACTGTTTTCTTAGACTAATGAATTCTTTGAGAGGGGTAAAAATCACCTCAGTAATAAATCCAAACTGTGAAGACTTGATGTATCTGTTTTTCCGTTCGCCTCCACTGCTGCTAGACAGAATTAGCCCTCACCTAATACAGAGCACAGACTTGATACAACCTTGTTTAGAACAATTGGCTTGGATCCATTATATTGACAATATCAATTTGTGTAATTCCTGCATTAGGATTTTGTACTAAACTGTATTTGAAAGGAGCTGTTGACCTTGATTAGCTCTTTAATTGTGGTTAAAATCCAAAGTAATTCAGATACCAGCCTTGCCTGTGGAAGGGAAGGGCCGTGCCATGTGATGGTGCAGTCAATAACGGCCGTGTCCCCACGGACAGAGCCCCCGTGCTTTATAGGCTCTGGGTCTCGCTGCCTTAGTGCATCCATTTGCCTTCACTTTGACCGGACCCTCTGGGCTTCACCTCCTGGGCTGTATCACAAGAGCAGGCGCTCAGGATACATCCTCCTGGAAACCTCCCAGCTGAGCCATCCTCCCGGCTCACAGCGCCTCTGCTTTGCATGCGGGTGGGATTTCTCCTCACCTCCCACCCTAAGCAGGGCCATAACAGTGCTGGGTACTAAAGAGCTGCTCAGAAAGGGATAGGCAGGGGACCCTCAACCTTCACAGCTAAATCTTGGGTGCAGATCCAGGATCCTTGCTCACTTTGTGGTTTCTTAGTAGCAGAAAGGAAATGTGAATGTTATCAGAACACATTAAGTTGCCCACAACCTCCTGTCGGTGCCCAGATATCTGCAGGGGATGCTTAATAGTGTTGTGGGCACCCAGGAAAAGGGCCAGGAGGCTGGCTGGTGTTCCTGCAGGCACTGCGCTCCCACAAAACCTCAATGAGAGCTGGGTGCCTAATTCTCCTGGTCTGTGGGGAAAGACCCACTGTGTGCTTTGACACCTATGCTCATGCAAGTAAGTGCTCTGGGTGAAAAATGCCAGGCATGAGGAAAGGCCATTTCCAGGACTGCCATGTGTTGAAGGAGAAAATGGGTGGGAGGAAGCCTGAGGGAGAACCCTTTTAAGTCAATGAGGAATCATGCCAGAAAATAGCAGAAGGAGCAGTTCAGCAGGAATTACAGAGAAGAAAAAAAAATCTGGCAAGAGACACAGCACGAAAGATGGAGCACTTCATTTTGGGCAAACTGAATGTTTCAATTAAAAATGACAGAGATGCGATCATTTAAGAGCAGTCAGATCTTAATAAATTCTTCATGACTGGAAGTGGCCCATATCCTGAAGACCTGACAAACTCTCTGCTCTTTGGAGATCACATTTTCTCCTAGATCTATGCCTTTCTGGCATCAGAGGGGATTGCCAGCCACTGATCAAGGCGAGGAAGCACAAAAAGGCCCACCAGGCATCTCATGCCACACGGGTGTGCAGAATGACGTGTGCAGAGAGGAGACAGACAACGGGTGCAATGGGATGGAGGTCACGGGAAGGAAGAGCAAACCAAGAGTGCAGAAGAGGACACAGGGACAAAATAACAGGCTGTGAAGAAGACGAATATCAAGGAAAGGAGTGGGTGCAGCAGAGGAGTTTGTGAAAGGCAAGAGCAGAGCAGTGACAGTAGAGACAGGGAGGGAGGGAGCGGGGGGAGGAACGTATCCTCTGTGCCTGGGAAAAAGACAATAAAAGCCGCGGACTCCTGTCACGCAGGACAAGCCCAGCACTATTTACTGTTTGCTCATTTAACCTGGTTAATTTTTAATAATGTTGAAATTTTCATTTTAATAATTTAGGTAAATTATTTATTAAACCACAGGATAAAGGGATCATAGCAATTATGAATTGACAGTGTTACCTGAGGCTCATGAAAAGGTAAGGGGTTTTGCAAAGTCCTTGTTATTGGATAAACATTAAATTAGTAACAACTTCACATCCAATTCAAATTACCTTCTTCCAAGTCTAAGATTGCTTGCTCTTGCTCTCTCCTGGGAATGAGCCCAGTGGGCAGAGAGGAGCCAGGGCTGCCCTGTGTGGGGATGTTTCTCCCAGCTGTCCCCCAGGCAGGGATGAGGCAGTCTTTCCTTCAGAAGGATGTCAGTAAGGTGACATTCACTGCCTTGGTAATGTGGAAAACAGAGTGATTTTGAGAAACAAGATGCTGGTAAGAAAGGATGGTGGGGTGGGTCCTGTCTGGCTCTGGCTAGCAGAGTGGTGATGGCTCTCCTGGTACACAAATGCCAACAGGGGCGTGCTGGCACTTCCCACCTAGTGCAGGGCTCCCTGTGGCATCTGGCAGTGCACAGACCCCAAAATCAGCTCACTGACCACAGGAGCTCTCTGATGCCAACTGCCTTCTGGAAGGGCTCCTGAGGAAATGCAGAGCTGGTCCTGGAAGATCCTGAGCATGTTCTGGAGAAGTCTGTGTAGAAATCTACAGGATACCCCCAGATGAAAGCAGCCTTTGTTGAGCAGAAATTGGTGCTCTACATAGAGACACAGCTCTGAAAATAATTGTGTTGGTATTGCAAAATAAAACATGAAAGATTTGTATGAGTGGAGCTGCAGTGGCTTAAAAACACCTAGCATCCAGGTATTCTCCGAGAGAGCAGGAAGCTTTCCCTTAAAATATAAATTTAAACAGAGGACAGTGAGAAGTGGGAAAGGGGAGAACAGGGACGGGATGTGAAACCTGATGCTCTTGGTCAGCCAAGTGCAGCGGCAGTTGCCCAACGCAGACCTGCAGAACCCAAACCAACCATCCATAAATTCAGCATCAATCCCAGGTTTTAAGTGCTGCAATGAATCAGATCCGAGTTTGCATTTTCATATATTGTGATGTTTAATTTTCAAGCATTTTGTTTTAATTACCAGTTTCCAATCATTTTTATGTTAGCTCTGAGTGCCTTTCCTACAATTTTGTCTCAATAATTAAAACTTTTTAATAACATTACTTTCAATCAAAGGATTTCAATTTATCTTCTAACTTAGTTCTATCCTAATAAGATTTTTTTTTTTTTTTCCCTGGGAATTTCCTAACTTCCAGTAAAGGAAATAAGCATTTCTAAATAGTTATTTTATTTCCTTCTAACGTATTGACAGCTCTGTTCTCTTGAAAATGTTCTTTGGAAAAGCATCAAGACACATTCAGGTCCTAAATACTGGAAAAAAGCTGGCTCAGATGATACAAACCTGTCCTTTCTTTATTTTGATTTAAATAACAGCCAGTGACCAGTGTGTGAAACAAGTTGTTAAATAATTGTGTCCCATGGACTTGAGTAAACTCACTCTTAGTTTTGAAATCCGCTCAATCACATTTTTATATCGTGCCTAACAGGTGAGAAAATTGAACCTATTAACAGGGAAAATAATGTTGAACAACATATACAACAGTGAACAAATGCTTAATCCAGCTGTAAGGCCTGTCCAGTTCTATATATAACATATATATATAATGAAATAAAACAGCCTTATTACAACAAACAAGTGAAAAATACAATTCATCAGAGTCTCTGAGCCCCACATGAATTTACACTTGTCCATCTCCAGAGTTTATAAATTGCCAGACTTTATAAACTCTGGAGAGCTTAGGGAGGTCTCTCCGAGGGATGTGCATACCTTACAAATGAAGTCACGGAGAAACCTTGGAAACTCACAGGTAGAGCAGACACAGGAGATAAATATGAATTACTGAGACCTCACTAATATGCTAGAGCATTCATTGGCATTGTGGACAGTCCATTATACCTGGATCAACGTGTTCCTGAGAATATCATTAACTAAATATCATATTAACTAAAAACAAACAAAAACATCAAAGCACCTCCCGTGGGCATCTCAGCTCACCTCCTTCTTTTGCCCTTGGTCTCCCCTCAGAGTCTTTCATCAGGAGATCAAATGATTTAATGTAAAGTATAAAAACATTTTGTTACTGTGAATCAATGATAAAGAAATATATCAGAGCTGAGTGCAAGAATTGGATGGTCTTTTGCCAGAAAATGCTAATTCCAAAAAATAAAATAAAATAAAATGGAGTTTTCAAGGAATCACCAGTGCACTGGATTTTTTGGTGAAAACTGGTCAGAATCCTTTGTTCCAGTAAGGTGCAAGTGTGTGTTTCAAATTAAGCAGTTGTTTTTCATTTTTTTGGTTATAAGATCATAACATACAGACTATTTAAACCTCATGTAGTAAACCTGATAAAACAAGATAAATTAAGACTGTTCCTTTCATAGTCAGGTTTTAATTTTTGCCTTTTTATTCTAACACTGAAAATTCCTACAGGAAGTCTTGGCTTCTCCTACTTCTGAAACCAAGGCCACAAGGAGGACGGTGTCACAGCCTGAAGTGGAAGCTCTCTTTACAGCCTCTTTAACCTCCTTTCTCCAGAACTTCTCCTCCATCTAAATTAAGACAGTTTGGCACATTCGGGTGATCCCCAGGGCCAGGACTAATTCCACCCTGGGCAGCTAACGAGCAGGGTGGAGCGAGCTGCCCCCTGGGCGGAGGTGCCCATCTCACGTGCTCTCCTTCACAGGGAGTGTTTTCCTCCGAGGTGGCTGTAGACAGAAGAAGGTTTTTGCAGGCTCACAGCTCTGACCAAGTGCATTGTATTAACTGACACCTTTCCTGCTGCTGAACGGACTATCAGTGGTGCAGTGAAGGCCACACTAGGATGGATGCACCAGGGCAGGAAGCAATTAATAACAAGGCCTGATTACTTGGAGCATCCCTTCCCGAACCCCTCCTTGGTTAGCAGCAACAAAGGCCTCTGCTTGTGCTCTTCCATCTCCTGTCCCAGCAGTGACACTGTCAGATGCCTGCGTTAACAGTCAGCATTCTCCAGCTCTGATCCAACACCTGACTGCGGGTGGGAGGAAAGGTTCAACAGACAGCAGTTAGCTTTGGATCAGTCCCGTGGGCAGGAGCAAGGACGCGCAGACCAATTCACACACACAGAGCCCACATTTAGGGGCAGCACACCCAGGGGCTGTGGCAAGGCCATGCCTTTGCTGCAAACAAAACCCAGCGTGCCTCCAGGCCAGAGGACATTGCCTCCTGCCCACCCTATGTGCTCTGCAGCCACTTTTATCCTCCACCTTCCCTCCATCCCTCTCTCAGGCAGGCCAGCAGCAGCCAGCCAAGGACACTGCACAGGTCTGCCTTTATTTTAAGTTGCCAACCTCCACCCCCCTGCTTTTTTTTTGTTAATAAATTTTTTCAAAATGGAAAAAAAAATCCCTCCCCCTTCCCCGTCCCTCCCTGCCACGTTCCCAAGGTGCCAACTAATCTCCGATGCCCAGCTTGTACACAGCCACCTCTAATTGCTCCTGCATTTTCATCTGGTGTAAGTTCAGCCATCGCTACAGCTGCCCCTCCTCCCCCCGGGAATTCACACCTTCATTATCACTCTTTACTGCAGAGCCGTCCGCAGGCTCCCGGCTCCGAACAGCAGCTCCGATAAAAAATAGAGCAGCTTTTCAGTGGTTTCAATTTTAATTACCAGCATCAAGGCAGCTCGCATTCTCACCAGGCTGTTTCGCACTAATTAAAGTGAGGAGGAGTTTATGGAAGGGACACCAACTCCACTTCACTCCCTCATCTATTATTTACAGACAGTAATACAAATAATTTCCAATTTAAACAGTCTGAGCTGGCCAGCAAAGAGGAGGGAGAGGTGGGGAGAACACTAAGCAAGGAGAAACTCAAATAAAGAGCAGAAACTACAAGGAGGGGACAGAAAATCGACTCCCAGTGCCCTCTAGTGGGATGGGTTCCTAAGGGGTCCCAAGGTCAGAGGTGTGAACACACCCCGGAGGACCAGCGGGGTGGCAGACACTGCCTTCTCCTTGCCTGGCCTCACCAGTGACCTTCAGAATGGGACCAAGCAGCAGCAAAGGACTCTTGGATGATGCTCTGGGTTGGGTTGGGTGCCCAGCCCACCCAAAGGCACCATTCATGTTGGGGTGTGAGCCCAGGGGAACACTGAGCTGCAGGTTTGGGGTGCTGAGGGATAACTCGCCCTCCAGAAAATGGGCTTTCCATGCAGATGGCAAACTCCATCCATCAGCAGCTGCAGTTTCCCAAGGCCAGGTTTGCTTTCCTGCCCAGGCCCTCTCTCCCTGGATGGGAAATGATCTCCATTAGACTGGCTCCAATCAATCTCCCAGTGCAACACATGCCAAGCCTGGGGATTTTACAGATTTGTTGCAGAGAAGAACCCCCAGGAATGGGCCAGCATGGAGGTGGGTGCTTCACAGCCCCATAAAAACCCGTCCTATAAACAACAAACATTTCAGATTTTACCATGTCAATGAATGAAAACGCAACAGCATCTTCCACCACCTTGCTTTGTTTGTTCTTGTCAGCATAAATGAGGCAATCGATACCAGTGAACCTGATACAGCTCTGATCTTTACAGGGCCCCGAAATGATGTCATCTGTGGGTCACATCCGGATTTCATTTAAACCAGCGCTGATCAGGAATAACTCCAATAAGAACAGGGTTACCCTGGATTTACACCAGGCTAAGGCAGATAAGCCTGAAGATCAGTGACTGAAGGAGACGAAGTTTCAGCATAAATGATATTACTACGGAAAAGTAGCTTGATTGAAGCACAGGTGTTGAATGTTAATCGCTGTAGGCTTGATCCAGCATCTGTGTAAGTCAAAAGCAATATCCCATTTACTGCAGCATCTCAGAATTAGATCAACGGCAGGTAAATACTCAGAGACTAATTCATCTTTCTCTCATATCACCTCCAGAGTGCATGAAGTGGCTGGGACTTTGGCGAAAGCATTCCTGACTTATGGCAGGGTGCAAGGGAGAACCAGGCCCTGCCTTCTGCTTTGTGGTGGTTCCAGGGGATGGCATGGGGTGGTCCAGGCTGGCCGATAGTGAAAATCATCACTGAAGGACAGCCTCCATGAGAGGAGTCAAGGTCTTGGCTATGATGGAAATATCCACCGGCAGAAGACCAGCAGAGATTTCACAGATCCTCTTAACACAGTGCGAGTTTCCAGCTCAGGGCGCACTGCTGCCTCCCCTTTGGTACAGGTGGGTTTGGGGACTGGTGCTTTACTTATGGTACAAATGTGTGAGCTTTGCCTTGGTAAAGTCTCCCTCTCTTTGCAGGACTGGGCTGAGGATTTTATAACTCCTGTTTTGAACCCTACAGGACTTCACCTTCCAGACCTGTCTCCCTCTTCAGGACTGGTATCCATTAAAGGTTTGGGGTGATTTACCTGGATTTTCACTGTGAGCATAACTCGAACACACCGACAGCTTTGCACTGGATTCAAGCCCTCATTTCCACTTTGCTGCTACTGCCCCAGCCACACTCCTGCACCAGCACAGAAACCCCCAGGACATACCAGAAGTGGTCCTCACCCTCCACCCGTATGGTGCACAGGGGTGCTGGATGCTGGTCCCTCAAATCCCTCGGTACACCTCAGACCAGGTCACTTGTACGGCAAAGAGAGGCAGCCAGGAAGCTTGGTCTGAGGTGGGTCTTTAATGGGAACAGGGCTGCCTCCCTGTAATGAACAAGAGCCCCAAAGCTGCAAGGCCGAGCAGCTTTCATGCAACCAAGGACTCTCATGATCTGGTCAGGGGTGTCCCTGGGCCTCAGGATCAGGCCCATAGGCCTTTCTCTCCACGTCTCACTGTGCCTCTCTAAACAGAGGGGAACGGGCTTGCCACGAGTGGGTCGGACCCCATGGGATGTGCACTGCATGTGGCAGAGCCCGGCTCGGCTCTGGCACCTGCCAATCCAGCTGGAAGCAGAAATCCTTCCATAACCGCGGCTGTTTGTACGGCTGCGCCGGGGTACTCCTGTGGCCAGGCCTACACATCTTTGTTACGGGTAACTATTTACACTTTAAAAAAAAAAAATACAATGTCATATTTGCTCTCATCTGGATTCATGAGATGGATTTTGTTACGTTCCCCGTGGTGAGAAGCGGTCATTCATGTCTGCAGATAAACACTGCTGTTTTGGCCTCAACCAGCCCATCTCCAGCAGCATTAGTTAATTGTACTTCAAAATCCCTTTTTTCTGTCCTAAAATGCGCTTTCTGATCATCCTCTCAGTGCAAATATGGTAAATAACCAACCAATGCGAGCAGCCACAAGGCCATAAACGTTTTACAGCTGTTAAGCCCGTGCCCATGGATGCAGACAAAAATCCCAAGCTCCGGCCCCGCACAACGAGCCTGGCCCGGCTCGGGGGGACGAGCAGCCGGGCAGGTGGGGGCTTTACGGTGGGTCTGCTGGAAAAATGTGAACGTGCCCGGCTAGAGGGAGAGGGCTTCTCAGCACAGATCACAGGGAGCCCCTTCGTGGAGCTGGAACGCCTTTGCACCGGGCCTCTCGCTCCCAGCCAGAAAGTCTGTCTCTCTCTGATGAGAAAAGGGGTT
Source organism: Anas acuta (assembly GCF_963932015.1). Taxonomy (NCBI): domain Eukaryota; kingdom Metazoa; phylum Chordata; class Aves; order Anseriformes; family Anatidae; genus Anas; species Anas acuta. Next base: position 12,888,379 of record NC_088993.1, read on the forward strand.
TTCTAATTTATTGCTTTTATGGGATTGTTCCTCCACAGAGGCACAAATAGCAGCATATCAATAAAGCCAGTCGTTTGAAGTTGGATATTTCCACCTCTGTCACAGCAAAATAATTAAAAAAGGATTCACAAGATCATAAATTGCATGTCACCAAGGACACAGCCTCCTTAACCCTTCGAACGCCGGGCTGTGCCCACCCAAGGCCCCTGCTGCTCAAGGCACGGAGCCACATTTGTTATTTTTAGCATCTCAGCCACCAGGGCTTTCCTGTCTGGAAGGAGACCCACAAAGGACCTTTCCGCACTGGGAACGGCTTCCAGGACCTCAGCCCAGCTCCAGTACCCAATGCACGTACAGGTTTGGTTTTCAGCCAGGCGAACGAGGAGCTGTGCTGCAGACCTGCAAGAGACGAGTGTTTAGTCACACTGAAGTTGAAACATGTTACAAACACATCAGGCTTTGGGGAAAACACTTTCAAACATATTTGAAGAGTAGAAGCATGGAGAGGGCTTGAAAAACGTTTGCTTTCAGCTAAAAGCTCCTCTGGCTCCAGCCTGATGACAGAAAAGGATGGAGCCCATCTGGGTCAGAAATTCCCATTATCCTGCCGATCCCTCCCCAGCACAGACACAGCCAGAGCACATAGGAAAAAAAAAAAAAAAAAAAAGAAAAAGAATGCATATTATTTTCCAAGCAGCTTACAACTTAGGTCACAATACAACAGCCAGCTCATGCTCCGGTCTAATTTGATCACAGTCAAGGTTAACAACCATTGTTAAACTCTGCAGGCCACATCCTGCCCTTATATAAATCCAGGAGAATCCGTGGAAGGACTTGAGGTGCAAATCTCCAGGTCTGAGTCCTCATGGCATGTGGGAGGTGGCTTCTCCCATGCGGCAGGGCTGGGTAGAGGGACGTGGGACCGAAACCTGCATGTGCAGGGCTGTGGGCAGGGGAGGGAGCTGGTGCAGGTGGGTGGAGGGAGCCCACCTCTGGGCACATGGTTTCAAAAAGACCCCTTTCCCATGCCCACGGGGGTCTGCAGCCTTGGGAGAAGTCCCCCTGGAGGTGGATTAGTGGGAAGGGCAGAGAGGGACAAGATAAGTGGGGCTGGGTACGATAGCAAGGTTAGGTGCAGAGGGCAAGAAAAGGAAGTTGCATCGTGTTCAAAGCCAAACGCACCCTAATGTTCTCTTTAAAGACATGAAGATACATAGCACATAGTGTAGAGAGTCTAAAGCTAATTTTATCCAGGTACAGGGTTACTTGCCCTATTACAGAACCAGAAAGTCAGACGAGCTCAAAGTGTTTAAGCCACATAAGCATCAATTACATAATGACCATGAACAAACAAAATAATGTTAAAACCTTAAGCCTGGATGTCAAGAGGAAGAAAACAGATGCACAATAACAACACAGCTGATGGTGTTGGGTTCAAATACCCTTTCCCAGTCTTTTTTTTTTGCCTCCACATTGGGGACTGGAGGGGCAGGGACGGGAAAAGGCTCAACATTTCTGCTGGCATAAAATCAGGAGGCGACCACAGCCCCTGGGAGCCCTGCCCTGCCCCTGTGCCCACTGTGTACATGACACCAAATTAGGACCCTTCAATGCTGAGCCACAAACCAGGCAGACAGGGCTAAATGGCCCCCGGGTGCAGGATTACGAGGGCTTTGTGGAGGGACGGGGGCGATGGCAGCTCCCTCCCCATCAAGGGGGATGCGGACGAGGGAGTGCATGTGGAGAAGGGCAGCAGCTGAGCCCCGGCTGGGGCTCCCCAGGGAGCTCTCTCCTCCTGGAGGAAGGAGATCAGAGGCTGAACAGCAGTGCCCAAAGCAGGCACCAAAACCATTTCTCTCCATCCCCGTGGTTTCCAAACTGTGGCCTCCAGACTCCTGCGGGTTGTGAACTGAGGTCTGTAGAAGGCCATGAAATAAAGCAAGATCTTTATGCTCCAGAGCAAGCACAAAGAAGTTGGGGCCTCTGCTGGAAAACTTTGTTCAGGAGCCCACGAACTGGAATAAATCAAAATCACAGTTTTATTCCTAAATGTTAGGACTATATTGCTGCCCTTTTAAGTATTTTTTTTTCAATTATCTATTCAAAATAAAGCATATAGATAAATAATGAGATCTGAGTACTTATCAGCCTAGCTATAATAAGCATTTTGAGTGGGGTACTGCCGGATGAAATACTGTCTTATTAGGAGAGCTGGAGGTGTGAAGTTTGCCACCAGCTCCAAAGTGTAGAGATGCTCATATGACATCTGTCTCTTAATATTCGTTAGCAAACTGACAGCTAACGTAGCAGGGACCTTCACATTATCACTCAGCCATCAACGTGTTTGTGTGGCTCCCATCATCATATCACTGAGCGCCTCCCCAGCTCTAGCATCCCTGCAGCACGTCTGTGAGGAGCAGCAGGGTGATTATTCCTGGAGAATGATCCATAGTCCATACCTGCGCCTCCGGGCAAGTGGGGAGGAGGTCTGAGGGAGGGAAAAATCCTTCTCTTCCATGGGCGGGGAGCCTTGGTGGACCAGTTGGTCTGAACATCTGGTGACCTTTGATCTGGGTCCCAGTCCTGCCAGAGCTGGTTGTCCCAGGGGAGGGTTACCTGCTTGTGCTGCAACACCAACAGCCAGGCTGTGTTTGGACAGGGGAAAACCAGTGGGTGGTAAATGAGAATAAACTGGAGGGAATCTGTCTCTCCACTGGCTTCATCCCAAAAGGGACCTATTTGGTCCTGGGGTGAGGGTGTTTTGCTGTGTCCTCCCTGTCACCAGCCTTGAGAAAATCACTGGTCAATGGAAACCCCTCTGAGGTCAGAGCAGAAGTGGAGGAGCTGTGGCCTCTACCTGGTGCAGCAGCAATGGGAAAGGATGGCTGAGTCCTTGGCTGCCATCCTGAGAGCTGCGGCCTCCCCAGCTGGGATTTCTCCGGGCTGCTGGGGACCCTGCTGGTGGGCATGGTGACATCTGCAGCAAACCAGAAAGGTCAGGACACGAGAAGCAGGGCTTGGACGGGAGCCATCCTCATCCTCCCTGCCATCCTCACCTGGCCACCGGAGCTGGCAGCCCCTTCCTTCCCTGCAAGCACACCACGAGCACACATGACAGCCCCCTTTTAGCTTAACAGTTAGCGAATCCTGCTATAATGCAGCAAATATCAACCAGCCTTTTCCAGCAACCTGCTCTCTAGGAGGGGGAAGAGGCAGAAAAGCTTTAGAAAATAACTGCCCTCCCTGCCTTGCCCACAGAGCACATCGTTTCCCTAACTTCATCCCCAGCACCCAAGGGAGCCAAGAGCAGAGCTCCCCTCATCTCACCCAGCCCCAGGAGGCAGCAGAGAAACCTCATTTTCTCTCTCCAACCCTTTGAACTATGCTCTTGAGTAGAGAGAAGACAAAGGAAAATAAAAGGGGTAAATTAATTCCAGGCAGTTGAATGCATTCCCTGCTCTAGCTCAGTTTGGAGTAGGTACACATAATAACAACTTTTTAATAATAATTTAATTTATAATGTGCCCCCCTGCCAAGGCACTCAAGGCACTACACAAACAATTAAAATATGATTATAATAAATAAACAACAATAATTAAAACATCATAAAACAGACAATATTAGAGCCAGACCAAATGCTAAAAAGCAAAACAAAGCAGCATCTTTGGAGGAAGGAGACCCTTGCACAATTCATCTTCCAAATCTCCTGTTGATGTTAGATTGAAATTCTCCTGCGAAGCTGTTTCTGCATCTGCAAAGATTTTGGCAGTGTCACAGTCATTAAAAAAATGGATTTTACACCACCGTAAATTAACTGGAGTTTTGCAAGGCTGTAATAACGCAACATTCACTTTCATCGGAATAAATCCAGAAACTCGGGAACTCAGTTTGTGCTGCTGAGTTTGTGTTGACTGCTCCGAGTTTGGGAGAAACACGCATTCATTTTGTTCTCAATTCATAAAACGTGCCTCATTACAGACGCAAGAATGCTTCCATAGGCACAAGAATGGTGTTTCTAAGATTTAAAACCAACCCCCAAAAGTGAATAGCGGGCCAGACTTCCCCCGGCCGTAAGCTGCTCGGAGCCAATGGGATCGCCTCGTCCCAGTTTACACAACTGGAACCAAAAGACCTCAACTAACAAAAGAAGCAATCTTCCTCCAAAACAAATGAAATCCCAACTCGTGCCAGGCAAAAGCCGTGCACTGAACTCTAATGATTAAAGGAGACAGGCTCTGTCAAGGCAGAGGTGGGACTGAAAGCCGGCCAACCGGACCCTCTTCTGACAAAACCTGGCCGCTGGCCCTCAGACAATTACATCCAGGATCCGTTCACTTGAGTGCCTCAGCTGATCTCAGTTGTTGTGGCAGCGCATGAAGGGAAAATCCTTCTCGCAAACCCAAACCACACAGGGATTTCTCCATATTAGAAAAAAAAAAAACCAACACACACACACACACAAAACAAAACAAAACGCGTTGGGAAGATGAAGCTGGAGGTTTTCTTCCAGCACAAGGAACCAGGAGGATGCTTTCTATCCCAAACCGTCTGAGGGTTTGTTTTCACAGGTCTCACTTTGAACTTCAAATCCAAGTGAATCTTAAAATCAAAGGAATGGCAAATGAGACCATGTGGTTTTCACACACAAAGCCATCTTTTGGCCTGGATTCATTCAAAAAATATCCCTCAAAAGGGTTCACAGACCTTACCAGACTATGTCATAACCTGAAAATTTTCAAACTAGGTAAGATGCCTGCAGCTGGAGAAACCATGACAAATTTTGGGCACAGAGAGGATGCTTTCATTCATTTCTATTTTCTCCAATCAGGACTCTTACATAAAAATGAAATGAACCACAGCCTCCTGGTTCCCTGCAGAGCCTCCTTTGGGCATGGCCCAAAACTCTGCTCCAGCTGTGTGCAGGAGTGGGACCTCCTTGTTTCCATAGGGGAAATGGGGCTTTCAGGAAGGGAGGACATTACCAGGGCTGGGATTTGATTGCTTTGAACCTCTATAGGAATCGGGATTCTTACACTTTTCCTAAATTCTTGACACTGCATTGAAGTTGTTGGGGAAATTTTACATTTCCTCACCACAGAGGTAATTGGAAGTTCATGCTCCCATGGCTGCACCCTGAAAGCACCAGGTCCACCTGCTGCTCCAGGAGACGTTACAGCAGACAACACTGTTTGGACTCCAGCTCCCCATGGATAGTTTTTATTTTCCTGGGTGATGGGGTGTACTGAGGTGTGGTGCAGCTCCTCCAAGTGCTTGGATCTCCCTCCTGCCAGGCCACCTTTCAGGTAAAGATTCAGGATCTGGGATGAATCACAGGAAATTCTCATTCAGTTTTCTGTATCACATTTCTGCAAGTGTCCTATGTGACTCTGAACGCTTGACTTGGACTCACACCATCAAAAACATCAGATGTTTCATTCCTATTGGTTTTAAAGGGAGCCAGGTATCTAAGAGCCTCAAAGGACCTGGATTAGAGCTCCGTGCCTCAGTTTCCCCACCTGCTTTCCAACCTCCCAGGGCAGATTGGAGAGTGAAGAGAATGGGAAATGCATCGATATGGCCAAAATGGAGCACATCAGGTACACCAGCAGCTTTTCTCCTCCGCTTCTTCATTCACTCATTGGTGTTTTAAACTTGGATTTGGGCAATCTTGCAGTGCTGATTCCACACATGCCAGAATTTCACCACAGAAAAAAATCTGGCTGGATGTTCACCCTGAAGTTACCTTCACTATCACCTTTCCAGAGACCATTCAGGGCTTTGATTCATTTGGAAAGGCTCTTCTGAAACCGGGGTCCCTTCCAGGTCCCCCAGGGTTGGGGTAGCTGCAGCACCGGGGCCGGGAAGGTGTCGGGAGCCACTGCAGGAGAGAGCGTGCTGACACTTGAGAGCAGAAATGAGAAGACCGAGGTGGGAGAATTTATTTTATGACAAATCCTAAAAGGAAATTATGCAAAGTAATAAAATAAAGAAGAATTATAAATGAGGACAAGAAATGGGTGAAATATAGAATAAATTATAGGGAGACAGGAAGGTGCAGGAGGAGAATTGAAGGCAGAAGTGCTGAGTTAAAGGATAATTATTAGAAACTGGCTGGTAGACAGAAGGGAAGAGGGGGTTTGGGCAGGGGGTTGGCACCAGAGGAATTAGGTGTTGTATGGCAGTTGCGTGCTTTTGTGCACTGTGGCATCAGCAAGCCCTGCTAGGTGCATTTTGGGGGTGGCTTGGGGCAACAGACAGCACTTGTTTTTGGGTTGTGAGCCCAGAAATCTGGGCAGGAGGTCGCTCTGGCTTCATCCCACAGCCAGAACGAGCCCAAACCCAGGGAAAGAGGGACGGGGTGCTGCAGCTCAGGCAGCACCGCCGCCCTGCGGGGAGCAGCCTGCAAGGCCTCAGCCACCTCCCTGCCTTCTCATTAGCCTCCTCCAGCCCCAGGGGGCCTGGGAGGGAGGTATTCTCCCCCAGCCTCCCCCAGAGGCTCCCCAGCAAGCCGGGCTGCTCCTGGTTTTGTCTCGGGAATCCTTCGGAGAGTTCACGAGCCCCAGGTGCAGGAGGGGGGCGAGGGAAGCCCTCGCACAGGGCAGGGACCCTCTCTGGGTGCAGCCGATGGCAGGAGGAGCTGGTCCCAGGCCCACGGCCCCAGCTGTCAGTCTGAGCGATGAATTACATGCTATAAGAAGGTGTTGACAGGAGCAGCTGGACATCAGAGAGTGATGAAAAGGGAACAAAATTCATTCCGAGTTCAGACAGACTGGCTCGTTAGGGGCACCGGCGGCAGAGGCCACAGAAACACTGCTCCATCTCCTGGACATCCAAAGAACCGGCTCCCGAAAACGCTGCGAGCCCCCAAAGCACCCAGAGCCCTTCCTCGTGCAGGAGCAACCTCCCCATCCCCATCCCCATTCCCATTCCTGTCCCTATCCCCATCCCCATCCTGGGGTGCGCTAGGGGGGACCCCGCACATCCCAGGCCAAAACCTGCGACACCTCAGTGGAGGTGTCCCCAGCCACCAACGTGCAGGATTCTATGTAGATATCTTCAAAAGAAACCAAATCAAAGCAGTTTTTGTCCCTCTTGTTTAAGGATGTAATTTGTATAAACTGTATGAAGAGCACTGGGGAGGGGGAAGAGGGGGGAACGGGACCATTTGGCATCAAAACAATTATCTCCATTTTAATGCAAACTAAACGACATGCTAAAGGGGAATTGTTTCGTACATATGTACAGCAAGTGAACATTAAACCATACGGCTAATAATTAACTGGCTCGACATTACCCTTGCTGCGTTAAATACAAGGGTGTCCCCTTACATTTAATGTACGGAGAAGTTTGAGGACGCGGAGGTCCCGTATGAGATTATTCCTAAAGCTGTGAAAATAACAAAGAGATTTTTTTTAAGCCAAGCTACTTCTTGGCATTCAGAGAAGTTGGCAGAGAGAAAAAAGTGTGGGTCCTTCTCCCACCCCCTTCCTCCGCTCTCCCTCCTTTCCTCCGCCTCTCCTCCCTTCCCTCACTTCCACTTCTTTCTGCTGCCGTGGAAAAAGAATAGCAAATTCAGAGAAAATTTCATTGAGGTTATTCAAAGAGTTTTTCATGGATTATTTACACAAGTGCTGTTCAAACAGCCTTTGTCTGAACATCCCTTGAAATCTGCACCCAATCCTTTCAGATTCAAAGCAATAGCTCAGGGGAGACAAAGGGGAGCGGCTGACATGGGTTTCCTCTGCAAGTGAATGAGAGGTCTGGCTAAACACAGAAGGGCTTTGGGATCACAAGCTTCCTTTCAGCCTGGAAAATAAACACTAAGCTGAAGCCGGGCAGCTGTACCTCCGACCAGCCTGCCCCATTCACCACCAAGCGAGGAGGATGGGGATGCTCACCGGCGGGTACTGCGGCACCCTGTCCTGCACCCTGTGCCCCAGCACCCCAGCCAAGGGACATGCTGAAGCCCCCCTTAGCCTCTTGGCCAGCTGTAACCCTGTACCAGGGGTGGGCAGGATGGGTTCCCCAAAAGTCTTTAAATATAAAGAGCCAGATTCTGCAAGCAGAGAACAGAAGAGGCATGGTGGAGGGAAAGGGAGGGTGAACCAAGGCATGCAAAGCAGTTGCAGAAATATTACAAGGTGTTCCCATATTCAACACCATTTCACGGCCCTCTCTCCATACAAAACTCATGCACCTACAACTTGCCTATTCCCTGCAGCAGGGGAACAGTGCTCTCCTCCCTCTGACCTGGGACACCAGGCACCACAGGCAGATGAAACACCTAAAATGCACACAAACGGATGAATTAAAATCAAAACAAAAATCGAATAAGTAATGACATATGTAAGAAAGGCCAAATTCTACATTAGATTATATGTCTGTCAATGACTAGCCATGGGATGGGGAGGGTAGCATGGTGCCTGTGGGCCAGCAGTGCCTGCTCCTGCCACTTGTCCCTTTCTGCACTTGAAGGAAACCCACCGGCAGGTACGTCCTCTTTGAGTTTCCACAGCTTTTTGTTGTCACCTGTTTCAGAGAAAAATGTGAAAAGCACCCTACACACACTGTTTGTGTAGACCAGTACCCCTAAGTGCTCTCTTTTGCTTACACGTTTTTTTTTCCCAGCTCTTTCCCTGCACCTCTCCCTCAAAGTTCATATTTGCCTATTTCTGGTTTTGTAGCTCACCCACCATCCCCACATCAAGCACCAACTTTGTTCAAGATATTCAAAAGTATTTCCCCGAGTAACTGCTGTTGGATTTCAGTGATGAAATTCATCTAGCACTGGCCTTTAAAATCCTACCACTCCTTAGAGAAATCCTTCCTCCTCTTCCACCTATTTCTTCTTCCTTTCAGGTCTTCCCCATCCTCCCCACTGGCTTTTCCACTGACACTGCAAGACCAGTCTTCTCCTCTGCCTTACTCTGTTCTTCTCCCACCTCCACCTCTCTCACTTTGCTCTGGAACCCCCCACAGATGTATGCACGAACAGAAATGCACCACTCAAGTGCAAACTGGACACTACAGCCCCATTTCCATGTGCCCCAGAGGTCTCAGCTCTACCACTGGATGCCCCAGAAGCTGCTGCAAGAAACCACATTTTGGGAGTACCTTGGCACTGCAGGAAGTTTCTTCCTAATTTTGACAACAGAGGGTTAGGCAAGTGCTGGTACAGGCACCCAGAGATACTCTCCAGACCTCTTCAGAGGGTGGTGTTATTTTGTTTGTCCTTTCTATTTTAATATTGATTCCTACAATTTTGGATGTAGCTATCCACACAAATGCTGAACCTCTTGAACCCTGTTCAGCTCTCAGACTTCATGGCACCGTGGGGCACTGACTTCCAGCCTACCTGGGTGCTCACAAAGAGGTGATGGTGTTTTATTTTTCATCAGCTCTGAACTGACCAGGTTTTCCAGCTTCATTCATCACTAGGAGACAGCCCCCTGCAAAAGGCTGGTTTAGCCCTCCTTGAGTCCCACGTAATCCTTGAGTCTTACTGAATTATCATTTTTAACTTTCCTGGAGTGATGCTGCTTGTGAGTCACCTTTAGTGCTGAAGAAGTAGCCTCTCCTAGCAAGAAGATTAAAATCCCATTACTTGTTATTCATGTGTTATTTAATGATATTTTTTTCCATTATGTATTTATTTATTTTTAAGTTGCTTGCTTTGAATCCTGAGTTGGTGTTTTTAATACTAAGTGTAGTTTCTAGTTTGTTTTCCTAATTGGAATGAAATAAAAATAGAATGGAATTTTTTAGTGAGTATTTTTGCATTTATTACAGGAATGACAAAAAGCAATCCCCAACAGCCAAACCCCAGTAGTGCACCTGTGGAGGATAACAGCAAAAAGACAGCGCCCTTACTGCCAGGAGCAGAGGAAATGAGATTAAAGACAGCCCTGCAGTTCAACAACGGCAACAAAAACCCCCTCAGACTGCAAAATGTCTCTTGCAGAACCCCATTACCTCTCTCGTAATGATTTGGCAGCCAAGTGGTGACTGTATTGACCACATCTTGAGGACAGGTACCTCTGCTTACACAGTTGTCTCTCCATCCATGGGGAAGATGGGATGAAAGGAGGCCTGCATGTTCCATGAGATGTTTTGGTGATGGCCATCTCCTCTTTGAGGGAGGATGCATCTCCTCAGTGACCGGACAGCTCTGGAGATGCACTGCCTCGTCCTCATCCAACAGAGGTCTCACAGCAGGGAGAAGATTCCTCTATAATGACAGGATCAGGGCTTGAAAGGAAACCTGAGAAAAATGGTGCAGATGGTGAGATGAAAACCAAAATGGAAGGTGGAAGGAAGGGCGAGAAAGATGGAGGGGGAAGAGAGAAATGAAGGAGTTTAGAGAAGGAAGATAAATGATGGAGATACTGTAAAGATAGATCCAGGCAGAGGCAGAGAAGTAGGAGGGATTCACGTGGAAGAGACAGAAGGGAAAGTGCTGCAGAAAAGAGCAGGCAGGTATGGGAGGAGAAGGAGAAGGACGACAGGGAGGGAGCAGCTGGAGAGGGTGGGAAGAGGCATGGAGAGACAAAGAAAGCAGGGAGGAGAGAGAAGGACAAAACTTTCCCCAGACTGTAGTGCAGCAGCCCTCCTGCATCTCCTGGATGCATATAACGGGGCTTGGGAGAATCTTCATTTATCAGGAATTCAATTAAGTGGAATAGTCGTTATTAATTTTATAGGAATTATTTGTACAGGAGAGCCTGGAGTGAGGAAAGGCCTCCTGGAGCCATTTCTCCTGTCAATGCCCTGGGTCAGGTAGGCACTGGCAGCGCAGTCTCACCAGTTGAGATATTAATGAGATGCCTCTAGGTGCAAATGATAGTTTAATAGGTGTTACTTAACGGGAGCGCCCCTCGCCTGCGCACGCCGGCGTGCGCAGCTCCTGACGAGGCTGCCTCCTTGTTAGAATAAGTAATTAGAATGTAGGAACACTCACTTTGACACTTTAATAAAGTGTCAGCCATCATCAATTTAGTATTTAATAAAAATAAAATTAAATATTTACAACGTTTTTATAGCATCATATTTAAAATACATATTCCTCAAATTTAGGTGATTTAAAATGAGGTCCCGCTAGGACTCTGGCCCCAGAAAATAAGTCCCACTATTTCTTCCTTGGGCTTTGTCTGCCGTGGGAGGGAGGGACTTTGTTAGGGACAGCAAAACCCAGCAGCACAAGGAGGGACGTGCTGTTGTATGGAGTGGAGAAGAGATTTTCTCTCTGCCTTCTGGGCCTCCCCGTGCTGTTTGGAGGCTGAGGATGAACTGAGTTGAGCAAGTCCATCCCCAACGTTACTGGGGCTGGCGGGGCACAGGGAGGCAGCTCAAGGCGGGTGATGGAGCAGATCCCTCCCTGCTCAGCATGGACAAGCAGTGCCAACCCAAAGGCAGAAATACCTGTGGTATCTCAGCAGAAAGGCAAACCTCCTCTTTGGCAGACCCTCCCTGGGATGTGGGACTCGGGCTGGGGAGAGCTGCCACCACTGATGGCAGGCAGCCAATGCCAAGGTGTAGGGGAAAGCACAGCTCTGTTCCTATTCCGCTGGAAAAAGAGCTTTCCAAACCAGATGTTGGAAAGAAAACAGAAGAAAATCCCGAAGATTAAAGCATGCTTTAAGCCTGGAGGGAATTTGAAAGCTAAAATAGCTTTGAGTGAGTTTGCTCCCCTCCTGTCTCAGCATCCCCAGTTTGTCCTTCCTCAAGGTGCCCACCTGGCCAAGGACAGTTTGCTGTGCTGGGACTTCGGGATGTTGGTGACACCCTGCTGGCAAAGAAGCCAGACTGATCCCCAAGAATCTTGGCCCAGCAAAATATCTGAGTGCAGATCTTTCTCAGCCTCTCCTATCTCTTAAAACAAACCACAGACGTGGGAGCCCCACTGCTGCTGCAGAGCAGAGCTCTTTTGGGGTGCACACAGCTCTCCCTTACACACGTGCACCCCGACTGCACTGGGGCGAGTGTTTTGGAAAACAAATGAAGGAGCAGAAGGAGGTGCAGGTCCCTCTGGTCGAGGTGCCTTGGCAACACGGGGCGGGTGTTCCCCAGATCCCTGCTAACAAGGGATCCTGTCTCGGAGACTATGAGTCACCGCCGAAACCCTGGCAACAATTATTTAAATGGGAGCTGCATCCCTCATGCTCTGGAGCCCTGCTGACGTCTGCTTTTTGGGGGGGTCCCAGTGGGGTTGCGTGCAGGCTGCTTGCACCCACGGCATCACTCCTGGGGGGCTGTGAGTGTTGTAGGACCCACCTGAAAGCACCACGAGACTTGTCCAACGTCACCAGCCACCTGGGGCCAAGCCCAGCCCAGCTCCTCGGGGTTTTCTAGGCTAAGAAATATCTTCTCCCTGGGCACGAGGCAGGCTTTCCCCAGGTGGTGTTTCCTGGAGGGGGTGGCTGCATGGATCCTGCCCACGGTGCAGTTCCACCTCCTGGTCCTTCAGCTGTCACTTGGGGGTCCTCATCCGGATTAGGGCCACATCCCCTCTGAAAGAGCAGGTTATATCCCCCCAAAACAAGGCAAACCGACACCACCTCCAAGACACATCCTCACAGTTCTCCCAGGATTAAAAATGAAGATTTTACCCTTCTGGAAAATGTTTTCTGGCAGCTCTGTCTCCAAAACACTCGTGGTTTATCGATGCACACATCCTGATACTCACTCTGAGCATCCACCGAGCACTTCCCCGAGGCAAACCCCTGGCACTGCTCTGGTGGCTGCCGGCCGGAGCTAAAATACTCAGCAAGGCACCAGCTTTGGAGGAGATAAATCAGCTGGGGGGCTTTAGAGGGGCGTGCAGGGGGTGAGCGGGGCTGGGTGAGCCCCGGGGTGGCTGCGGCTGCGGCTGCCGGTGGGGACGGGGATGCCCGTGGGCTCCCATGGGCGCTGGGCGCCGTGCTCTGGAAAAGAGTGCCACGCTGTGTCCGTGCCGGGCCTTACAGCAGCCAGGCAGCCAGCAGCAATCCCTGAGGCTGCAGCAACATTTCTGCCTGAGGAGAGAGAGCCCGGGGGGCTGCAGCAGCGGTGGGGTATCCCAAAGCAGCACCTGCTGCTTGCTGCCAGCTCGGGTCCAGGTGGGCAGAGCAGAGCTGGGCAGCAATCCTCCGAGAGCCAAAGGCACAGCTTGCTGGCAGGGCTGGTGCTCTCCTCGAGGCTCTGGAAAGAAAACTTTAAGTTATTGCTGGGGAAAATTGGGTGTGACACAAGAATGGGATGGAAACTAGCATAACCCGGACCTCTTCCCTTCCTGGGCTTGTCCCAGTGAAATACATTAACGGGCTGAGGAGCTCGGCAGCAGCTCCTGGTGCACTGCTCTGACCCACAAATAAATGGGATCCCTGGCTGCAGGAACAGAGGCATGCAGGCAGATACAGCACCTTTCTGCTCAAAGCACTAAAAGCAAAAATAAAACAGAAAAAACAACTATCAACAAACTCTCCTGTTACCTTGCTCTCTGCAGTACACACAGCCCCAAGCTGGCACCCACCTTGGCTGTGCCCTGCTCAAGGCTCCCTGTGCTGGTTTTGCTTTCAGCCTCCATCCCCACGCACCCATTATCCCATTGCACAGGGGCTGCCTGTCGCTCCCTTGGCTCCTGGTGACCGCGTTCTGCCCCTACCCACATTAAAAAACACAAATGTGTCTTAGGGACTCCGCAAGCCCTGTCCCACCCATCACCTGGCAGCAGGTGAGGCCACTCTGGTCCCTCAGATGCCATCAGCGCAGTTCACTGATGGAGGGGGGACAGTTAGGGACAGCCTGGAGCTCAGCCTGATTTCACACTCCACCATTTCATACTCCTCATGAGAAGCTCAGCCAAAAAAGCTCTGCACCAAAACATTTCAGCAGCTGCCCACGCTCTGTTCCCAAACTGAAGTGGCATCACTTGTCACCACAAACAGCACCCAGCTCTGCAACGGGTAACGCTGGCAGCCTCGCCTCGATGTTTTCACAGGGAAATTCATAGGCTGACCTCCTCGGCGAAACACACGGCGAGTGCCTTCAGTCTGGTTTACATCTGCCACGGGATCCTGTTACATTCAGAACAACCCCTGTCAACGCTGAATCTGTAACAATCAATAGAGAGGGTTTGTTTATTCGTTGTTGTTTTTTTTTATAAAACGTTTTCTCATTCCTAATTGTGTTATTTTGCTACTCCAAGTTTTGCAAGTTTTGCCATTGTCCCCCCCCTCCCCTTCTTGTTTTCTTTTAGGACAAGCTGTCATCTTTTCGCATCTTTTCACCAGGCCACTGCAAATGTAAAACTGTAAATTGCAGGATTGTGCAAATAGCACTAATAGCATTTGCATAAAAATTGGTTGCAAAGAGCAATTAGCACTTCATTAATAATCAATGAAGGGCCAATTTACACATTGCCCAAAAGCAAATTGTAAATTCAATTTTGTCTATAATTGAGCATTTGGTGCTGGGCAACTATACAATGGTGCCAGAAGAGACAGGCGCAGCAGTTTTAGAGTCAAATCTCCGGTGAGTTCAGGTTTCAAGTAATTCCCAGCCTGGCTCTTTTGGAGGCCAAGCCAGCACCTCCTTCACAATGGAAGGAGGCTCCAGGAGGTCCATTTGTTTCAGCTTAGACAGAAAGCACACAGCTCTGCCTGCTACCATCCCTGCTCACATACAACCCTATTGCAAGGAACATGGATGCTCCTTATCCAACAGAGGTCTTTGTCTTGTCCAAACGCACCTTGCAGCGATGCTGTGGAGAGGGAGAGATGCATGAAGGACATGGGAGAAAAGAAGTCATCACCCCGGTACTTAGACCTGTACATCATTCCATTGCAGTGTCAGCAATGTGAGCCCTACAAGTGACACCAGAACCTCCTTTACCTTGGGTGAAGGTCCAATATGAGCATAGTGGGTGAAATGTTCCTACTGAGACAGTTCATCCAGCCTCCCGTTTGCCACCTCCTTTGTCACACGGGACCTTTCTGGGATATCCCAAATGTCTGCATCTGTTAGGACCCAAAAAAAAAACAAAAACACCACCATCACCACCACCAAAAAACGAAAACCAACCAAGCAGCCCTGCTACCGCTTTGATTTCAGCATCAGAAAATAGTCCCTGGGTCCAGATTTGGCCGTGAGGAAATGTAGCCCCCACAGCTTCCCCTCTAGGTGCATGGCAACATCCAAAAAATCCCAGCCAGCTTAACCAGGGTGACAACTTCCCAAGTCCCAAATTCTTCCCTATCTCATCCTCCACTTAAAAGACACAGCCAGCTCTGTTTCATGAGAAGAGTCTGACTCTAAACCACTTGACATCTGAGGTTTTCTTATCGCATTCTACGTGGATCTCATGAATCTGGTGAAAAGCTAGACGATCATTTAGCAGGGGTTGGTCGCTTTATCTATTTTCCATAATAATTTGAATATTATTACAATGGCACCTTTCATCTGGGGATATACATGCACTTTACATATGTTACATTAATTTCACCGATGAGCTGGGGAAGCACTCTTTATCCCTATTGTGCGGATGAGGAAATGGAAGCACAGAGATGATATACCGCTTGCCCAGTCTCACGCAGGAAGTCTCTGACAGAGCCAGGAATAGAAATCACATCTCCCGTGTCTTATGCAGAAGAATATCTTCATGTCCCTGCCCAGTAGCTGAGCCCTTAATCCAGCCTAAGACACCTACACGGGACCGCTTTGCAAGAGCAGCGCAGACACCCAGTGGCAGTGATGCCCTGCTCCAGGAGGAGACTTCCTAAATTGCCCCCACCTTGAACGCTGGACGTGCCCTCTGCTATGGGTGCCCAAGGGAAGGGAGGCCAGCTCTGGGAGCAGTTTCCATCCAAAGTGGATGTTATTACTTGGTGTAAGAGGATGCTCAGCATGGGATGCCCGGGACTTCTCAGCTTTCACCCAGCAACGTCCCAGCTCCCTTTTTCCTTGCCTGTTCAATCCACCTTTACCAAGAGATTGAATTTACAATGGACTCGAACACATTTAAATCCATTTATTGCAAAATTACTTTTCAATAATTACATCACTGTGCTGACTGTGTTGCATAATGAAATTAGCATGAGAGATATTAGAAAGAATATAAAATTATAAGAAATATTGAAATACCTCTTTCCCCGTCTGCCTTAGCACAGCCCATAGCTTAACTGGAAAACGAGCACTGCTCCTGGATGGGATTTAAATGCATCAAGTGTAATTTTATAATGTCTTTTATATAAATTAATTATAATGGTTATTGCTGCTTTACATTATTAGATTGAAATTTGCCTCCACTTCAGTGCATTAAAAGAAAGCTGCACCCATTTTGTTCAGCAGTGCCCAGGAAGTTCTCGTGGCATGGAGCCATCCTCCCTGCGTCGGCACCACCGACACGCCTGAAGTTCAGAGCTTTGGGCTCACGTTGGCATTGCAGTGACCACCCATGGGTCCCAAAATCACCCCCAGAGCCTTGGGGTCAGGCACTGGCACCCCATGAGGATCTTGGGCTGGCATGGGACTTTGCACCCTACCAAAATTTGGTTTTCTGCGTAATCTCTGCAGCAGCAGTAGAGGTGCCCATGCTGATTTAAGCAATCCCACACCCACTTTCTACCTGCAAAGAACTAGAAGTGATAGAGGAGGCTCATTTTGTGCATCCCCACTTTTACACGCACAGTTGGTGCTTTTCTCTTCTAATTTTCTCTTCTGGCTTATTACACACACAAACAAAAAAACAAACAAATAATAAAAAAAAAAAACAGTTCAGGAAAGAAGGCCACAAGCTCTCAGGTAGCTAACTAGGCGCTTGCTATGCTGGACAAACCACAGTCGTGCAAAGCAGGATGAAGACACAGCAATATGCTTTTACTGCCGCTTAATCCTCAATAGAAGTCCAGTAATATTCAATTTGTGACATTATTTGCACATTGAATTAATCCAGAAACTAAAGGGCTAATGAGTTATGGAAAGTAGCACATGGCTTAATTGTAACAACAAGGGCCTGCCAGGCTCCATTTGGTCCTGGTTAAAAATAAAAAACTGCATCCACTATTCCACACCGGGTAGGCCCTAAAGAAGCTGAGAACAGGCAAGCAGCAAACTGAACAATGCAAACTATCTAAAAAGCTGTTCTTTAAATACCCAGTCTTGTCTTTATTTCCACCCTCGCTCCTCCTGCAACACCACAACTTCTGTTAAACAAAGCACAGAAAAGCCAGGATGACCAGTAGAAAACAAAACAGAACAAAGCAAACCTTTACCTCTAGAACTATTCTCCAATAAAATAATTGCACAGCTTCCTTACAGAAAGGCTGGTGGAAAAAAAAAAAAAAAAGAAAAAGTAGGAAAAGAAGAGGAGCAGCCCTTCATCCAACCCCACTGGTTCCCACCACAGGTGACTGCTGGTGGCATCGCTCCCTGCCCATTTCAGAGGATGCAAAGTTCTCACCAAGCCCTTTCATGGAAAGAAAAGCCCCATCTTCTGCGTGGTCTCATAGATCCTGCCCTTCCCCTGGTTCTCCATGTGGCAGAAACCCAGTCCTTTCTGCAATGTTCATAGTGTGGCCAGCTGGTCCTTCAAAGATCTCCTGGAAATCTGACCGAGACAGGGAAAACAAACATGGAAAGTGGCATATATCCAGCAAACCCATCCCAGACGTCGCCACTGCCCCATCTGAGCCATGCTGATGGTCAGTCCAGGCCAGCAGGTTCTCATCATCCGCTTTCTCCACACAACAAGACTGAGATGGAGCTGCCAGCAAAGAGGGTTGGAGCTCTCAGCCTTGGATGGAGCTGGGTCAGGAGCTCAGGAGCTTGTACCGTGTAATAGAAAAAGTGAATAAATCTAAACAGCACTTAATTTATTGATGAAGTAAGAAAGACCGTTTAAAGTGGAAAACATAAGCAAGATCAATAGCAGAGAGCACAAATAACTAAAGCTATTGACACGTAAGTATTTTAAGCCTAATTGCAGGCATATGCACTTTCTAAGGGTATCTCACCTTCTAATAGCACCCTTGAGATTATGGGGTTAATTGATGCAGCTGTTTACTCCTGGCTCACGTGGTCCAGATTGGGATTCCCTGGAGGATGCTATTAAACTAAAGTGTTTAATGAAGTACTAAAGAGTGGAGTTTCTAATATTCTCTCCTTGAGTGAGATTGAATGGAAACTGGAGCAAACTTCCCTTCCCCAGGTGGGAACTGCAGCTTGGCGTTGCCGTAAATCACCCTGTGCTCCTCGTGGGGACAGGCTTGCCATGCAGGGGACAAAAGGTTGCTTGGGTTCACTTGTTAGACTGAGGATGTTGGGATATTTCTGCTTTTTTTCCTCCCAAGTCATGGGTAGAACAGACCTACAGAGGCATTCCGTGGTTCAGGGCATTTCAACGTGATGGTGGTGGGGAAAATCAAGATTGCCAGAAAATAAACTCTTAAAACCAGCCTCCCTCTTTCTTATTTTGGTCTGGTTTGGTACCTTAGAGGACAGACAGATAACTACATAGGACACGAGTTTCCAAGATGGACAACCCTGGCCACAGCACACAGCCTCCCCACACCCATCACAGCTTGATGTCCTACAACAGGAAGGTCTCGGCTCCGCTTCGCCTCCATCCACCACCACCTACTAGAAGCAGTCCAAACCCAGTAAAGAAACGTGTGAAGTAGTTCTGGGGGCAGTTTCTCCTGTTTCTGTACCTGTTGTCATAGGGAAAGCGGGATACGAAGAGGTTGGATGGGGATTATCTATGGGATTAAGCCGTAATAAACCACAAACCGTACCTGTGTCTGCTCCCTGCTCCCCTCGTGCCTGGGGCCTCTGTGATTTGGGGAAGATGCTCTTGGAGCTGCAGAAGGGACACTCAGCTCCCGGGGACGTGGTTCTGCACAGTGTGGGTCCCACAGGCAGGACCTGCAGCTCCTGGGCCAGGGCATGGCGTTACCGTGCGTGTGCTCACCGGGGCTGTCCAGCCGGAGCAGCACGCCAGCGCTCCTCTAACCCCGTACGACATTTCTCCTCCACCAGGCAGGTTTAAGCTGAGCTCTTTTATTTCAGCAGGGCCAGCAAACAGCCAGATAGCACGGCTCTGCCGGTATGTGCTAACTCATTAAATGACAACAATAAATGGCTTGCACTGCTCTGTCCCCCCCCAAACTCCACGCTCACTGCAGCACAGGGCACGGCCGGCGTCCCCTCCACAGCCACCCCACAGCTGCAGGGGGGGCAGCACGGGGACACCGAAGCCCCCGGCACCAGCATTGCAAACTGTTTGCAGAGCTGAGAAAATAAAAGCAGCCAAAAGGCCACGATGGAAAACCAGGGAGAGAGGAAAATTAGCTAAGAAATATGCAGCCTGGATGCCGATTCGCTAAAGAATAATTATTGTCCTCTCACGCGTCTTGCTTGCCCTCCTAACAAATATAATATTTTGGAGAGGACGTGTCTCCCTTTACCACTGCTGTCTCTCTCATGCCCTTTCTCTGTCTCGCTAGCTCTGTCTCTGCCTCTCTGATACCAACTCTGCCAAACCGTGCGATTCTGATGGAAAATTCATTAGTCGTCCTTTTTTTTTTTTTTTCCTTCCCCATTTTCCCAGTCAGCTTCGCGCCTGATCTGTCAGCCTCTTCCATCCTGATTATCTGGAGACGCCAATTTCAAAGAGACATCTTAATAGTGATGTCAACGAATTAATTAGATGTGTTAATGAGCTAAAAGCAACCCAAATTAAATTAATGCAGTAATAAGCACAGACAGCAAAATTAGCTCCAATTTCTGTAAATGATTCTGAACTGTACACAACATCTCATCCTGCTAGAACATTACCATCCCCCAAAGCTAATCAAGAACTCCAGTGCAATTAACTGCTTAATTACAAAACACACACACAGCTCATAGATCCAGCAGCAGGAGGGGTGCGCCGTGCTACCGAGCGAGCGGGGAAATTCTCTGCAACAAACGCCGCGCATCGGCCCCGCAGGAAGGGCTGCGTCCCGGCCAAAAGCACCCCCGAGGAGCCAAAAAATGGGGTTCTCTGGCATGAGGGCAGGAGATGGGGCAGGCAGAGGGGCCAGGAGCACCCCGTGCACTGGGTACCACCAGGGGATGATGTGTGGAGCCAAGGATGCTCGCCGGCCGTGCCCAGCATGGTCCCCACATCTCCACCTTGTTTATTGTGTTTATCAGAGTGGGGGCTGCGTGGAAAAGCCTAATTGTCCAGCTCTGCTCATCTCCCCCGGGGATGAGGGGGAAGCCACTAATAGCTTTGTGGATCTGCTCAGGTATCTGATTAGCGCTAATTGCAGGCGAGAAGAGAGAGGGAAGGAGCAGGACAGGGCGGTGATGGAGGGAAGGGGAAGAGGATGGTGGAAACGGGAAGGGCGAAAGGGCTGGGGGGGCAGAGGGAAATCCTCGGGATGGGGTGGGGGCAAAGGGAGAGGTGAGCAAGGGAATGATGGATGCAAACAGAAAAAAAAAAAAAAAGAAGAAAAAAAATGGAAAAAAGCAGGCAAACAAAGAACGGGAGCCAGAAACAAAGGGAAGGAAGGCGAGACAAAAGGGCTGCACGCTGCCAGGCCCCGCGGAGCAGCCGGGGCAGGAAGGCTGGTGGGGACAACGCGAGTGGCCCCGTCCCGGCCCCAATGAGCTGGGTGGCACTGGGGGTGGTGGGAACACATGATGGGGTGACACTGCCGAAGCAGAGGTTGTGGAGTCATTAGTCCGCTGAGCAAATGAGAAATATTTGCAATAAAGATGAGGGCAGAGATTCGCTGTGACAAATAGCATCTCTGTGTTTGTCTCTTCTTTTGTTTTTCCACCTTTTATTGCAATTAGTTCGGTCTGTTAATAAGCAAAGGATATTTTTAGTTAATTTCAGTTCCAGTTAATTGATTCAAAAGCGAAACCCAGCAACTGAGTTAATTGATCCATGCGTCTTATGCTGGAGCGGCGAGGTATTCTCCGGGCAGCTGCTGTTGCAGGGGCTCGTGGCGGTGCATGAGGGATGGGGAGCGGGGCTGTGAGAGTGGCAGGGGGCAGTGGGGACAGCAGTGTCCCCTGCCCCGGGGACAGGTAATGGCCTTCGCACACCCTGCTGCCTTCAGGATTTCCTAAACCTCAGCCAAATCGCCCCTTTCCACCTCTCCTGTCCATGTTGTGTGCCTACATCTTGTCGCAAAATCTTCTTTTTAATGGGAAGACTGAATCCCCATGCTGGTTGGTTTAACGCACGGGTCTCCTGTCCCTGCTCTGCTGGAGACCTGCTGCTTGGGTAGCTGACACGGAGCCACAGCTGGGTTCAGACTGACACGGCCTGCCCTGCTTTTTGGGAGGTTTGGTCTCATCACAAAGGGCACAGGCAGTCCTTAAGTCACCCAGGACGAGGTGTGCACAGAGCGAGCTGCCCAGCCACACAGCCACCATGGGCATGCGTGCACATCTGGATTGTATCCGATTTCATAAACTGCAATAAAGTGCGCTAGCAATCGGGCCGATGGCTCTGCAAGTTGTTTCCCTTAGCAAGTGCTGAGCACATCTCCCCAAACGCCTCTCAGAAATACCTGTTGATATGTCTCCTGTGTTTTCTGCACTGTTAATGTTCCTCTTGCCTATTCCTTCTGATAGCGCCTCATGCCATTCCACAGCAACCTCATCATTTCCAGGGGAAAAACAAATCTCCCGGGGCAGATGAACCAGAACTGTCACACACATGAAGAGCACAAGCCAAAAATTGGATCTCACCCTCGTAGGTGCCACGCAAACAGAAGAACACCTGGGCTGTGATCTACACAAGCAGGTTGGAAAGGAGCTCAGGAAGGGAGCAAAGCATGAAGCAACACACCATGAAGGCTACAGAGGAGGTTTTCTGAGCACAAATTTCTTATGGCAGAGAAAAACACGGCTAGCAAGGCACAAACAGGCTTTGTGCTCTCGAGGTGGCCCTGCTCCTGTGCACCAGTCCCCCCAGCTGGTACCAGTGCTGCTGGGGGTCCCGCAGTGAGCACAAACTGGGTGACCCCATGCAAGAGGGCCACCCCCCTGCTCTCACCCCATTACCCTTCCCATGCACTGGTGGGATTTTCCACCCAGCCGTGCTTTGCCACAACTGCCACATCCCCTCAGGTCTCGGGGAAGAAACTCAAAGCTGTTGGTTTTGCTGCTGATGAGGAGCGCTAAAGTTGGGCTAAAAACGGCACGTAATTGAACATGCTCTGACAATTGTATACCTGGCCACTTCCATACTGCTCTCACTTTGATTTTAATAATAGGAGTTACTTTTTAAGGCAAATAATGCACTTTCAAGGGGATGTTAAGGATGTTATTTCAGTCTCTGGAGGCTGCATAGCTTGGCAATGAGAACTAGTGAGAGACAGACAGACAAATTGCTTGCTCTCTGCAACTGCAGCATAGCTAAGGACCTACCTAATGAAAGAGCCTAATAAAAATAAGATGTTTCAGAAAGCGCACGCTGAAACGATCTTCTGGAATTGGGCCTAATAGCGAGCCCTCTGTGCCAGGAATACGTAGCTCATCTTCATGCCGCTTCCTCTCTTCCCAACTTTATAAATGGGATATTACGATGCACTATCTGCCCAGAAAACTCGATAGATGCGAAGCTGGGCAAGGAGCTGAGCAGCTCCCAAGCAGTGTCTCCAAGAGCACTCAGCACCCCTCGGCCCTGCACGGCTCCCTGCCAGGGGTGGCGGGTGCTCGGAGGAGGCTGAAGGATGCTCTGCTTGTAGGGCTGGCTGGGAAAATCTGGAAGTGGGGTTACTCTTCGATAACACCACAAATTAACCACATTTTAAAATGCTGGTCCTTGTTTTGTCAGCGTATTTTTGAATAATTTGGTGGATTTAGCAGGTGGCTGTGATACATCATGTAATATGAAGGGGGAAGACTTTTGAAACAGAAGTTAATACTTTCTGGGAGAATAAGGAAATAATTGTGTCAAAACAAGCCCTAATCACTGAATTTTACCTGTTTCTCAATGCGCACGAGTTTGCAAACATGATTCCCATTAAAGCAAATGAGAAACACGCGTATCAGTCTGTGTGCCTTGAGAAGAAAATACTCTTCACAAGTGCCTTTCTTGGTGTTGTCTGATCAATCCACCATCTGGTTTTATTTATTCATGATTTCTCAGACTACTACAACAATATTGACATTAAATACAGCTTTGGCTTATTAATTTTTTTTTTCATTCATATGTATTTTAAGTCGATTTTATCGACTTCCCCTTGGCTTGCTCTTTTAGCTGTTGGCTTGTGTTCCTGGCCTGCTACTTCGTGCCTACCTTTACGTACATTGCCCATGTTTCCTTGCCAGCTCCTTGCTTCTGCTCCAGGTGGCTGGAGCAGAGTAATTTCCTGCTCCAGGTGTGGTGGATGAGCTGATTTAAGACCCCGTTGACCAGACTGGGGTGGTCCTGCTTGCCCTGGGATATCCAAGGCCCCGGTGGAGCTGCCCCCAGCCCCTGTAGCTCTACCAAGGGGATGGGGACAGCACATCCACACCCCGAGCAGACCATCAATCTCCCCCACCCTGGGCATACACAGGCAGGTCACTTGTTCCCAGTATACTGTGAAACTCAAGACAGGACAAGGTTAACTATATCTGTCCCCCCTTTTCTATCTCGTTGCCCCCCAAGGCGCCAGGCCCAGCTGGGACTGCACATTTTCCTGCAACCACCTCTAACTTCGACCATCACTTCGCAAAGTGCCAGTTCACCAAAAGCAGGTCTGGGCTTTCGGGAGGTTTCCAAAGCCCCTTCCTTCACCTCATCTTTACCTCATTCCAGTTTCAGGCAACGCTGACCACACCAACTGGCAACACAAGAGAAGGCTCCCAGCTACAGATCGTCTTCACTCAGACCAGAGCCATTAATTTGGAGGAAGGTTTTGCCTACAAGTAGGTTTTGAGGTTTTGGGTCTCACTCTTAATGTGCCATCCCTCTGAAAGAGAGCAAACCCTGTCCTACTGCACAGTCCTATAGCCCCCAAAATCTCTGCGTCCATTTAGAGCCTCCCCCTATTTCCTGTACAGTGTTTTCCCTGCCTCTCCAGTAATCTTTTTTTCTCTGTTTCTGCAGCTTTATCTTCCCTGTATCCCTCGTGAGTTCGTACTCCTTCCTCCTTGTGCTTCGCTCCCTGCTCACCGCATCCCCCTCTTGTCATATTCTTCACTGGCGGAGTAACAACCTGTCACATCCATAACCTCTTTGCACCAAAAATGTTCTTTGATCTGTGTAAACTACATTTGATGCTGAAATCCTTGATATTAATATCTTTTGTTTGTGTGTCAATGTTCTCTAGAATCTAATTAAGCAATGTTTTGAGAGCATTATATATGTTTGAACAATTTGGCAGAGCAGACAATATGAGCTATTGACCTGCAAGGATAAACTGTGCTTGCAGATTCTAGGAATTCACATGTGCCTGCTGCTTTATGCTATTTCTTCTGAAATATGTGCATTCAGAAGGAGGCCTTGTTTTGCAATAATCTCTGCGAGGCTTAATCAAGTAACTTCTCACACTCCTCACTGTAATTGCAGCGGCAGTTAGAGCAGGGCAGAACAGAAGCAGCTTTCAGCTGGCCGAGGAAAACAATAATAAAATAAAACAAAGAGCGAGTTCCACCCCGACGCTAATAACAGAGATTATTCAATCAATAGGCTCTTGTTATGAATGAATAGGCTAAATTGCCTTTGAATGATGTAAAGATTGACAAGGTATAGGTCAGCCTGATATAGCCACTTACCCTAATTTGACTTCAGCAATTTGGAAGGCAGCGTGGGCTGGCAGCGGGGTCATGGCAGGGCGCAGAGCAGTGATGCTGAGCACGTCCTCAAACCACCCTGCAAGTGCCACGTGCCTGCACTGGACTGGGCCCGGAGGGCCCTGAGAAGAGGGGAGGGAGGGAGGAAGAGCAGCAGCACATCACAGCAAGGTGATACAGGAGGGAGAAGGGATCTGGGCATGCAGGGCTTGGCCCTTCATTAAGGAGCTGGACAGAAGGGAGCCCAGCACACTGGTGATGGTGATGGGAGGCACCCTGCGGGCAGGGCTGGGAGCACTGGGCTCTGCGGGACTTCGGATGCTGGACTGGGCACGTGTTAGAGATGCAGCCTGGAGAACAGATGTGTTTTGAGCTGTGGGAATAACTCACCCCAAACCATCCTCCCATCCCTCCTACAAGGCACAAACCCATGGCTAGAGCTGTCAGCGTGTCTCTGCTTTCAGTAAGTGCAAAGATCCAGGACAGGTAAAATAAAGGCCACGCTCATACTGGGGACACTGATGGACAATATTTTTCCTGATTTTTTTTTTTTAATTTGCTTTTTTACTGGAAGAGAACATTTTGCAAACAAACCTGGCATTGGCAGCCACAGCAGAGGGCCTGAGGGATGCTGCCTTGAATTTTCCACCTGCAAGCACAGGTATGGCTGCTGTGCCCCTCCACCCCATAGGAGTGAGCCCACGCTTTGTTAGCTAATACGTGCACATGCTCTTGGAGAGGGAAAAGTGCTCCCTAAATGTTAACCACTACTGTTCTTGCATTAAGATAAGAAATGAAAGAGACAGGGATAGAGTCTGGCCCAAGAACTTTCATTAT
Source organism: Anas acuta (assembly GCF_963932015.1). Taxonomy (NCBI): domain Eukaryota; kingdom Metazoa; phylum Chordata; class Aves; order Anseriformes; family Anatidae; genus Anas; species Anas acuta. The sequence continues at coordinate 12,913,975 of NC_088993.1, forward strand.
AGACAAAATAGTGTCTTGAAAAACGTATGGATGGAAAGTTTATGGCACTTCCCAATAAAAACGTACTTACCACCCGGAGTAGTCTGGGTTACAAGGAGCTGACGTGTCCAGAACCAGCACGTTTGGTCTGCAGGAGGCCCAAGCAGCTGAAGGCTATGAAGGCAGCATCACAATGTCCCCACCTGCATCTGTCTGACCCAGCATCCAGGAGGTGGGTTTTTGGGAGCAGGTCTTTGCTGCTCCCCACCCCAAAGCAGTGTTTTTTTTCCCTGTAAAAAAGAAGGATTTGGGAGATCCCAGTGCTGTGGCACTGAGCTGTTTAGTAAGAGCAGCAAATGCGGAGCTAAGGACAGATCTGGAGTTTCCTTAACAATTTTGTGAACCACAGTGACCCAAATTTTAAAGAAAATCCTTTTCTTATTTGCTCCTTCATCATTACTAAAGCCTCACCTATTTTAGAAGTAGAGGAAGGGCAGTGGCATCCAGTGGTTCCAGCCGTGTTTTGGGAGCAAGGAATTTGCACACCAGGATAAGCCTCAGCAAGGCAGCGTGCCTCGGTTTCCCTACCCACAAGATCCATCAAACACTTACTGTCTCGTGCACAAAATGCTTTCTAAACTGTGCATGAAAGGCCTTACACAAGTAGTTATTAATATTAATAATAATAATTGTTGTTGTTACTAAGCCAACTACAAAAATAATTTTTCAGAGAAACAAAGTGCCCTGTCTCCCGGTGATAGATGGCAGCAATGTTGGAAATTACTCACAGTGTGAATCTGGTTTCCAGTCTGGTTCCTTTCAATAAATTACAGACCCGAGCCCGGAGTGTGCACAGTTTACCGAAGTAAATACAAAGCAGGCAGGAAGTATATTCCCCCATCAATTTTGCTCATGGTCATTTGGGGTTTTCTCCAAAGTAAATATCCCCAAGCAGTTCCTCAGCATCTTAAGCTGGGGATGGTGGGCAGGGCAGGGCAGCTGGCCCTGGGGCTGTGCGTGGGGGTCCTGGTGGAAATGGGGGTAATGCTGTAAATGGGGTAATGGTGGAAATGGGGGTAATGGTGGAAATGGGGGTAATGGTGGAAATGGGGGTCCTGGTGTAAACATGGACATGCCCCATCCACTTTCAGCCCATGCACTGCTGCGCCCTTACCTGTCTGGCTGCATCTCCCGCGTGCTCTTCAATTTTTAATTTTTTTTTCCCATTTTTTGGGGGTTTCGCCACTGTTGTTTATCCGTTAAATTCCTTCCAGATGGGGCTGCGATTTTCCTCCTTCCTTCAAGCCGGCGGCGCGCGGCGGCTGCCCACGGGCAGGTGTAGGGCCGAGCACAGCATATGCCACGGGTTTGGCAGCGCCGGCTGCGGCGGCAGCTCCCGCGCGCGTCTCGCCGGGCAGCGCTCAGCTGGGACCTGGCGCCGCTCGCAAACACCATCTGGCCTTGGCAGGCCCGAGGAGCCCTTCCCGCACCAGTAGCCCGGACGGACGGACGGGTGGACGGATGGACGGATGGCGCCAGCCCCGCTCGGCACGCGGAGATGCCGGGAGAAGGGGCGCAGGGCAGAGTAAAGACGGGGGGGTTGTGCAGCAACCCCTTCTGCTGCTCCCTCGGTGAGTAACAGCACTGGAACGATTTCTGCATGTCTGGATTAATGTCAAGGAAAAATAAAAAATTAAAAAAAAAGATGCCTGAAGCCTGCGTGGCAGTCCAACAAACTCCACCGCGTGGCTGCTGCAAACAGCTGTGGGGTACAGCCTGCTCCAGGGGCCGGGAATTTGGGATGAAGGCCAGCCTGGTGGGTTTGCCCTCAGTGGTGCTCACTCGTTTTGCTGGCACCTTGGCCACAGCCCCATCTCCTGCCCACCCCGTAGAAAAGCCCTGATCCTTGAGACAGCAATTCTGGGGGGGGTGACCAGGGCAAGGCTTGCAGCAGCAGGCTCAGCACCCTGCCGGCCCTGCACCAGTGTGGAACCACCCGAGCTAAGCAGGGCAAGCAGCACTTTGGTGCTTGCTGAGCTGCCCCGTGCCCCAGCTCCCTGCCGAAGGCTGCTGGCACCCTCCCCATGCAGGGGCAGAGGATGGTGGAGGTTTTGTTTCCCACCTCGCCTGACCTATAGCCTGGTCAGGAAGAGCAGCTGCTGCGAGCCAGCAGGGCAATGCGCATCTGGGCTCCCCGCAGGACTCTCCCCAAATTGCTTGCCCACATGCAGACCCCCCAAGCCCTGCTTGTGCACAGCTGTTGGCCTCCTGCTTGCCCAGGGTGGGCAGCCCACGCAATGAGGCCTTGGTGCCCGTGCCTGGCTCTATGTCCCCTCGGAGGAGCTGCTCACGATGCTCTGCTCCATCGTCACCGAGCTGTGGGCTCCCCTGCCCATCCCAGCTGTGCAGGAGCTGCTTTGCTCTCTCCTCCATGGGCACAGCCACAACTGCAACTGACACCACCGGGCACCATCCGAACTATGTGTCTGCAGTCAGCAGAGCCTGGAGGTTACCAAAAGATCTGCTTTTACCCCATTTCTGCAGGTGAGGTGCTCCAGATCACATCTAAGCAGACGTGGGGGCCTGGTGTCCTCCCCGTTAAAACCTCCTGTCCTTTTGCTGCCAGCTGCTCCCGGCCCATCTCCTTCTCCCTGAGCTGTCCAGCGCTACCTGCCCAGCCCTGCGGCTGGCCCAGAGAGGGAGAGAGCTGCCCTCTGGGGTGAAACGTGGCTTTGAGGTGGCGGAGCAGCTAAAGAGGGCCCAAGACTAGAAGATGATATAAAAAAGACAGCTATGAACCAATAAAGACTTGCAGAGCCCTGAGAAAAACAAGCAAAGGCAAAGCCAACACAGTGTCCCAACAGTGACACCCCACGAGATGCGACCACTGAAGCTGCTCTCTCCTGCTGCCCTCCTGGGGCCCAGCAGCGAGGGGAAGCTCTGAAACTCAGTCAGTCTGTCTGTCTGGAGAACACGAGCAGGCTGCAGGGCCCACCACAGAGGCCTGAAGGTTAACTCAGCTGCGGCGAGGTGGCTGCAGAGCCCTGGTGCTCCATGGTGCCAGCGCTGGGTGCTGCCGATGAGGGCAAGGTGTGAGCACTGCTGCTTTAGGGCAGACAACTGTATGCAGCAGGGCTGGATGTATTTCACCATATATACCTCCACGCTACAAAACCCAGCTCTTTTACACACAGAGCAGCTTAAAGATGGGCTGTCCTCCAACTTCACTGCGCCTGGCCGTCCCCTGGGCTCCGGCCAGCCTGGGAGGCACCGACAAAGGAGGAGGGATGACAGATGCTCCCCATGCACGGAGGCAAATAGAGACGGGACGAGGGGAGAAAGAGAGCCTAAAGGGAAAGAAAATGAGCGTGCACACCCACCCGTGCACACAAAGGCAGGCGAGACAAAGAGAGGGGGGCGAGCGAAAGGCCGGGACTGGAGGAGAGGACCCGAGGCGGCAGGCGAGGGCTGTTCGCAGCGGCACCACGCACTGCTCCGGAGAGCCGCCCGCGCCGGAGCTGCATCTGCGAACCAGCATCCTCACACCAGCCCCTTGGATAAATATTTATCGTGCCAGGCTCTCTATCACTTCGGTTTCCACCAGATTAACCTCGATTCTTGCAACAAAAAGCGCCCCGATGCCCTGCCTGCCGCGTGAGCCGCTCTGACCGTCCTTCTGCCTCCCCATGGCCCTCGCGCCCGCTCAGTGAAGGACAGAATTTCCTCCCATCAATCAGGACCGGATTTCTCCCATGCCATGTAAATAATTTAGAAACACAAGCATCCATGGCACTGCTTCTGTGCAACCCAAACCCAGTGCCAGGAATCTTGGGAAAAGGGCCCAATAATATTGTACCAGTCCAAAGTAATTAAAGTGCATCATTACATATAAATTTGTAATTAAACACTTTAACGTAATCATCCCGCACAGCACGATTCCTGATGAATTAATTAAAAGAACTCCAGAAATTAATGTTTTACTTGTCACCATTGTTGTGCTAGCTGTAGCCATCTCCCTGACTATTCCTGCAGCATGTTGTGAAGTAATTATATCATTACTGGGGAAGGGAAAGGCCCAAAGTCCCAAAAGAGGAGAAACCTGAAACAAAGTGGAGACAGCAACCACAAAAGGCAGAAGCAGAGCGAGTCTCCCCACCTTCAGCACCAGCAAAAGGGGGGTGTGAGAGGAGGTGAGGATGTTGGGAACGTCTTGCTGGCACCCATGTGTGTTTGCACGCTCGCCCAGGATGGGTCACCCACCTCTGCTCAGCCTCCATCACCCGTGCAGGTGTCCCTCACCCAGTCCCCATTCCCATCCCCATTCCCGTTGTGCAGGAGCAGGGCAGCCACACAAGGAACCACCCTGCTCCGTGAATGTCCACCCATTCCCTGAGACTGTATCCCTCACCACCTGTGCCCCCATCAGCCCCTCTCTCCATCTGACTCCTCTTCCACCCGGACCTGCCCAGCTCCCTCCCTCACACCCTCCATCCCTCCGTGTTTATGTTCCCTTCCTCGCCCCCACCTCCAGGCACAATTTGGTGCCCCTGGGTCCAGCCACGTCCCCCCCATCCCCACCGAGGCACCACCAGCAGTGTGCTGCCCTATCCCGGCAGATCCCCAGCCCTCATCTGCTAGGGTGACGGGGTTAAAGCTGAGCCTAAATTGAATCGTTAGATGCAGCGGGCATCGCTGGCCGTCTGTCTGTCCATGCATGTGTACACGCATACATCTACACGCAGCGTGCAGCCCCCCCCAATGCCAAAAATCCTGCCGGGGGCTGTGCAGCGCGATGCACATGGGATGCTCCCTGCAGCCAGAGCCTGGGCTCTGATTTCCACTGCAAGGAAAATGTACGGATAAATGCATGTATGGGATGGGTGCCTGTTAGCAGGCACACAGCATGGGCTGCTCAGTGGTGGGTCACCCACGGGTGGGGAATGTGGATGGAGCCCTCCTTGTGGCTCCTTGTTGGGGTGCCCGTGTCCCCGCAGCACTTCCAGCACCGTCCGGACACAAAGCTCCACAACCCTCTGTCACCAGAGCTGGAAAATCTCCCTAACCCATGGCTGCAGCACTCACGGGCTGTATTTAAAAGCCACCAGTAAGTAAGGGACTCTCCCGTGGTGTCTTTTCCATGAACGATATTCCCAGTGCTGGGTGAGGAGCTGGTTACTGCTCCGTGTCCCCCAGGAGCATCCCGAGCACCACCGCGGGTCTCACCCAGATGTGCCAACGCTGCCACATCAGCAAGCCCACCCTGGACCCAGGGGCTGCTTGCTCATGCAAAGAGGAAAGTGGGAGCAGACAAAGAGGTGCCACCCATTTGCCATGCCAAGCCCCAGCTGTGTGTCCACCGGCTGCGCAGGGGCCACGGAGCCACCTTCCTGCTGCCTCCCCCAGCCCCAGCTTTGCCTTTGCTGTGGTTGGGGGCTTTGGGATTTTCATTCCTCTGATTTTCTCAGGAGCTGCTGCTGTCCTCACCAGGATGGTGAGGGCGCTTTCCACATGAGGCACCCAGCAGCTTCCTCTCCCAGGCTTGTACTGTGCATGACTCGGTTTCCCCACCCAGAGATTACCCGCAACCAGGGCTGCATTAGTTAATTTGTACAGCTCTTTGAAAAGTGTTGGAGGCTTTACACACTGCCAGTGGGAACAGATCAACAAGATTTCTAACCCTTCTGAAAAATTAAAGCTTTTGCCAATTAAGCTGGCGGACGCATGGATGTGAATCTAAAATCCTCTTGAGCTTGAGACCATGACCGAAGCCTCCTGAGATCAGCCTCTCCTGCTGCTCCTCGGGCTCATCTGTGTCAGAAACGTGTCACAGAACCTGGCTGTAGCTGTCCCGGCAGACACACACTGAAATGTAACTGGGCTGCAAACAGGACTGCAGCAGGGCCACTGCTCGGGACGTCTATCCAGGCAGTGCTAATGTGCAGATAACGTCTTCTCCTCGATTGCTTGAACTGGTATTGCAGAAATGTCACCGCAAAGCGTAATTTCCTTTAATTTTGCAATTATCCCTCTAATTTGAGTTGCAGCTCTGACGGCACCAGCTATCAGCGATCTCCATGCGCAGAGCCGTGCCAGCGTATGCATGGCCTACGTTCAGGCGATGTCTATGGCTCCAGTGATCAAATCCTCACTTCTTCTCCTTCTCTGGGCTGCACCTCTGCTGACACTCACTTGGATGAAGCTGGGATTCGAGTGCAAAGTTTCCCACGCCATAAAGCAACCTGCACACCCTGCCCATACACCCCTGTTGGGCAAGCTGAGCTGACCAGAAGCAGCAGCAGCACCCAGACCAAGATGCTGGCACCAGCCACAGCTCACCCGAGGGGAAAGGCATCACCCAGTCCATGCACAAACACTTGCAGAAGTCCCTGGGCTTCCCAGGAGCCACGCAGCCTAGTGAAAGCTGCAGGAAAACAACGCCACGGCGTGGCAACAAAGCAGCCCAAACAACACCGTGATGGATGGCAAAGCAAATCGCTTGATACCTGAATGTTCCCATCTCTTCTGGGCTAACGTCCACCCTGGCACAGCCCCGCTGACTTCTGCTCAGCCACGTGCAGCCCGTTGGGGTTCACCTGCAGAAAGCAAACCCATCCCATGTGCTCAGGATGCAGCCCTGCGCCGGTCCCTCAGTGCTGCCACCAACGTGTGGCAGAGACACCGCTCCATGGATGAAGGTGCTAAGGACACACTGAAAAGGATAAAAGTCGTGTGTGAGCACAGAAAGCACGTGGGCTTAACCCCGTTGCACAGCCCTGGGCTAGTGGATGAGGGTAGATGCCCACATTATCGCCCAAATTGGGGAAACAAGGAGCCACTCAGCACCCCCACGTGCTTGCAGTTGCACTGATGGATACAAGCACCAGGCAGGCGCGCTGCGATGCACAACCCCACATCAGACCTGGGCACCTGCTCCTGATGGAGTCGTTTATCCCCACCTGCCCGAGAGGGTGGCACTCGGTGCATGGGAGCCTGGGGATGCCAATTAAAACCAACGCTCTCCAGTGGACCCTGCAAGCTGTGGTCAGCCACTCGGCCCCTTGGTGCAAACACAGGGATGGGAACAACCCTGACACCACTCCTCATGCGTGGTGGGTGCACCCTGGGGGGGCCACCCCGTCCCCTTGCACACACACACCCTGAGAAAGGTCTCATGGGGCTGGGGATCCCTTCTTCACCCTTCCCCGGTCCCCAGTGGAAAAATTTACCTTTCGGAGCAAGTCCAAGATATTAATTAAGATAAATCTACCTCAATTTTGAGATTCTCTTATCATGTAATTTATCAAAATTATGTTAATTATTTCTGTAGGGCAGCAAAATTATTACCTCTTCCGTGTCTGATTTGTATTAATATTCATAATTTAATAATTCAGCATCCAAGCCATCTGGTTTGGGGAGCCACGCTCCTTCCCCTCCCTCCGCCAGAGCCAAATCGCCGCAGCCTCTCCGCTCCTGCGCCGCTCCCCGACGGTTCCCGACCCAAACTGTGCCACCAGCTCTGGCACTGGCGTCCCCCCGGTGCCACCAGGGGGGCCGTGGCGGGGTCCCGTGCCCCTGGGGACGGGGAGCAGCCCCTGCCCCTGCGCCGGGCTGAGCCTCTGTCACCGGCGCTGTCTCAGCCCGGCAGGTGAGCGCAGCTGAATTGACATTTTCCACACTTTGTGATTTTTACACTGTAATTTGACATAATTAATGCCTACATTACTGCTGATAATTTAGCTAGTTAATTAAACTCGGAGGAGATAATTAAGGAGAGGCTACTGCTTGGACTGCTAATTGTTTTTGTCATTATTTTAGGGGCCCGACAGCTGCCGGCTGAGTCATCCTCCCCATCAGCTGATGGCCGCACGTGGCCGCGGTGCCGTGGGCGCAGGGCTTGGGGCGAAGCAGCCCGGGGGCTGCCGTGGCTCAGCCCACGCAGATGGCGAGCGGGGGCTCTGCGAGCGCACGGTGCCCAGTTCGGCACTGGAAAACAAGAGGACAGATGTCAGGAGGTGTTTGCCGAGGAAAATCTGCGCGGTGGATGCAGGAGAAGCATCGAGCGTGCCCAAGGTCTTCTTCCTCCGGGTCATCGGGCCGTGACGCAGCCCACGTGCCTGGGGGGAATGCCAGGATATTTGGGGTGACATGGAGCAGAGACACCCGCTGCCTGGCCAGCTGGAGGGCAGGGCTGAGACCCGCAGTTCCCAATGCATCAGGGCCACGTGCTGCAGGGAAGGTCCGTCCACCCATCCTCATCCCCACGCACGGCATCGCTCACCCCGCCGGCTGCATCCTCCCGCACGGGTGGCACCGTGCAGTGCAGCAGCGGCACCTGCTTCCTTCTTCTCGGGTGCTCTGGCCTCATCTTCATCTGCGGCTAAATCCCAACGCTTACTGAAAGCAGAAGCAGATGGGCGACGGCCCCATCTGGTCCCTGAAGAGAAAAGCACATCGTCGGAGCCGAGCCCCTGCTCCCCGCTGCGTTTCTTGTCTCGTGGAGCTCCTGGCAGCACGTTCCTACCTCATTGCCCCAAGCACCCCCATTGCCCTGTTTGCTCTCCAGAAAGACTTTGACAAAAGCTCCAGCTCCTCTGAGCACACGACACCAGCACGGAGATCAAAATTTGCATCCTTTCCTTGCCAGGCTGCTCGTTGCCCCATGCTGCTCGGCAAAGACCAAAAATCCAGGTGGGAGCAGAGCCCAGACATACCCTGGGAGTGGTCAGGAGCTGCAGGAGCACAGCACAGCCCCACAGTCCCCGGGGAGGAAGGCACAACCATTCCTTCTCCATGGCTGGAGGCCAGCTCGACATCTCCATCCAGAGATTAGGAAGGAGACCGGTCACTTCCCAGTTCTGGCGAACGCCCTTCAAATAATTTGATTAATCATCTTAGCCCCACTCGGCGCAGTTGGCACCTTCCAGAACTGAAGCCTCTCCTGCAATGCTGTGTCGAAAAACCATGAAGCTGCTGAAAAGGTTCAACCAAGCATGGCCCAAGGCAGGAGCTGGTATTCCAGAGGCTGTGCACTAGGCTGGCTAAATATTCCCTCTAAACATCTCTCCAGCTAGCAGTCAGAGACACGAGACGTGTAACAAATCACACAGGGACTGCTTGCCTTCTCTCACTGTTAGGAGGAGACACTTTTTTTTTTTCCTTCTGCATTTCTATTTATCACAATGAAAAAAAAAAGTGTCAAAAGGACTTTATATTTTCGCTTTGAACAACAGCATTTGGACAGCCCCAAGGATAACAGTCCCAGCAATCATGAAAAAGTAAACACTTTGCGCTTCTGTAGGCCCTTTCGTCCAAGCATCTCACAGCACTTTGCAAGTGTTGGCCCCAGTCCTGCGAGGGGCCGTGCACATGGATCATTCCATACAGGAATTTATTGGCTGGGCCCAGCAAACCCCATCCACGCAGCCCTGCAGGGCTCTGGAGTCGTTCACCTCCACGTGCTCCAAGTCAGCTGCTCCACCTGCACTCGCGAGTGCATCAAGAGCTGTTTGTTGGTGTCCAAGCCTGAGCTCCTGGGGTCCTGGGGTTGTGTTTCCATTCTTTAGAGCTCTCTGCTTTGTCATCGTGGTGCCATCCCTACCACAGGAGCCCTCAAAGGCCAGAAAGCAAAAGAAAAATACGATAAAGCAAACACACTCTCTTTACAGTGTGGTGGTTTTTCACAGGCGCGTGTCTCTTTGGAGTCATGCTTCAGGATTTCTGTATTTATTTTCACCAGAAGAGAGCCATTCCAGCACTACGGCTCTCAGAACAGAATAAACCCAGCTGATCTCAAACTGCTCCAGGAAAACTGTGGCAGGGAGAGCAATTTGCCAAAGTCTGCAGCAGCACAAAGAATAACCCTCAAACATCCTTGCTCCCACTGCCTCCACCTGCCAGGAGGACAACCACGGCCCATGCCAGAAACCATAGCTGTGCTGTGGACAATGTGGTCCAAACAGCTCGGGGTGGGGTTGGAGTTTCTGCTGTCATTGTTTTCTTTCTTACAATCAAGAAGTTTTATTGCCTCCTATACTGCAGGACAGCAACACGGAGAGCAAGTCCAACCCTGCTGTTCCCCATCAGCCAAATTCTGGTAGTTTCCACAGATCCTCAGTAATAGGGTCATCAATATCGTCACAGAGAGCCCCGTCCCAAAGCCATAGCCCAGTTAGGCAACATATTGCATGTTGGCCAACGGGGAGTTAGAGCTTAGTGATAGGAGAGCCACTTTCCTTTGAGGCACGAGCCTGGCCTTGTTGGGACACCAGGTTCATCACCAGCTTAGGGACAAAGGAGGCTACATGGAGAGCCCTGGGCAGCTCTGATGAGCAGGAATCTGTCCCCAGAGGTGCCCAGGGGTTTGCTGGTGACTTGAAGGTATCCACGGTGCCCCTTTCTCTGCAAGGAAGGACGCATTTGATGCACTTGGAGTCCTACTGCTGAGCAGCACAGCAGCCTGCAGATAAAATCCTGCCGGATTTCAAGCCACCCTTTAACCTCTCTCACCTCCACACTCTCTTGAGTGAAATGAGTATCTCAGCTCTGTCTGGTCCAGCATCCTCGTCCCAGCAGGGACAGCCTCAGCCCGGCCTCCCCTGGCCCCTTTTCCTCCAGCAGTCACTGACACGGGGAGAGTGCCCTTAGAACTGGAGCGGAGCGAGACGCAAAGGAAGAGCATTAGGGGGAATGAGAGATAGCAAAAGCACAGCCATATCAGACATCTCCAGGCAAGATAACACGATAAATAATCAATCAATCCCTACAAAATCCTTAAGTGCTTGATGTATCCTCCTGCAAATTGAATCACTTCTCCTACCAGGAAGTTCTCTCTTGTAAATAAATGAGAGCAGAAATGGCCCATATTGAAAAATAATGTTGTTAAAACCACTGATTAAGTTTTACACAAGCATATGAGAGCAAACTAAAAGGTTTTAGCTTTTTAATTTAAGAAATGAGGAATATGATATAATTTCAATTTGTGATGAGATAAGATGTTCTCGATATTGTGGCTTCAATTGGATTATATCCTAATGTACTTTTATAAAGTGTCAGGCTAGCTGCAGATTAAGGTATGTGTGTAATATTCTTTATTAACAATTTAATGGACTTGCTTTCACTCTATCCATCTTAATCAGTGTTTCCAGTCCACCTGGGAGATCTAGTTAGTGCAGAACCTGAAACTCCAACCTGATGAAAGAGGGAACTCAGTGATCCGTCAGTGTCAAAAACAAGAGGGAAGCGCTGATAAAAGACTGCCGAGGATCATCTTTAACCTCCTGTCATCAGCACCACTCCAAAAGCTCTCAACAACCACTCTTGGAGTCACTCAACGAGACATACGCCCTCCTCAGATCTGCATCCTTCCCCTGCCAGGATATTAAAGGGGATTTTGGCAAGGCAGGACTTCCCGAACCACAGCACGCAGTTGCCTGATCCTGAGGGACCCGCTCCTGTAATCCTATTTTACAGCCCAACACCAGTGCAAGAGCAGCCTGGTTGTGCAGGCTCCCCACAACTCTCCAGTGCTCGTCCACAGCCTCTGCTTCGGTGGTTAGACGCTTCCATCTCATTTCCCTCTGAAATTTATTCATGACCAGCTTCTATCTGCATGTTCTGGTATCAATATTGGCCTTTAGCTTACCCAGCTCTTCTCCCTCCCTCGTGTTTATCTGCCTGCGCAATCACAGCCCTCAGCCTCCATCCTGTTAGGCTAAATAAGCTCTGCTTGTTTCGTTGCCTTTCACAAAGGGACTTTCCGATACCTTCCCTGCTCTCATGACCTCTCTGCACCTTTTTCCATTTTCCAGAGCAGCCATCTCTCCAGGTAGCTCCCAGCCCTTTCAAGCCCTTTATTTCAGCAGCCGCTCACCCTGTTTGGTTCAGCGCCGTGCTGGGAGGCAAGCCAAAGCCAGGACAGCCCTGTGAGCATCCCCCTCTTCTCAGCAGTCCCTATTAATGCAGGATTTCGGCACCCACTGACTTTCAGGCTGTAACACAACCTGAGGAGCACCCTGGTTATGAGGACAGTGGAGCTGCCACCAGCCCCGCACAGCTCCTGCTCTGCAAGCACCCACCTCTCCCACCACAGCTCATGGGGACACCCCAGGAGGGGTAATTCCTCCACCCTTCAGACCTTCCAACAGCAGCTCTTGGTGAGAAATTGCTATTTCTCGGGCACGCTGGCCCACCACGGGGTGGGCAGGACGGCTCATGATGCTCCACAAGAGATCTCGCCGCCAGCCAGCGCCGCCTCCCCCTTCCCTGCCGCTCCAACTGCCATGTGCAGGCACAAACAGCGACTCGATGCGCGAAACCAGGAGCAGCAGCCTGGTAAATAATGGCCAATCAGGAAAAAAATGTATATACATCTCATCTCCTTTAATTCCCTCGCAATGCGATGATTCGGCAAGGGTGGGTCGGTCGTAGCTGCAGGTGCTCCCGGACTGGGGAGGAGCACAAAAATGAAGTTGTTTGCAGCTTTTGATTCCATCCCTGGAATTATTTACAGCTGCAGGCAATATTAAACTATGTAGAGCAAGTGTCCTCATTTACATGCTAATTCATTTATACCCTCTGGATTGATTTCTCCAATTCATTTTCAGCCCACTAACTCTTCTGATATGAATTATATTATCACCTCCAGAACGGCAGCAGGGAAATGTGACGAAGCCACCCCAGCTCTTCTGATCTCTAATTGCCCTCGCTGTTCAGAGCCGGCATGGCCAGCTGCAGCTTCGCCTCTGGGCTATGAGCACCCATCTCCCCTCCTCGCCTGGGGAAAAAAACAGCGTGTGGCTTGGAGTGCAAATATTCCCACCTCCAGAGCTCGGTCCTGTGCTGGGGAAGACCCCAGGGAGCAGGCCTGAGGCTTGCTGTCATTGGAAATCATTCCCTCTGTCTGCCCACAAGGAGGATCTACCTCATTTCTGAGAGCAAAGCCAAAGTCCGTCCATGTTCTCCAGCAGAAGGTCCTGGAGCCATGAGGAAATTGAATTAATTTTAGTCCTCCCAAGGGCTTTTCAGAGGTTCTCAGCTTTTTACAGCAGCCTCCACCACAACCTGGCAGACAAGACACGTCCCCAGTTCTCCTTGCCCTGAGCTACCCACCAGTGGAAGGACTTGGTGCCCAGGGGATGGAGAAGAGCTGCCATAGGCAGCAGCAGCTGGGAGCAATAGGACTTTTCTTCCATCACTGTCCCTGATGGGTGACTGAGGCTTAGATATCCTTTTCCAGGAGGCATATCCAAACACACGGACTCAGCTCTCTGGAAGACTTGGTTGAGGTCTGCCAAGATGACACTGAAGAAAGCAACCTTATCCTGCAGAGACTCTGGCTGAGCAAACGGGTGAGCCTGCAGGGCACCAGCTGGACACCAAGAAGGGGACAGAAGCCAGCAGCACACGGAGGAGAGCATGACCATTAAGGTCCCTTCCAGCCCAATCCACTCTGTGATACTACATACACTGATGCAGCAGGGTGTGGTGCAGGCTTTCCCCTCTCCCTTAAAATAGCTGTCAAGTTCTGCAGGAGGTTAAACCTCAGCTTCCGTAACTGGGTGGATTTCATCAGACAAACGTCTCATTGACTAGCCATGACATCATTTTTAATCCCAGACCAAACACACAGGCCTGATTTTGCTCAGGGAGACCAGTAAAACCCTGTCCCTCTGCAGAACAGGCCTCGCACTGTTATTCCCCCGCGATGCTTGGCCTGTGGTTTATTATTGCACGGAAGAGTGCGTTTTACACCCTGGATGGGGGCAACAGGCTGTGCTTGTAGTGCTGTCTTGGAGGCTAAACCTTACAGGAAGGGGCCAACCGAAAGCACTAAGCTACATATGGTTTAAAACACGGGTGATCATCACCTTCCCATCTACTAAAAACAAGGGAAAAGCTGGATTTGAACACCTTGGTGTCAAGCAGAGAAGCATTAAATGCTCAGGGGCAGGTGACTCAGAGTCAAGCGTTTTTACACCATCTATTTGGCCATCAGGAAAACTGCGCCAAGAGCTGGGGTTCTGACATGGCCTACAGACTGCAAGACAGCATCCTTTCACCATTCGGTATCTCAGTTTTCAAAAACATTTTTTATTTACAAACATGGACAGAATAAAGAAACGTGGGACTTAATATAACGCTCTGTACTGGGATTGTCCCTTCATCTGCAGTATGCGTTGGTGTCCCCTTAGCACAGCTTTTATTGCTCCCAGCATTTCCTTCATCGTTGGTTATGAGTGAAACCCAAGTAAGGAACTGGTGATGTTCTCATCCCACTTGCACATCCTTTTTCCTTGCAGCCAGAGTTGTTTGCATTAGTCCCGTACCAGGATGAACCCATCTCCTGAAGCTTGAGTGAGCTGTGGTGGGACACCTGCACGTATATCCTCCAAGGACCATTCGGTGCTCTGTAGGTGCTAATTAATCACGTTGGAAACCTGACTTACCTCTGTAAGTCAGCAGCTGAGGAATTCATCAAGAAGACACCACTCAGCTGGACAAACTGACTGCATTTGGGTGGCAGGCCAGACACCCGTCTCTCCCTTTGGCCCAAAGAGTCATTCTGCACAGTCAACATAAGGGATAGGTGCTAAACACCACGGCAATACAGACACATCTAAACTGCACACGTGGCATTTGGTATTTTAAAGACTTCCAGAAGCCTTCTTTCAACAGCCTCTTTCCTTGCTCTCATACCCAGCATCTCGTATGAGCAGCACGCAGCCTCTCCGCTGCAGCTGGGCAGGCGTGCCAGAGGGACCAAAACCAAAAGGTCCAGGCTTGTTGAAAGTTAAACAGAACCACTTCCCCTCCAAATTCCAGAGCATTATGAAAGCTATAGGGAAATTAAGACATTTCTGCTGGCTGGCAGAGAAAGGACAGCGCTTTGTTCCTGATTTACACCATCTGAAACAATTAACTTGTGAGAGCCGAGATACTGTTCCCCTTGGCATCCCCTGTTTGTTATGCCTCAGACCATTTCAAATGAGCACTTGAAGAAGGAGAGAGCCCCCCTGCATCCCTATCACTTGAGGGAGGGGGAAAGTTGTCCTAAGTGGAACAATAGCCTGTCCCTTCTTAATGCAACTTCAAAGCTCCCTGGACAGGAAAATTGATAATTGCGTCAAGAACAGTTTTTCTAAACTTCATCATTTAGTGCTGAAAACTGGGCTATTGAATTCATATAGTTCTTTGATCAAGACCAGTTAATTAAGTTATTCCCTTGATATGACTCTTATCATTTTAATGCCAGACCTACATCACACTTACGCAATTCCCACACTGCCTTTGATATGCATCGTATAAGCTTCCCAGACCATAATCACTGGACGTCTACAGACTCACTGCTACCTTACCACTTTCACCTAGCACACAGGACAGGCTATTGGAGGTCAGCTTCCAAACTATTAAGAGCGATTACACAGCCCAAAGCTCCCGGCCAGGCTGTGCCAAGGGAAGTTATGTATGGACTGAAACCAGAGCAGCGATTTCTCCCAGAGCTTGCAATTTCCAATTAGCTCTTTGGGTTCAAAACTCTCACTGCATCCCGTCTCCTTTTTGAAAAACGCCCAGCAATATTGATAAAAAGTGTGTAACTAAACATTTGTTTTACCCTCATCAGTAAGACGATTGAACTTGAACTAACCTTTTGCAACAACATCACGCTTACAGGACAAAAAGGCATCAATGCTGAGCATGAACTCTGAAATACGGCGGACACTTCACTGCCCAGCACAGCACTAAGTCACAGGCAGTCTCTGTTTAAGCAGGCTTTCCTCTGCTCTCTCTCAACCATTCCTTTTCCCCTCACCCTGTAAATATTTTAGGTGCAATATTCTTTAACGACCCGAAGTCTCAGTCAGTTACGAGGAGATTGCTGGCATCTGAGTTGACGACAGATTTACATGCTCTGCAGCCAGTGTCTCCTGCCCTGGCCACCCCTCGCTGAGGATGTCCCACGGCCTCTCCTTGCCCCAGGGAGAGGTTCCTCAATGGCAACAATTCCCCTGTGGTGGGTTTTGGTGATTCCTCTCATTCCTTCCCACCCAGTATGTCCTGACCCTTCCTCTTCACAGCACTCCTCCAGCCTCCCTCTGCCCCTGACCAGCCATCCAGGGGCTCTTTCAGCAAATCCTCCTCCTCCTCCTCCACACTCCTGCTTTCCACGGAAGAGTGACAAGCTCCAATTTAGGTCTCCACAGTTTTTCTTGGGCTTATCCCCTTAAACCGGATTAGCTAACATCTTAATGCCAGCGACACCAGTCACAGCTCGCCATCTGATCCTGCCTTTCAGGATTTGCTCTATCTATGCACTTTCCACTGCTAAACTAGATCCTGTGATCTTCCCTCCCAAGGCCTCCAACTCCTCGTCACCATCAGCCTGCCACCCTGGCCTGCCAGTTGTACCTTTCACAGCTAGGAGATGCCCAAATCTCCTCATTTTCTCACCCAGCCTCACTCCAGGGTCTCTTTAGACGCCCCAAAAGCCTTTGTGCTTTCCCTGATTTGATACCTCCAGGTTTCTCTTCCAGGCCTTCTTCTCCAACATACAGCCCACTGGAAAACTCACAGTGCTCCTTCCTTGGGCCTACTTTTCTTCAGTATCAGACTCAAAACACCAAGGCAAACAATTCAAGGCCTTGTTCTTGCTCATCTGATCCATTCCCAAACTGAACCTGCCTGTGGCCTCCACCCCACCAGGCTGGCAAGGCTCAGCTCCTCACACCCGTCTCCTGGACCCTTCCCAGCTCAGAGCTTCCTTCCCCGCTACCTTTCACACAAACCAGCCCACACGGTGACTGCTGCCTCTCTTAAATCCCCCCTACAGACAAGAGTCCTTCCCAAGCTCATGGTCTCCTCCATTCTCCATCGATCTCTGTCATGCGATGGAGGTGCCGTTGCTGCAGCACTCTCCATGAAGGAGCACCAAAAAACAAGCATGGAAAAACAAACTGGAAAACAAACTGCAAAACACACACGACAGGGCAAGGACCAGCCGGCGGCTCCTGGGGATGTTCTGTACCTGGTACCAACTTGGAGCAAAGGGGAAGAGTTGGAGCGAGCTGCAGCTTCTTATGGCCTGTCCTCACTGGGATGGGACTGGGGAACTGCTGGGAGCAGGGTGGAGGGCAGCAGGCCAGGGTGGGCTCCAGCTTTGGCCTGCTCACTTCCCTCGTGCCCTGGCGTGCTCCCCGGCATCCCTGCCGTGCCTGGCGCTGCTCCCCAGCTCATTGCTCACTGCAAAAAAAAAAGTTACAGCCTCTCTATCGATCCCCTCCTTCCCCACACATGTTCCCTTTGTCCCCTCCCAAAATAAAACCCCAACCGAGAGGAGTCACCAGCTGGAGTTTAATTTCAGGCTCCAAGGCGTATCTGGAGCCAATTTGCAAGGCGCTTACTCCGAAAATCGCCCTCCCCTGTGACGCGTGACAGCTCCAGACCACAGTCCTGCTCTCGGCTCCGAAGGAAAAATGTTTTAATTTGTCACAAACCAATTATAGCGTCTCATCTATCCCTGAATTACTCATCTTGGCTACAGCATAGGACAAAGGGCCCCTCTGAGAGAAGATTAGACATGGATATTAACAAGAGAAAAAGTGTCCACTGTCTCACCTTGCTGGGGACGCGGCTTCCAGCGCGACAGGAAAAGGAAACCCCTCGTGAGTGACAGCCGGAGGGAGGGCGGCCATCCCACCGCAAATCCCTCGTTTCACGCGGAAGAATAGTCACGACAAACTCCGTATTCAAATGATATTCACGCACGGCAGATAACAGAGTCGTGGCTGGCAGCGCCACAACGTGAATATAAATAACCTCCGCTCGCTTGGCTGCTGCCGGGGGGGCCCTGTGCCGGGGGAAGGTTGGTGTGTGGGTGCTCATGAGGTTCACTGGCCTCGTGTCGCCACTTTAATGGCACGTGAGCTCCACGTGCCACCCTTTTAATGAAGCCTGTTTCCCCTCGAGCCCTGCACTAGGCTGAAATGTCCAGACCTAGCTCCCGAGGACCCACGTCCCACCATACCAGCTCTCCATCCAGCCCTTCCCCACATCACGGGTCTCAGGCTTCATCCTGACAGCCAAGCACCGGGCTGACACCTTCTGAGCTGAGCCCCAGCCATGCAGATGGGTTTGGTGTCTTCCCAAGCAGCTGGGGTATGGATTTATCCAGGTGGAGACAGGAGATGAACGCTGAAAAGTAGCACCTAGAGCTCTCACAAGCAAGAGGCACTTTGCATTTACAGCACCGGCTGTGACAAGCCCTGGGCACTTAGCTCTGCAGCGGGGACAAGGAGCTGCCGGCAGCGCTGCCCTCGCAGTCAGCGGGATAAATGGGGCTGTTTGCTGCTCTGTCTCGTCAACTCGAGGCATCCGAGTGCAGCCACAGGGCTCCCCTCCTCTCCGTGCCTATTCCAGATCATCTCCTTCCTTGGTGAAGAGGGAGCTGATGAAAGCCAATTTCCCTTTGTGCTCATGGCGAATAATTTGGAGAATTCCCCTTGTTTACTCAGAACTGTTAATGATGCGTCAGAAATTACCTCTGAGATTGTAATTAAAGAAAACGGCAGAAGAGAGACACACACACACACACACACACACACACACACACACACACACACACACAGAGCCTAGTCACAGCTTCATCTGCAAGTCATGAAGCACTGGAGCTGGCAGCTGCCTCCCCTTCACCCCAAAACCCACAGGAGGACCCCGAGACCCTCCTAAATGTCAGAGGTTGAGGGCTGCAGCCCCCAGGCCCTATGCAGCCTCCCACATATCAGCTAGGAACAAAGCAGCCGCAGATCTCCGGGTATCCAGGAGCTGGGGAGGCCACGAACCCGGACAGGAAATGAGCGGGGAGCTCAGCCCTCCCGAAACCATGTTGGAAGTGGAGAGGCTGACCTGGAAGAGCAATTAAGCTCTCCGTCATCACCAAAACGCAGACACCCACATGCACACAGCGACGGAGCAGCCAGCCCCCTGCCAGCCTGACCTCGGGGCTCGGTGTCTGGTGGGGTTTCAGTGGAGCAAAAGCAGTCCCCTCCCGTGGAGAAAGGAGAGGAATTTGATTCCTGTTCGATTGCAGGAAGGTGCCCGAATTGCCTCATTACTCAGGGGTGACCACTGTTGGGGGAGAGGCAGCACGAACTAGATTCCCCACTCAGTCCAAATTAGAGAGGGCCTGCTTTCTGGCAGCAGCAGACCTTCTCACAAAACCAAACCCCACAGGAGGCCGTAGGGTTGTAATTTAAACACCTTGGGATCATGTTCCTGTGTAGACCCAGCTCCTGATTGCCTTCAAGATAGGTGATGATTCAACTGCCCTGTATTTACCGGAGAGGGAAGGCTTGGATACGTTTGGGTGATTCTGCCACCTCTAAACCCATACAGACTAAATTTCCTGGGGCTGGTGAATCTGAGCCTGAAAAGATAAAAGCCTAGCAATAACGACAGTTCTGATGGACACACCAACAGGAAAGGAAGTTTCCCAAAAAGCAGACCAGGACATAAAGGCACAGCACACCAGAGCCTGGTGGTCAGTATGTTCCCCAAGCCCGGCTCATCTTCCTTTGGATGCATCTGATGCTAAAGCAGCGAGGGAGAAAATAAATGCACTTACCCGTCTGAGAGCCAGGGGGAGTGTAACACAGGAAAATCATGGAGAAACCCCTTGGCTTTGCTGCTGTCCCAGGACCTGTGGCTGGTCTGCGAGCTCTGGATGGGGAAGCTCCTGCATTATGGGTGTGCAAAGCAGGGGCAGCCCTCCCCTGCATCCCCTGCTACCACCTAGGGTCACCCTTGTCTGCAGGGGACTGTCAGTGCTCACAGCAAGCAGGACAGCCCACACCCCGTAACCCACACCTAAACTCATTCTGGGAGCCTGAGACTTGCACCAGCAACTCTTTATTGTACAAAAACATACACGGGTACACGGTGTCCCATACACATGGCATACCGTGGGCACCAGGAAACCCCTCGGGCACTTGGTACCTCACTGAGCTCACCCCTGCGGTGCCCTGGGTGGGCTGCCTCGGCCGGAGAGTCCCACTGCCACCTCGTGGGTAAGGCACGCATCGCCTCCACTCTGCCCAGGGCACAGCGGGCAGCAAACCTCCTCCCAGCAACATCCCAGGCCCTGCTGGAGAACAGGACCTGGAGAAATCTCCGAGTACTCTGGTGTGGAGGGAGGAAGGAAGTGCAGGGAGCCCACATTTACCAGTGCTAGAGGCAACAGGGATTATTCTGATCTTTCCCTGACTGTGTCTATCCCTGATGCCAAGGTTGACTGGGATGAGAGGATATTGCCACCCAGGGCAGCTGCCTGGCTGCAGTCACTCTGGACTGATGGAGGGGAAAAACTCGCTGCCTGCATGCCAGCACCTATCCTGTCCTGCGTCCACTGTCCTGGTCCCAGGCTGAACCATGGCAAACCCTGAGGGCACTGGCTGTCCAGGGGCAGAGACACAGGAGATGAATGTTCGTCCCACAAAGAAAACTGGTGGTGAGACAAACTCAGTTATCCCTTTCTGCTCCCCGTTAGCATCAGGCTGTTAAAAGAAGACTTTTGTTTGTCTTCAGTATGGTGGGCTACAGTCAACAAAGACCCTGCTTCATTGTGCAGTTAGGGAAATAAGGAAGCTAAAAATGTCCCCCACAGAGGGAATGAAGCAGTGAGTAACCCCTCATGGCTTTGAGAAAACAGCCTACATCAGCTCTCAAAGAGAGGTCTGGAAACAGAGCATTATTGCTGAAATGTCTCTGGGTCTAGGGCATCCCACCCCATAGTACAGGAGGTTTCTGGAGGTGTTTCTGCTCTCTGCTTCCCCTGGCTGTGGGGCCTGCAGCTACAGATTGCACTGGTGTAAAAAGGAGGAGGCCCTCAATCTGTCTAATGCCCCATAGCATCTCCCTCTGTGCCAAAGCACACACAGAGGGAGAAAGAACTGCCCCGTCAGAAACCAGCTCAGCATCCTTGGCACAGCCCTGGTGGAGATGAGGGGGGCACTGCAGGGTGCCATGCAGTGCCATGCTGCTGTACTCAGGTCTGCAGTCACCTGAGCAGTGGATGTGCAAATTGAGTTCTACCCTCCCGAGCTGGCAACAAAGTTGAAGCCAGCTCTGAGCTAGATTCAAAGAAGGAAAATGGTCTTAAGGTGTCTTCTGGGAAAGGTTCACTCCACACCAGTTAGAGGGGACTTGCACTGTCCCTTTGGTCCGCAAACCCGCAGTCTTCATGTCAGAGAGGAGAGAAGCCTCATCACAGTCCTGCACAACTCCAGGAAAGCAGCAGTGAGGAAAGAACATCCCTTTGACAGCCCTCGCTGTGCCACTGGGCCTGGGAACGTCCCTCCTGTGTTTAACTCTTATTTTTCTGCTTCCATATTTTGGACAAACGGAACTTGTTCTTCTTCTTCTCTGGCTCCTGGTTCTCAAGAGATCCATCTGCAGGAGAGGGAGCAGAGAAGACTGAGACCCACGGCCCCATTGCTACTCAGTGCTGCTCCTTAACAACAGAAAAGGTCCTTACCCAACTTCTGGATCATGTTTGCCAACATCTGGTCCTCCTCTTGCTCTCTGTAATGGAAGAGCATGGCATTAGAAAACTGTTCTACAAGGTGGAACAAGGTGGTAGACACTGCAAAACATGTAAAATGCAAGGCTACAGTCCTTCCCCCAGTCAGAAGTGACGAATTCCCTCAGCACACCCCAAAAAGGGTATGGGAGAAAAGCAGTTAAAGTCCTAGACATTAGCAAATTACATCAGCTTTTACAGCCCCCTTTAAAGCAATGGCCTGCATGGGGATTTCCAAATCATGGCAGTCCAGTGCTACATCAGCAGAGCCTTTCCCCAGCTAGCCTATGAATCATCTGAGTTTATCCTGCTGTGAGGCAACGCCACACCCCAGAAGACGAATAAAGTTGAGACACCAGTAGCCTCGGGTGCTGCAGAGGTGCTCACATCATTCACCCTAGGGCTTGGGCAAGGCCAGAGCCAAAAGCCTGGGCATTACTGGAACCTTCGAGGTGGGGTTGCTGCCCTGAGGGCAAGAAATGGAGGCTGCTCTCAGCAACCAGAGGCACACATCCAACTACTTGACGCAGCAGTCTTCCTTTGAACTTGGGGAAGATCCAGCTCTCAGCACAATGGCTGTGGCTGTTCTTTTGCTGCAGCAGACAAACAGACATGTGGCTTCATGCTCCCAGAGTCCTCCCAGGGTTCACATGCTGCCTCCAACTCCCCATCTCCAGCTTCTCCCTTTCTTGCTCCTGCCTTATACATTTTCATAGTCATTATCCTCAGAACATGGCTGCAGACCTGATCTCATTTTTTTAACAGGTGCCAAGGAAGCAAAAGCAGCAGCATTTAAGACAAGATGGTTGATGACAGGTCACCACCCACCTCTCATGGAACAGAAGTCTGGATTAGAGCCATTTGTCCACCCCTAGATCCTGGGCAGTGGAAGAAGAACAATGCAAACCACCCCGTGTGTTGGCTTATCACCTACCACCCGCAGGCCCTCACCTGATTCTGTCCTCATCCAGACACTCCACGATATTATTCCGATCATTGACTGTGTTCAGGTAGGACTCCAGCAGTTCCTTCTCACGCTCCCTCTCTCTGCGTGTCTTCAGTTCCTCTGCACAAGACAAGAGAGGCCCCTCTTACAGCTACAGGTCAGTACCTCCCCACTGGGGTACTGCCTTCACCCTGCTCAAGCAAGTCCCTCTCACAGGCCTGAATTTGATTATCCTCACGCTCAGGGGTACATCTCACGTCCCTCAGAAAACACCTGGCAGCTGAGTCAGGAGAGTTTCCCAGTGAAACCATAATCTCTGGCAGGCAGACAGCATCTGAAGGACATCTTGGGGCTGGTGCACAGAGCGTAGGTCTCTGCACAGCCAGGGACCAGCAGAAATCTCAGTGTAGCTTGTCCTCACCTGGCTTGTTCATGAGGTGTCGCAGCTCCATCTCAATGTTCCACTGCTGCTCCTCCAGCTTCTGCTGTTTCATCCTGGAAGAGACCACAGAAGTGATGAGTTATGCCCCACTATGATCCAGGGCTGAATTTTTCTGAGAAATTTGCCCCCATCACATTTACAAGGTTTCCCTCACCACAAGCTCATCACAGACCTTAGGGGCTCATCTGTCCATTCAGAGCTCAAAGGCCCACCAGCTGATACCTCAGGATGCTGGCAGGTCTCCCACAGACTTTCTCAAGCCCTCCCTCATCCCACCAGCTGGCAAATTATTTTGGTTGCTGCCACACTTCCTCCTTCACTGCTTACTGCTCACAAATGAAGTGTGTGGGCAGACAGGTGAATTTCTGGTTCTACTTACTTGTACATCAGCTCCGATTCCTGTCTCAGCAGCAGCTGTTTCTCATGGATGAGTTTGAACCAATCCACCATGAGGGCATCCTCAGACTCATCTGCAAAGACCACAGAAGAGCAAAACACCTCCAAAAGCTGCATCAGTTCGGTTCTTCCTGGCTCAAACACACTATCACTTGAAGGAGAGCCCAGGATAACTTGTATGAGCCATAAGCAATCTCAAGTGTAAACAGCTTGTCTTCGGTACTCTGAGATGCAAAGGAAAGGAAGCAGACCCCTTCCTGCAGAAGAAAGCTGCTCACAGATACCCTATCACAGGGTACCCTGCTCATTTTCCATGTGGCTGGCTCAGCTCTGCCACTCTGAATGAACCCACTAATCCCCATGGAATCGGAGCTGGCCATGACAGACAGTCTGCCATGGGATTCAACCACCAGATAAATAGCAGCCTTTGACTCCCAAAACTCCCTGATCCTCAGCCAGATAAACACAAGACCTTGCTCAAACGACAGGTTAGGATACAGCACGGAGTGGGTTCCAAATTCCCAGGGCTTTATTTTGCTGTAGTAGCTACCTTTGGTAACTTGGTGTCTCACACATACTATGAGCTCCTAGAAACAGAGCCAAGAATGCCCAGGGGTAGGACACGAGCCTCACACCTTCCTACAATAACAGAGCCCCCTGGTTTTCTTTACCTCCCTCGCAGCCACGCAGCTGCTTCTCCAGATCCACTCCTTTCGATTCCAGCTCATCCAGCTGCTTCTCGATATCACGTACCTTCTCCTGGATTTCCTCCTCAGGGATGTAGTCTGGGTGCAGCTAGGAAAACAAATGTAGGAATGAATACATCTCAGTGCCCTGAGACTGCTTCCTGAAGGCACAGCCCCAACAGAAATGGGAAATGACATCAGGAGCTCAACTCTAGAGCCATGCCCTGGAAGGGCCAAGTCAGCAGAGATGCAGAGCTGGCTGTTCACACCAGAGTGGTGGCCATGGCAATGTTACAGTGCTGTGATACACTCACTAGGGTGATAATATCTACCCACACTTGTCAGTCCACAGACATTCCCCCTCCTTTGTTGGAGCAGACTGTGTCCACCAGGATTTTGTTATCTATGGCTCTGTCTCGTTCCAGCCTCTACTGTCCCCTTACCCAGGAGATGAATGGCAGTCTCTCCTTTTTGCCTCTGCTCCAAAGCCTTTTACCCCCTCCCTGAGAATTCAAGTAAACTTTCCAAATAAGATAACCTGAGATGTATCCAGGAAAACACTTCCGCAGAATAACCAGCAACCCCAGTCTGTGCCCATTACACCTGCTTTCCAGCCATACCTTGGTTGGGGACACTGCTTCACAGTTCTGTATGTTAATCAGAGCTGAAGATTTATCTAGAAGGGAAAAAAATAAACCCCACATCAACCTGTAAATAATTTTGTGCTGTGAGACAGTGCCTACACCACTGAGAGCACAAGTCCGTGTCACCCAGCACAGGGCACTGACAATACACACGCATTGGCAGGCCCAGACTAAGGTGAGATTTGTGTCCTTGGGAGACATTACAGCCTGGTTTACTCCTTGCTGCTGGACACTCAGATAATCCCAGACCACAGGGTGCTGCTTGCCTCCTCAGGGCTCAGGCGGTCTCCTAACTGTGGTGTGGTTTGGGGGCTTGCACCTGAGAACAACGGTTTCTATGTTCATTCATTATCTTGTTAAGACTCAAAGATATTTATCATGGCAAAAAGCACTGCTTATTAAGCTTCCAAAGGGCAAAACAGAAGTATTGGGTTACTGTCACAAGAAACATCAAGTCTCAGTTAAAAATGCCCCTCTAGTGCTCTTGTACAAAGAAGAATCAGTGAATACCGATGAAACAAAGATGGTCCAGGGGACCTTAGCATAGGCCTCAGGAAACTAAGGTTCAATTCCTTCCACAAAACACTTCCTAGGTGAGAAGTCCCTTTGGCCCAGCTACACAGCATTATTTAAGCCCTGGACACCTATTAAAATCAATCCTTCAGCAATGTGTGTTTGTTCCACTGTGCCTCAGCTTCCTCTGCCCACCTGCGCTGCAAGGATAACTACAGGAGAGTGTGAGGTATTCGGATACCCGAGGGGCTGGGCTGGATAATTACCACAGAGAGAGAAGAGAAGCACACGTGGATGATGTGATAGGAAGGAAGACTCTAGTATTAAAAGAGCAGAGCTGTAAGAAAGGCAGCAGTGATGCAGGCTTGGCACACACAAGGAGAAAGACAGGACAGACAGACCAGGGAGCCCCCTGAGAATCTCTTGCTCCTGTGTTGACTCGCTGATGAGAAACTCAAGGAAGAGCTCAAGGACATCTCTCAGATTGCCCAGTCCTTGTTCTAACAGGCTTTCTAGAAGACTGTAAAAGGATCAAAAGATGCTGGGTACTGGATTTGGTAATCAGCTGTGTTGTCTCTGCAATGCTGGCCTCCATCAGGTTACTCTTCCCCCTGGATGTAGCTGGTTTGCTGCCCCGTATGCTACCTGCGACTCACTCTTCTCTTAAAGGTTCCTCCAACACGGACCTGGCCTGGCACGGGCAGCCTGAGCATCACCTCCCTGTCCCAGCTCAGCTCTGCATTTCCAAGCTCCTTCTGGGTGCCCTCTGCAGCATCTCCAAGCAGGGCAGAAAGCTGCATCACTGACCATGAGACCAGGTCACTGGAGGACAACAGCTAGCAAAACCACTCTCTGCTGACCAGCTCAAACTCTAGTGTCCCCTGATATCCTCAAGTTCTGTCTCCGTAGACACAAGATAGGCAAATGGGAAATGGAACAGGGGGCAAGAAAAACACAGTCTCCTTTTTCAACAGGAAACAATACCTATACCAAATAAAACTAATTATCTACAAAAATGCTCATCATCTACAGTCCTTTGAAGCACACACAGCATAACTGTTCATGGAGGCTCTCTGCTGAGGTGGAAACCTATACAGAGGAGCAACAAGTCAGTCCTTAATCCACAGGCTGCCCAGAGACAGCAGCAAGGAAGCAGCCTTTCAGATACCAGGCTTGCATATGTGAAAACTGGGGGCAAACTGCTGGGAAAGTTGCCCACAGGAGGCACTCCCACCAGCAATCACTAAGCTTTAGAAAGAGATATAAAACCAGCCTCCGTTATCTTAACAACTCACTTCCTGGGGAATGAGGTAATGGTGAGCCTCGTGACTGAGTGTGAGAAAAAATGAGATGGAAAGTTTGGGGAAATAGATGGCAATAAAGGTTTGTTAAAACAGACAACATAATTGCTGATTGAATGCTACTCAGCTGTCAGACCTGAAGGCTAAGGACAGTGCTGGAGCCAGCTAAGAAACGAAGCATGAGACCACCAAGCCATGGGGGCCCATCCTACTTGCTCCAAGACAAACATGAGAGTCAGAGCTGAGCCCTGCTCTGAGGATCTTCTAGTTCAAACAGATAAGACAGAGCCAGACAGGGTAAGGAAAGGGGAAAACAAACAAGCTGAGCACACAGAACAGCAGCAAACATCAGGTTAGGTCCATGAAATTTCATTGCGGTAGGATATGTAAGAGGGAAAGCAGGAAGGACAACTGGGCAAAACAGAAGAGGTACATAGTGACATCGAGGTTGAACAGACAAGAGTAAGAAACTGGATTAGGAGCAGGGACAAACTGGTCAGAACTGGCTGGGACATCTTTGAATGTCCAAGAAGCAGCAGCCTTGGCTGGAGCTACAGTGTGTTCCGCCAGCTGGAGTCTCTTGCTGACAATTCTCTGCATTCCTTTCATTTCCCAAAGCCACTCAACTGGAGAGGAACAGAGGCAACAGCTAGATTCCCATTCCTCAAATCAGGAGATGTCCACTTCGTAGCTTTGAGTCTGAAGAATGACAGAGCAGCGACCCTGAAAAATCCATATTTTCATTTCTTCTCTTCCCACTGAATTCTTTGGCCTGGCTGGCTCCTGGTTAGCCCAAGATGGTTAATAAAAATTAATGACACAAATTTTTCCCCCATGACAACAGGCACAGAAAACTCTGGGACATGCCTCCCACACTGACCACTCAGGTCATCCCTGACAGTGCAGAGGAGAGAGTGGCTTTAAGCAGGCAGAAGAGATCTTACATGTGGTAGTGTTTTGATTCAACTGGTGGTTGCCCTCTTCATTCTTCTTGACAGAACCCCCATGGTCTTCCCAGCCTTGCTTTGAATTCTGACAGCTCCTGATAAGATCTGAGCTGGGGATCAACTTCTTCTTAACGACTCCACCAGATGAAGCTGAATTAAGAAGCACAGACAGGTCTTGGGTAAGAAATTTCAAGCCTCGTCCCACAAAAATCCCTGTATTGCCCAGAGACTCTGGCATTCATCACTAGCTGCCTTCATTTCTAGTCCTAGTACTCCTCTCTTGATGACACTGAGGAGCATGAGTCTGAAGAAAATGGAGAGAAACCACCAGTCACAAGGCCACAGTATGAGAGAAGGGTGGAGGAGAAGAAGGAAAGGTCAGGAACCGTCATCAAGATTTCTCAGCAATACTTATTTGTGCAAGAGAGAGCAAGTGAAATCTTGCTAGCTGTCTTACAGAAGAGGGGCACACTGCGAGGACCAAGTCCCTCTCCTTGGGGAATGACAGCTCTCCAAATAAAGGCACTGCAGGGCCAAAGCAGGGTTAGGGAGAGCAAGAATCCCTGCAAAGGCGGCACCATCTCCACCAGCATGTTCCTCACTCTGTGCCTTGCAGCACTAATGCCTGCCCCCTGCCTGACCAGCAAAATGAAGGCAAAGCTTATATCCTTCATACCGGAGTCCTGCTTTGCTGATGGCACAACTAACGGACTTGGCCTTGTCTCCTTCTGTGCTGGGCTCCCTGTTCCCACCTGAGAGTTATCAGTAGGCTTCTTAGAGCCACCTTGGTCTCTGCAAAGAAGAAAGACAAAGGTAGGAAACCATCCCTCTAGCAGACTGGTCCACAGAAAGAGCTCTGGACATCCTGGGCCACGATCTCCAGCCATGATGGTCACACTTCTAATCAGAGTTCAATGATTTGAAACGTGCTCTCCCTTCCCAGAAATGAAAGCCTTTGACTTTTCCTTCAAATAGTTGAAAACAGAAGCATTGAAACATAAGAGCTCTTCCCTCCAACATGCACACAGACCTGCAGCAGCAAACACAGCTGCAGAAATGGACATCCCCACTCACTTATCATGAAGACCCACTTGCTTGAAAAAAAAAACTTACTTGTTGGCGACAGGCTTCAACCGAGATCTCCACTCTGTTGGGCTCTCAGACTTGTCTTCACCAGCATTAATGGTTGCTAAAAGAAGGGACGAAGAAAGATAACATCAGATCCAATAGAAAGACACAAACCAGATTTGTGTCTCAGGAGGAAGAGAGAAGCCATGCACAGAGGTAGATGCCATCATGTTACTGCAGCAAGCCAGCACCAACTCAACAAGTTTAACATGGGCAGATTCACATACAGTAGGTACTAAATAACCTTGGTGGCATTTTGCCCCTTTCAACTCAAATGTTTTAAAACTTGTGCAGCTACAGAAACACAGTCACAATGGAAACAAAGACATATTTGACAGCAATACAACAAAAACAGCTTAGATCTTAGAGAGCAAAGGATGGGGGAGGAGAGGGGAGACAGAAAAAAAACGCAAGCTCACAACAAACTCCACACAGATACTGTTCTCAGCCCCCCAAAAAAACGTAAGAAAGTGGTTGAGACTAAGAACTCTCAGAACATCAGACCCTAGCCCACTGGACAGTCACTGGGGAGGAAACTCAGTTCAAAATAGACAAGAAGTCTGGGTAAGCCCCAATTGTGGCTACAAAATCATCCTGAAGTTATGACAAGGTCTCCAGCCTGGGAGAGTGTACTTAAACCTCTGAAATCCATCATGATCACAACACTTGATGACAGCTACTACAACTTCAAATACCTGGAGATCCTCAGAGATGAAAAACTCGCCCTGCTACAGGCAGCAGTTGCACAAGGACAAATGGAAGTGTGTTGATTCCCAGAACCCAGAAAACACATACGTAGCGGTACAGATAGGAAGTATGTGACCCACTGACATATTCGTTGTGCTGGTGCAAGAGAAGGGTATAAAGTTGTCACACTGTGTCCAGGCAGAGCTGTATACACACCAGTCATCCTCACCTTTGAGGTTTTTTGACTCCGGCTTGTGCACAGAGTCAACAGGTTTGCTGGCAGTCTGACTCTTGGGCAGAGGCTCCGTGATCTTCTCCTGTTTCGGTGCTGTGTACCCTGGTTTGCTGGACTGTGCTTTTGGAGCTGGACTCTGCCATTGAGAACTGGCGGGAGAAAAGTTGCCACTGCAAAAAAGAACAATCTAATGAGTTTTGAAAGTCTGTCCTTTTGCAAAGGATGGAGCTTTATACTGAATGGTGTTCCAAAGATTTGAATGAGTTACTCTGTCTTTAAATCCCATCAGAAACATCAGTCAGGGAAAAAGAAGAAAGATGCAGAGACTTCTCCAAGTTATGCCAAAGTCATCCTGGGAATAAAGAGGGAAAGGGAAATAGCACCTACCTGCTGGATGCTGAGGAGCCAGTGAAACTGAGTCTTCCTGGCCTGCTTGGAGAGATTTTTGACCCAGCCAGAGCCTGCATAATATGGTTACGTGCCTGATCCTTCTCAGCATTCTCTGGACTGGCTGCAGCTTCAGTTCTGCCAGAGGTAATTGTACCAGGGCTGTGAGAAGGGACATGTTTTGTAGTGTCAGAGGTTTTATTGCTGAAGGAGTCTAAAGACTGAAAAAAATTTTCTCGGGCTTGCTGTGTTTTTGTTTTTGAGGTTGTCCGAAGTGGATCTGATGGGGTACCTTCACGATGCTCTGTTTTATTTCCCAGCGGGGTACCTTTGCAGTCATCTGATTTATTTACAGCTGAAGAAGACCATGGAGTATTTAGACTTCTGAAGCCAGAGCTTCCAGAAGATGAAACAGATGGCGTGTTTGAATTAGCGAAGCCTTCCTGGCTCGGTTTCTTCAACACCTGCTCCAGTTTCTTGGGTTCTGCTGCTTTCTGGAATGGCCTGACAGTGGCAGGGGCTGGGCTGCTCTCAGGTTTGTTCCCAGTGCTGCGGAGTCCAGAGATCTGGACACTGTCTGGCTGTTGGTGGCTGTTACAGATGAACGTACCGGGCTCAGGCCCAGCTCTGTAGCTTCCAGGAAGAAGCACGTTCCAACACTGCCTGCACCTGTGGATAAAGAAGTCTCAGAACACGTCCTCTAGAGCTCTGGGCCACTGACACTCAGCTGAGAGCGCAGGCACAATTCCACTGCCAACGCGGGGAGGGTGAAGGTACCACACTGGCAGTGAGCAGACCCCGTGTGCATTTCGTTAGGCACCAGAACAGGAACTGCTAACTGCATGGCCTGGGGTAGGAAAGGCACGGATGAAAACAGACCTGTGCAAAGAGTTTCCCTTATGCACAGGTCAAGAGACTGGCTGCCTCCACTCCGTCAGAAATATCCTCCAACACCTTGAATGCTTCCCACCTCTCTCTCCAGTCCCAGACTGCCCCTGGGACCCAAAGGTTTGTGCCCCCCCTTTCAGAGAGCTGTACCTGAAGCAGTTCCTGTGGTAGAGCTTCCCATCAACCAAGTGGCGCTGCACCAGGTGGACGTGGTTCCCGCAGATACCACAGCTGCTGCTGCGGATGTTCCCACTCTCTGCCAGGACCCCTTTCTGTGGGAAGAAGCAGTGGTGAATAGGCAGCACTGCAGCCTGTGTACAGCTTCAGAATCTCCCAGATAAACATTTGACATGCACAGCCAGTTGCTAGGACAGGGAAGGGATACGCAGGAAATACTTGCTGTGGCTGACCCCTAGTTTACACAAAGTGAAACAGGATAGTGTAAGGGGGACCTAATTCCACCAGGCCAGAAGGCCAGGGTGTTTGCCTGCATGTGGGAAATTGAAGTTCAAAGGTCTCTGAATTGAATTAGCTTGTGAGCTAATTACCCCAGTGAAAGAGGAGCTTCCCTTCTTCCACCCTGTTTTCATCCCTGTTCTGCTATGAAAATGTTTCCGAGAAATTAATCCGTGTTTTCTATCAAAAACAAAAACTCTTCTGTTAGAAATCTCCATCCCAAGATCTACTGGCTAGGAACAACATAGCCATGTCCTGAGACACCCATGGCCTGTTCACCCCTAGATGAATCCCAGCTGGCTGATGGCTTCCCAGTGACTCCCATCTTAATCTGTGCAGCAACCAGACCTCTGGATTAAATCCGAAGCAATAAACAGAAAGTTGAGAGACTGAGGCCCCAGCACTAGCAGCCTTGAACTAACACAATACTCCCTAGCTCACTGAACAGATTAAAGGTATAAAGAACAGCCCCAAACCCATTTCTTACTGTGGTGACCGGGGAGGTTTCTTTGGGCTTAGCTTTGGCTGGTGGGTGTGCAGGAGGCAGTTTTGGAGATGCCGGCTTGGGAGGCTCTGAAACCACCTTCTTCCCAACAGGCTGCTCCTGAGGTTCAGAGGAAGGACGCTTGATTCCAGCCATGCCTCCAACTGGAAGAAAGGAAAAAGGGCAGATTCTAAGGGAGCATAAGGAAAATTCACAGGCTTAGGAGCTATTTACAACACAAGAAGATCCAGAGGTGCCTGATGGATAACCTGCAAAGCATACAAGGAGACTCAGGCTTCCTTCACAAGCAGTTCTGTAGTGGAGCGAGGGGAAAGAGGCAACAAGCGAGTTTCACCAACATATGCAGGAATCAGCTGGCAGCTGAAACTGCTGTGTTTTTTTTTTTCTTCTCAGGGAAATTCCCCAGAAGGGAATGAAAAAGTGGAAAAATACAGAACATAGATGGTGTGAAGAAAATGAGAATCACCACAAAAAGTCTGAAAATGCCCAATCCTCCCTCCATTGCAGATGAAAGATAACCTCTCTAAATTCACAGCAAGTTGAGAAAAGAGAACCACCACCTTCAGTAAAGAGCCCAGCATGAGTGCCCTATGTCCTGGGAAATGGAGGTAGACTTCCCAGGGAAATAAGGCTTTATGTACAACTGCGACAGACAGGACTCCTCATCTGTCTCGCAGAGATGTTATTTTTGTGTCACTTTCTATTCTGAACATCTCTGCACTCCTTCTGGGAACTCAGCAGTTATCTGAGCCGTAGCTTTGTTTCAAGAGCAACCAACTAAATGACCACCCATCTGAAAAGAGATTATACCCTTCTGAGTAAATACAGGGGATATCTGAGCAGGATAGGAGCAGAGAGGAAGCCCAGCTCCTAGTGGTCTTCTCTCAAGGTCTTCTCTCAGCTGTCCAAGTCAACACCCAGGGCTCTTTTACCACAAGAGACCAGTGGAATGGTGACACCAGACTCAGCAAACACTTCAGACTCAGGCTGCCTGCTAGTTCGGATATCGAGCTCTCAAAGCCCAGCACAGCTTTGGCTCTACTCTTCTGTAAAATCTTGACCTCAATAAAATATTGGCTGCTCGCCCTCTCTGGCCTTCTGCGTCCTGCTTATTTCATGGTCCTGCTGGAGCCCATTCAAAGGGCACGGCGATAGTATTAGGAGTCCGCTTGGAGTCAGAGGGCACATTCCTGCCTGGACTCATTTTCAGACACACACATTCACCCCAGCAACAGGAATGCGACCAAAGCATTTTGTGGGACACTAGAGAGTATAAAAATGTGCCGTGCTTGATGATGTGGTAGGCGAGAAGCTGGGGAGGGGGGAGGAAAGACCCCAAACTGACCCAGATTCCCACCACTTGGCACAAACATGATGGAATTTGTTTCAGCAGGGTTTTAAAACAAGAAATAAATAAATAAATAAATAAAAAACCAAAGTGGGGGAGGGAAGAGGTTGTGGAAGGAAAGAGAAAGCATAGGTAAATGAGTGAAGAGGTGGAGGAGGGGGAAGAATTCAGATATTAAAGGCAGCCCTCTGGTGTGGCAAGGACTGGGGCAGGGATGGAGGCACCCAAGAAAGGAAAGCTGAAGTGTAGACCACAGAAGTGAACCTTCTGTGCTCCTATCTGGCTGGGCCATGATAAATTTTAGATTATATTTTAAATTCTAAGGCACTTTAAAGATGAAGCACAGCCCTTGTGCCCTTCCAAAAGCACTGGTGCTGCTGCAGTAAGTGAAGAGGTCAGATCCCCCACTGAAATAGTTTTGGCACCAAAAGGCCTCCATGAAGTCTATTTTACCTTTCCAAGCTAGGCCAGAAAAAGCAGAAAATTGAGGCCCAATCTTGGCCACCCCTCCAGGGAACGTGGCACTTACTTGGAGACCGTCCGTGGAAATAGTTATAATATTGGGAAACGTAGGTGATGATGCTCAGCCTGTCTGGTACCCTCAGAGCAACCATATCCTCTGCATCCAGCAAGGCTGGGATTCCCAGCTCCTCTGATGCCACTTGGAATGCCTGGGGGAGGAAGAAAACAAAAAAATGAGGGGTCTTGTCCAGCCCGGGCAGCAGAGCCGCTCCGCATCAGGAGAAACTGCACCGCAAACAGCCCCACTCAGATACTAATTCTACTGGGGAACAGCTGCACCAGTTTAACTCCGACATCGTCCAGCCCTTGCAGGAACCAACAGAGTCGTGGCTTCCAGCCACCGCCTTGAAAAACTCAGGCAGAGAGCCAAAAATCTGGCCTGGCAAGCTGGCCGGAGCTCAGTGCACGGGAACTCACCTGGGTTTCCCCTGCTCTTCCTCGAGCCTGCCTTTATCTGGATGCGCACAGCTGTGGAGAGAAGGCCTGGCAGAAGGGTCTGTGGCAGCCTGGGCTGGCGTGCAGGCTGCCAGCCCAACCAGGAGCTCTCCCCAGCTAACGGTGTGCCGGGAGGTGTTTGCAGGCAGCCTTCTAGCTCTGAGAGCTGTGCAAATGTTAACGCTGCCTGCCTACTGCCTGCTCTTCCCCGTCTGAAAAAGGGGAAATCTTGGGCTGAGAAAGAAAGCATTTCTCCCAGGCTAGAAAGCAGGAATAGAGGAATAACGCTGAAGAATTTCTGATACTTAACTCCCAGCTTAACCACTTCCATGCTCATGTAACATGTGTTTGGGGCAAATATACCTCTTTGTGATGCCCTTTGCTCTGACACTGCAGGATCAAAGCCAGGTAAAGGACAGGAGAGCTGTTTTGTTTTGACACTACACAAGAGGACAAGAGAAAAAAGCAACATCCCTAAAACAACTTCTCCTTTGCTCGACTCACCACAGGACTTCTGCTAGACTTTCTCCATCCCTCTCCCTTCCTCACTTATGGGAAAATCCTTTCCTTCCCCCTTTGGAGCATCCCTTTTGAAATGTCAGCAGAGCAAAGGACAACAGCACCTCAAGGAGCAGAGACACCAGGAAGGCTCCTGCTGAATCCCACAGTTAAATGGTTAAAGAAAGACTTGCACACATTAAAACCCTCCGCATCTGACCTCTGGCGCAGACACACAACAGGGCTGGTGTACAAGCTCCCTATTCCTGCTTAGAAGAAACAAACAGCCACTGTGTTTTAGCAAGATAATTACCATTTTTTTCCACTGGGTATCCCAGTAAAAATGTAACCGAGCTGACATTACGCACACGCTCAGCCAGTTACCTCCGGCGGCACCACCCGGCTGCCAGCCCAGCCTGGCACCTGCCTGTCGTGTAACCTCATACTTAATATGTTTTTTTGGCGTGTTCCCCATCCCTCTGGCTGCATGACTTGTCTGACCAGCGGGGTTTTCTTGCTGGGCATTGCCAGAGCTGTGCCACCTCCTGCTACACAGTGCTGTTGGTCAGACCCGTGCAACAGGCACACAACAAGGGTTGTCGTGTTTTTGAGGGTGCTCCGTGCACGCAACCAGTTTGGCCAGGACGAGGTGAGCAATGCGAAGGGCAGCATGAGGATGTGGTGTCTGTCCCCTGTGCCTTCTGCGTCCTCATGCTCCTGGGAACTGCTCTTCCTGGAGGTGAACAAGCCCACTGCCTCACCTGGCCCAGTTGCTTTGCCCTCCCTGCCTGTCCAGGCTGGCCTTTAAAGAAGTGACGTGATATTTGGTGCAGCTCCAAGGATTTACAAAGGAGGTAAGCACTGCTGCTCCCGTTTTGTGAATGCTGCACAGAGCAGGCAAAGAGGTTTGAGGACATCTGAGCAGGCCAAGCACAGCTTTTCACTGCCGTACCCACTACACCAGGCCACCACACATTAGCACTGAAGAAACTGGATGCAAGGTCTCTAGAAACCTTTCTCTTATTTATACATATTTTGAAATCTTTAACAACAAAAAAGACACCAACAGCAATTTCTCCTTTTTTTTCCCCTTCTTTTTCTTTTTGGTACTTGAGGAGTGACACATTCTTTCTTGGCAAAAAGACCTCATGTGGCAAGTCGCAGCCTGGACAAGATTTTTTTTGTTGAGTAACACAGCCTCTGAAAAGAAGTTACTGAATAGTGAGGCACGAAGGAGGGCCTGAACAATAGCAGAGGAGTAGCGCTGGGAGAAATCAGACCACTTGTATCCCGAGAGCAGCCAGAGGAAGAAAGCTGTGATGGAGAGCGGTCCGAGGAAGGAGCCCAGCCCAGGAACCCAGTGCCATGGGGAGGTGGAGGGGACAATCCCACTCACGGCAGAGCCAGGCCTGCGGGACAGCAGCAGTAAAAGGGCACCGAGAACAGATGCAGTAAGGAACAGAAAGCAAAATAAAGGATGAACTAAAAAACAGAGGAAAGGGAGGGAGAGAAACACAGGCTGACATAAGAGAGTAGAGCAACTGTTTTTATGAGAGGCACAAAGAAGCTTTTCATTAGGAAAAGCACTGGAGGTCAGTTGTACAGCTCATTTCCCAGAGAAAAACAAAGCTGCCAGCAGAACAGACACCGTTAGCCAGACGTGGGGAAGAAGCAGCACTCGGGGCTTCACAGCACTCCGGCCAGGACGACCATCCACGGCAGAGGCCCTCGTGCCTGCCAAATACCAAAGCTCCCAGGCAAAAACACTCAGCCTGAATCTCACCTGCAAGAGGGAAACACACAGGGCTGAACCCCGCAGCCCAAGTGATTGCTCATGTAGCACAGCCCCAGCTCGGGGAGATGGCACTGCCCCAGGGCAGCAGAAATTAGGGAGCACACGGAGGTGAGGAACACACAGGATCCCAGCTTTTAGCTCTCCTGGAGGATTCTAAGTCCACTTTGAGATGAGCAAGCACTTCCAAAGTACCTTTCATTCAGAGGTGGTGATGGGCTATGTAGGGTGAGCAGAGATGCAGGAAGCCCATGGGAGTCGTGGCTCTGTTAGACAAGAGCTGGCAGAGTGAGCAGAGCTGTACACAGCAGAGACATTGACACGGTCAGTTCCAAAGGGAACTGGACACACTAAGGACAGGCATCACTATGCAGCCCGTGGAGAAATGTGAGCAGGCTGAGGGTGCTTTCAAGCCACCAGTGAGCCTGGACATTACTGTTTAAATGAGCAGGTTGGATGCATGCAGAATAAGCCAAAGGATCTGAATAAGGCACTGCCAGGTCTCTACACCTGCAGGGTTTCTGCTGGTAAAACACACAAGCAAGGTGCCAGGCCATGGACTAGACCAGAAGAAAACATCAAAAGCCACTTACCAACTTGTTGTTCTCATACACGTTTTCTTTACTGAGGGAGTTGAAGTTTCTGAAACACAGAAAGAAGAGAAAAACCTCAGGCTGGTGTTGTTGAGCAACCTGCTTCGCTTCCAGCTTCTCAAACCTCCCTGAGCCCTGCTGGTCTGGGGGACAGAGCATCTCCTCCCTCCCTGCCTTTCCAGAGGGAGCAGCCTGGCAGATCCCGTCTGAGCCTCCAGACGGCCGCAGAGCTGCTGCTCCTCCTGGGACAGGAGCGGCCAGGAGACCCAGCAGGCACAGCCATCTGCCCACGGGCAGCACAACGCATTTCTGGCACGTTCAGCCCCGCAGGGCTGCCTTCTGCAGCCTCCCACGGACAGGACATGCCGATGCCAAAACAACTCGTGCAGGTTCAGGGGCTTTGCTGAGACAGCCAGGAGCAAATTCTGACTTGTGGTTTTTTTGTTATTGTTGTTTTTGTTGTTTTTTCCTCCAAAAAGCCTCGCTTCTCTCCCACCCTGAGAGGAGAAACCCATGGCTGCTAGCCAGACTTGCAACATACTTTCCCTGGAAACATTTTCCTAGCAGACACATCCATCTCTGCCCTTCCTCCAAGTCATCTCCACGAAGAGATGATCTCAGATGCTTCTGCTTCCACCAGTTCTGGTTTCAAAACCTCTTTCCTTCTCTAGCACAGCTGTACAAAACCAGGACCGAGAGCCTGCATGAGAAACACCTTTGCCCACAACACAATTCCGTGACTGATAACACTGAAGTTGCCTTTAAAAATCTCGTTCTCCTTTCCCTGGGGCTGTCACTTTTGATTTGTAATCTAAACCAATAACTGAAAAGGAAGAGACAATTACTGCTTGCAGTTACAAGCCAAAGTCAACAACCCTTCTTCATTTTCTGTTGTCCCTGGACATCACTTCCCTCCTCCCCTCTCCAGATTTGCTCTCTGCTCCCCAGATTTACTCTCCCTTCTCTGATCCAGCCCAAATGCCACCTCTGCATGGGGCTGGGCTGGGAACCCAGAAACTGGGAGCTGGAAGGACAAGCAGGAAAGCACAGGGGAGAGTGAGTCTGTGCCACTGGAAGCAGAGCCTCAGTACAGCGTGCTTTTCCCACACACAGAGCGTGTGCCTTGCTGAGGAAACCTTCACCACCAGCCTGTTTGAAACTGACCACCACTTGCTAACATGGGAACACGAAACTGGCTGCTGGCTGCCAGCCTCGCTCTCCAGCACCGCTTCTTCCTGCCCAGGCAAGCACGCAGGGTCAGCTCCTCGCTGATAATCCAGTTTCACTTTACAATCCTTGTGCTTCTTGGCACGAAGCTCAGTGAAAGGCTTTTATCAGCGAGGAAACTCTCACTGGCAAACAAAAAAGGCTACACCACCAACACTGTGTTTTTGTAGGTAGCACCTTTATATCCAATGCAGCTTTACCCCCATTGGCCTCACCTTTTAAAAGGAGCGAGGGTAGCGGTGTGAGAGCCAGGGCAAAGTGAGCTCACGGCGATCTATTCATGAGACAAACATGATCCGCACTGCAGCGGGGGAACTTTTTCCATGACTGGTAAGAGCAAGGAGCAAGCTGGGTCCTTTGCTTCGCAGAGAAAGTAGAGCGTTGCATTGCAAATAAGAAAGGCACCCAAAGCCGGGGCTGTCCAGCAGGCCACAGCCTGGTTTGCCTCCCATCTCCCACATCTGTGGCTGCTGTGCTAGATAACGAGAGAATGAAGAGGAAGCAACCGCAAAGACCCAAAGGTCAAACTCCCCACGCGAAGCACGTCAAGCCAAGGCACATCCCACCTTTAAATCTTAGCCCCTTTCCTGCACAGTCTGAAGGGACTCGCAGAGGTTGTTCTCCGAGCGGTGCTCCTACCCAGGCACTTCCCTTCCCTGAGACAATGGATTAGAAAGAGCGGTGAAAATAACTACAGGACAAAAAGTTTCAGTGGAACAACAGATGTAATCATCCTGTTTTGTGTCAGGCAAGAAAACCATCTCTTTTAAGAGGCAGCTGAAGGAGGTGGTTGCAGCCCTCTGTCTCACTGCCGGTCCCGCCTCTGCGGACATCCTGAGCACAGGAAAACACCTGCAGGAGACCAGGGGAGCTCCGGCTTCCTCGGCCATGCAGAGCAGTAACACAGCACTGAGGGGAGCAGGGA
The DNA here is from genome assembly GCF_963932015.1 of Anas acuta. Taxonomy (NCBI): domain Eukaryota; kingdom Metazoa; phylum Chordata; class Aves; order Anseriformes; family Anatidae; genus Anas; species Anas acuta. The sequence goes on from NC_088993.1 coordinate 12,953,023, forward strand.
ATAGCAGGAGCAGTGCACACTCACACAGGGAGCTCAGTGAAACCAGTCTGAGTGCTGGAAACACAACGCCATGAGTCCAGGCTTTGCTCTGCAGCAGCACATCAAAACGCAGATGCAGGAGGTGGCTGCAGCAGATCCGTGCCAGCCTCAGTAACCCTGGAGTGACCTATTTATTGTCAGCCCGCGCCTCTTACTCCCACCTTGCTGTGTGCTGTTTGCTGTGGTATCATCTGTACAGCTTCCCACTTGTGTGGCACGGAACAGAGACACAAAAGCTGCGTCTCTGGAGGTGAATATCTGAAATCCCCTTCTGGTCCCCGGGGAGAGTGCAAGCAGCCAGCTCGCTCGGTCATTTCAGGAGCTCCCTGCCCTCTCAGCATCGCTGCTTGCCCGGCTAGCCAGGTGAGCAGTTTACATACAGTATTTCTTTTGAAAGCTGGTGCATCTCCTATCTTGGAATATCAAAGCTCTCTGGACCAATGTAATCCTAAGAAAGCAAAGCTAATACTAAATGGAGAAGTAGGAGTTCTCCGCTGAGAAAACACAGGCAACTGAATTAATTGGAAGAGGTGAGAAACATAAATCTCACCCAAGAGAGCGCTTCCAGAGCTGGAAACAAATCAGAATGGAGTTTGCTAGCAAAGGAATAGAAGTGAAGTTTTTAGCTCTGCAGAAAGTCCTTCTCTTAGCCAAAAGCAGCCGAGCATTTGCCGTGCCCAGAAATCTCCGTGACCACCCACTGCTCCAGCTGCACAGACCCAGAGCTCCCAGCACACCAGGCTCCTTTGCAGGCACACGTGCTTCCCCCTCTGCTGCTGCTGCTGCAGGCGCTAACTCAGCTGGAAACCTCACCTCGGAGCAGATGGAGGTAAAAAAGTCGCAGAGACCACGGGCTGTGAGGGTTCCAGAGACCCTCCTGTCTGTAGGCACTTCTGTGGTATTTCCCCTGGAGACAAGGAGGTCTGTGCGGTCACAAGGATCACTGGAAGAGAGCAAAGCACCTTTTGCCTGCATACAGACCTCAAACAGGGGGTTTGAGCTCAGAGTGCTGTGCTGGGAATGGGATCTCCCAGCGGTGCTCAATCTGGAGGTGCAAACCACCTGGGACGGGGCTGGGAACCCCAGGTGGAAGATGCACCCCACGCACCCCTCCTCCTCTCCGCAATGCCTGCTCCGCATTCCTCTCAACCCACTGGCGGGCTGCAACTAATAAAAGATGGGGCTGAGGACGAGTAATAACAGATGAGGCTCCCTGACCCCCAGGCCACCCGCCTGGCACGCAAACCGCAACCCCGCAGAGGCCGAGCAGGCGGCAGCTCTGCTTCGCCCCAGCTCTCTGCTGAGGAGAAGGAAAGCACGGGCAGCTCTCCCTGTCCACGTTAGAGGCTCCCGGCCTCGTCCCGTCTGGCTGAGATGACAGCGACCCCGAGAACAGGGCTGGAGGAACGGGTGCACGCAGCTGCTCAGCGCCGGCCACCAAACGCGCGTGTCCCAGCGGCGCACGGCTGCCAAGGGGGATTTCACAACCGGTCCCTTCCCAGAACGCTGCTAAAAACCCGCCAGCAGGCTGGGAAAGCAGGATCCAGGACAAAGAGAAGGAGATGAATCAAAAACTTTCCTCGACATCTGGCATTAATATCGGAGCGAGCGTGCACGGCTCCCTGCTGCTTCTAACCCACGCATCGGACTGAGACCACGAAACCCCCGGCTGCAGCTTGCACCGGCAGCACCGTCACAGCCAGCAGCTGCAGGGCAGAGCCCACATCACACCGCTGCAAGGCTTCACGTTCTCTGACACGAGGAACTTCAGGGCTCTGCTCTCATCCCAGAAAATGGGCTTGGATCTGCCTGATGATGTGCCCGTGCCCGGCTGGGGCTGGGTACCAAACATGCTTCAGCTGTGATGAAAGAAATGAATTTCCATGGTAATTCACTGTATGCGTCCACGCCCCCAGAACCCAGCCTGTCTGCGCATCCTCGGGTGAGTGGGAAGTGAGCTGGAAATGCGTTTCTAATTTTACACAGCCTGCCCTGTTCACTGATAACATACAAGCTGACATCAGGCAAGTTTGAGAGGAGTTATCACATTCCCCATATGGTTTTTGGCAAGAAAACGAGAAGGAGCAAGAAACTGCACCAGCCTGTCCTCCGACCCATGTAACTCTCGAGAGAAGCACACAATTATTACCAGCTCTTGTAATTGCTTGAAGTTTTCCTGAGAATTTCTCAGGCTCCTCCAAGGAAAAATCCCCTCTCCATACGATGTACTCCTCAGCCCAAGAATGTAAACCACGAAGGAAAACATGCTGTTGCAAAACTCTTCTGCAGTGACTGAATCGTGTTCTGCAAGTGATTTACACACAAGCATTTCAGCAAACACACCGGCTTCTCCAAGCACCAATTATCGTATTCTAGTTTTACTTTCTGTATGATACTTTTAATCTTCAGCTAGGATCTTTGCTAGAAGCCGGGGGAGGAGCTCAGGATAAATCACGTCAAGCCCCTGAGAAGCAGGAGTCACAGCCACATGTGCACCCAGTCACCCTTTCCTGTCAGTGGCTCCTGAAACGCCAAAAGGATTTTTGTACATTCACAAGGAATTTGCACAAGTATTCAGCCCCAGGAGCTGAGGTACACGTGACATCAGGCAGCCCTGGACACCAACCACTTGAAAGTATAATTTGCTTCCAGCAGGACTTTGCCCAGTGCAGCTGGTGTTTTCCTGTATTATACCACTGACAGCAAGGAGGGAGGTCACAGATAAATGCTTTTCCTTAACCTTCAGGCAGTCGTGCTGAGCTGGTCCAAGTCAGAAAGAGTTTCTGTAAGGTTCTGCATAAAGTCAGGCAGGATTTCCATCAGAAGAGGAATTCAGCGGGAGCAGAGAGACGCCACAACGATTGCTTCCTCTCTGCAGCACAGGAGTATTTACTTAAGATATGTCTATCCATAACTCGTGGTGCATGGTTCAAGGATTATAAACGACTCACTAAACTCACTTAAAGGAGTTTATGAGCCCCTGCTCACTCTCGTGCTCTGGATGGGCTGGCAATGGCCAGGAAGCGGTCGCAGCCATCCACGAGCACCTCCCAGACACACCAACCTTTCTGTCCTGGTATTTCAGTACTTCTGGGACTGTGAATGAAAGGAAGGAAAGGGAATATCTGGAGTCACATGGAAGTGACAGCAGGTCAGGAAGCCATACACTGCAACACCATGGTGACTGCCAAAGCACCGGCAAGGAGGGGACATCAGAAAGGGCGCGCCTGAAGTTCCTGCACGACCTCCTGCTGCACAAGGCTGCTCTGACCGCTTCAAAGTTTCTAAACCAACTGAGAGGAGAGAGAGCAAAAGGTTATCTTCTCGGGCTTCCACCAGAAGCAAGACACCTGCAAAAGAGATCTCTGCACACAGACGCACGCGGTAGGCTGTGCTGGGAGTCGGAAAGGCAGAATTCAGGAAACAGCAGGGAAACCACAGCACAGAAAACGCACCCCAGTCCTCCACATCTGGCTGGGAGTGACCTCATGCTTAAATCAATACTCCTGGGTGATCTTTGTGCTGCTCCCTTACCTTAAGAAACTCCCTAGTTTTTTTTAATATATATAGTTTGTGGGTTTTTTTTTCTTTTTTTAGTTTCCTTTGGCGATTTACATACCCAGAGGTTACATTTGGTCAGAGACGGGTCAAAACCCACGGGACAACAGCAAAGAAACCAGCAAGGACTGGAAAACACTGTGCCTCCCACGGACGGAGCTCTGGACGTGCAAACAAGTCACTCGCAGGAATGCAGCAGCCACCAGGCACCAACAAGGGGCTCCCTGCGACGAGGGCGCTTGCCCTGCTCCCAGGGCCCTGCGAGTGGGCTGGGGGAAGACACAATTACTCTTCTGCACAGCTCCTCCAGAAAACTGCCCACTTTTCTTTTGTATTTGATTCAAGCAGTGCTCACTTCTTAACTAATAACCCACAGAATTGCAGTTTGGCTGCGCAGGGAAAGCCAAGCCTAAACAAACACAAACAGCGAAGAAGGAAACATTTCCCAAAACGGTGCCTGAACTTGTTTTGCAACAGAAAAGGACATATTTTAAGTGTTTATCTTTCAGCCACAGCTCCCCGAAGAAGGAGAAAAAGGGGAAAAAAGGAAAAAGCAGCAAGGGCAGAGCTCTGCTCAGAGACCTTCGCTGACACTAGCAGAGCTCGCATGAGGACCGAGCATCTCCTGAGAAGACAACGGGACAAGGCAATGGGACAAGACAACGGGACAAGACAATGAGATGGGTCCCTTTCGGTCAACTTTTTGTCCCTTTTCCCTTGGGCAAGCGCCCGCGGAGTGCCCAAATGGTGGGTCCTGGCTTCACCAAGCGGGCTGCCCATGTGCCGGCCTCGATGCCCGAGGTACTCACATGAGGTCGGGGCGGTGGCGGTGCAGGATGGCGCAGAAGGCCAGGCCGTCGCGGAACGAGGTGGTCATGTTGGTGATGCTGACATCGCGGTAGCCCTCACACTGCTGCTTGCACCACAGCTGCAGGTTCTGGATGGCCGCCATGGCGCGGGCACAGGGAGGGGGGGCGGAGGTGGCGATGAACGCCCCGGGGGGGATCGGTGAGGGCCACCAGGAGCCCTCAGCTCCGTCAAGCCGAGCCGGGAGGGAAGGAGGGAAGCAGGGAGAGAGGGAAGGAGGCAGGGAAGGAGGCTGCCGGCCCTGTGGGCGGCAGCGGGGCCGGCTCGGAGGCGGGGAAAGGGGCGGGCGGCGGCGGCCCCTCACGGCCGCCCTCAGGCGGGCCCGCGGGGCGCGCTTGGTGGTGTGCGGGGTGGCGAAAGGGGCAGGAAAAGTTGGGTTTTCGACGAAAAATGCCTCTCACGCCGCCAGTTGGCGTCGTGGGTGTGTGGTAGCGGGGCGGCCGCCTGCTCCACAGCGGCTGAGGGGAGCCCCGCGCCCCCCTCACGCAAAGATGGGGGTTCCACACAAGCACAAGGGAAATTTATCTCCGTGCAAAGTCAGAAAGCAGGTTTGCCTCTCCTTACTGAGGGGCAGACAGGCTGGGTTTCTGCAGCCTTTCCTCAGGCTGGAGGCCACAGGGGAAGACCCAAGCTTGAGGCTCTGGCTTCCCCGTTTTTGCAGCTCACCTCGGAGAGGTGCTGAGGAGACGCGAGGCAACCTTGTGTGTCCCCAGCGTGAGGGCAAAATACAAGCAAGGACAAAGTACAGCTGCTGACAGCCATGTGAAACAACCCAAGGCTGAGGAGAGCAGCGTGTTGGTGGTCAGGCAGCCAAAAAAACTCCGGAGACGGTCACTCAAAGCCACCTCCGCTGTGCCAAGCCCTTGGTGAACTGAGCCCTCAAAAGAGCAAAATCCAACAAGTGCAAGGAGAGCACACGGAGAGCTGGGGGTGGGTGAACTTAGGCTGCTTTCCCTGCAGAGAGGTAGGAGCAGGGTAGCTTGGTGAGGAGCCAAAAATCAGCCCGTCAGCCATGGACCTGCCCCAGGTGGCCTAGCCACAGCTGGGGAAAGCACGGCGATGGCTAATTTATACAATTGCCCCGCGGCACGCACAGCACGAGAAATAACTCAGCAGATAGGCTCTCATATGGCTGACAAAACTGCAGAAGAGACAAGGTAACACTTTAGGAGCTGCCTATAAATTAGGTAAAAATAATTAATAATACATATAATATAATATATTAATGGCATTTCTATGACATGATATGGATAATATACATTAATATATAAATACCTTACGAATAATTCAGTGTGTTTCCATTTCATCAACAGTCACTGGCCAATGTATTTACTTTATGGTAAGGATTATACATTTCATTATAAATGGCTTGCTGGGCATGTCAGCAACTTTTACATCTCCATTCACTTTATTATTAATGGTTTCCTGAACAGTAACGGCATAATAATGCACACAATGCAGCATGAATATTTGATGTGGCATCTATAGTCTCCCATTTATCATTTATAACAGGCTACAAAAACATTATAAAACATTTATTACAAATTTATAGATCACTTTATACTAAAACAAAGTTGTGTTATAAATACATTATTAATCCTTTATGCCATTTATAGGAATCCCTTGTAATAAGGCCTTAGCATATGTTGCTGCACGACCGTAACAATAACAGAACAGTGTGGCAAGTAGGAAATATGGCACAGAGAGCTTGCTCTCAAGTACTGGCTGTATTCTGTGAAGGAAGGGATAAACATCTGCACTCAGAATTAATCAGATTACCAAGGGATCAATCAAAAGAAATGCTGGATTAACTCAAAGTTGTGTGTGTATGTGTCCTCAGTTCAAAAAAAGATGCTTGCTTTCTTGCAGTTCGGAAATATCCATCACAGCAGTGCTGGAACCCTGAAAGCTGAGCTGTCCTGGTTTGTTTCCACACCACCTTTTCATTAAATTGAGGAAACTTGCAGAATTTGTGAAAAGCAAACTGGCTAACGATGGGCAGTCCTTCCGTCCTCTGCCATCAGGTCACTCAGGGAAGGGGCCTTGTGAGAAATAAAAAGGATGTAACGGGTTTCAGAAATGCATTCGTGGGATTTCTTTTCTTAAAGTCCCAAAGACTGTTTTGTTTAGCAGTATGTGTCCCCCTGCCGTGCTTGCAATCTAAATAGTGCAGCACTGGGAAATGAGGAGACAAAAATGATGTTTGAAAATGGAGTTGTTGCCAATCAGTAGTGGAAAGCCAGCGAGCCTCGCTTTGACACAGCTGTAGTTGCCCCTTTCAGATTTAATGGTCCAGATGGGGCACAGCACAGGGAATGATTTTTAGTTTTAAAAAAAAATATATTTGTTTAACATGACAATCTGTCTTCTAACAAACCCAGCTTAATGAGTCGGTGTGGTTAGTCCGTTCTCATTACCTTGCACTTTGGGAAGGGGCAGCTGGGACTGGGCAGCAGGGGACACGGAGCCACGGAGCAGAAAGCCAAGCTGGACTATGAGAGCAGCTGCTGCTTTCTGTACATCACAGATCGCTACATTTCACCTCCTTCCTCCCCGCACTGAGCCCGGTCAGCTGTGTTTGACCGAGGTGATCCTATCAGAAAGGCATCCAGGCTTGCAGACACCAGAAGAAGAATCTGTTAGTCGTCGGCTCCAAGCTGTGCATCCCAAGAGAGGGTAAGGTTGGAGACACAGCCATTGGTATACCATTAGAAACAGGTCCACGTTATACGCTAAGGTGATTAAAATGACATTGCTGGACAAGTTAGCTAATGCAGTAGCAGCATTACTACAGGCCCAATAATGGCTTTTCAAAATACAGACATCAGCGACTTGTGCGGCGTTCTTAGTTGGTGATTAAGGAGAGCTCTGCGGGAGTTTACAGCCATGATGAGTGTTTAATACACCAACAGGTAAACTAACAAGCACTAGAGAGAGGAGCTGGGGAGGAAAAGACCAGAGCTGTCTGTGCAGCTGCTTACCCATTACCAACAACTGCTGTTCTCACAGGACGTTCCTCGTGGGATAAAGCTTACAAACTCTCACTCTGGATTGTGGTTTTCCCTTTTACATCTTTTCCTTGGAGGAGCTTTATATGTCTTTATTCCCATTTTGTGCTCTTTGCCCTCCTGCCTCCTGCGGCGTGTTTAGAAGCTTGTTGGAGAACAGTAGGCCACAGACATGGAGTGATTTATTCTTCTGCACTTAGACACTTTCCCTTTTCTTCCTTCCCAGTCCTTTTCAGTTCTCTTCCTAGACAGCAGACTGTAATGGGGAAATGCTGAGTGCTTTGCAATGGTTGCTATGACTAGCGGGAACCATTCTCTGCCATCACCTCTTAAATTTATCCTGGTTCTCATATGCAGTATCCTGGGTTTTACCATTAGTAGAGAAAAACTTAAATATATGTCCAGGACTACCCTAAAGCCCAAAGAAAAACAAGCCAACGTCTGTTATTTTGAAGACCCGAGGAAGAGGGAAAGGGTTGATTCCTCATATCAGCCAGCATGGGGCCTCATGAAGCTGAGAATCAACTAACATTTTTTTCATAAGAGTGCACAACAACGTAGACTGGAAAATCACATCTTTTAACTATTGTGGGAAATCAGTAGATCAAATTGAGCTACTTCATAATTTTGCTGCAGGCTGTATGCAGGGCTGTTCACTCCCAACAATAGGAAGCGTGTGTTGTAGCCAAGAGCTCTCATATATTCCCCTGCCAATGGCTCGTATTAAATTGAGGGATTCAAAACAAGGAGGAGAAAGTACGCGTCTCATCAGTAACATGCCTCATCAGCTCTCTCTTCCCAGAAGGCAGCCAGGCTGACTCCACCGAGACAGCAAGGCCCAAACCAGAGAATAGAATGCCCCAACTATTTCACAGCTACTCACACAGAAATGCTTCTGCATGATACCCGCCTCTCCTCGGAGTCTGGCTAGTTTGACCTGTAAAGCAGCAGAAAAAAAAAGTTATTACAAAATTCAAGCCTGAACACGAATTTCCACTGAAAGAAGATGAAAGCAAAATGTGAAGTTACAGAGAGAGGCACTTTGGTAAATCTCTCCACAACACATGCCTCCAAGAAGCTCATAAATGGTAAATCCATTACCCTAAAACCTCGAAGGACCAAGAACAGTGAGTATCGGGGCAAAGCGTGACCTGTCACCCGGGTATAACAGAACATCTGATGGAAAAAAAAAAAAACAAAGTCTGTCACTTATTGCCCTGCTGGCAAGGTGGCCTGATGGTTCTCCTGTCCCCAAAACACTGAGGTGGGGGATCAATGTCAGGAAGTCATTTCCAAGCAGCAAGGATGGGAGACTGTCCACGTGCTGCATCCTACGCACCAGGCGAGAAGGAAGAACGAAGAGGCCATGAACGGCTGCTTGGTGGGGCACCAGAGAACCTCAGGGAGCTCAGAGGAGCGCTCTGAGGGAAAGGGGGATGGTGCTTGGCAGAAGGTGACCTCCCCTCCTCTTCCAAGAAAACTGATATGGACTAATGGTGATCTCTGATCTTTGCACAGCCCTGGCAAAATGGCCAGAGCTTCACTGCTCTTATTGGAAAGAGAAAGTGAAAGGTGTGTTTTGCTGATCAAAATCTCTCTGGATCACGAGATTGGGTGAGGTCACCCATATCTATCACGGCCTCACCAGCAGGACCCGCCCTGGAGCAGGAGCTGGCTGGGCTGCTTTGAAATGCTCTCTTATCAGCGGAGCACAATTTAAAGCCTGGAAACACAATAACTTTTGTTAGTGATTAACATTGTTAGTGCTCTGAGCAAAGAAGCCCATTTCCTCTTCCAAGCTTCTTGGGAACACAAATAAACGAAGTCTCCTTTCCGTGGTGGCGAGGCTTTATTCTCCTTTCACTGGAAGGCAAGGCTGTTTTTTTTTTGGCATTCCCTTAGAGCAGAACTCTGAAGTCCATCTGGTTCCTTACCAGGAGGAGAGGCCAGCTCTTACCTCGGGTTGCTAACAAGATAAGTGAAGATAAAATCCTTGAAATAAAATAACTTTAAAGGCCAGGACTTTCCACTATCCCTCTGAATTGATGCAAAACCCACCAGCTTGCTCCCACCCAGACCAAACCTGAAGCCCCATGTATTGTACCTGGGGGAGAGCAGGGGACACAAAGCCTGACATGCTGCAGGAAGCCCGTGATAATGCAAAATCCAAGCTCTCACCTGTCTATATCTAGCACCATGACCACCACGTGGCCCTTCAAAGCCCTCAGCACCTGCATGTCCCCACGTTGCTGCCCGTGGTGAGTGCAGAACAGGGCACAGCCTGGGGTGGTGGCACCACGAGCCTCCCAAAAAGACTCACAGGAGATGTGGCTCAGGATGTCCTGTTCCCCCTGCGCTGGGTGCCATTGGAGGTCTGGCTCCAAAGACATTGGGAGGCAAAAAACGTCTCCAAAGATATTCCCAACAAACCCCGGAGAGCAAAACCATAAGCGTCACTTTAGATTTTAAATCTCATTATTGGTTTAAAAAGAAAAAGAGAGGTAATTTTATTACTTTTATGGTATGTTTTCCATTATTTGCATAATTGTTTAATGCTAATAAGACAATTAGCAATTCTTACAGCTTAATAATTACCCAGCACTGACTGGCCTATTGTAGCTTAATGAATTTTTTAATTGTTGCTGGGGGTCTTGACGTTCTTTCGCCCAATATCTTCTTCAGTTAGAGATGCTGTTCACGCAAACAGGGCAAGGCCAAAGGCAAGACAACACCAGCTACACAGGACAGGCAGATTATTATTATTAAGATCTCTTGAATTTAAAAGGGAGAGAAAATGCAAGCTCTATTTTCTGCTGCTTGAGGGCCACATTATCTAAATACAGGGAGAGGCAAGGCAGAGGTTTAAAAATCAGCCCACCTCAGGCAAATGCTACCTCTACAGAAGCCAGGCTAAGTAGCTGGTGTGGGGCTGGCTTCGACATACCCAAAGCTAACAAAAGTCTTAACATTTTTAGCTTTTAGTGAATAACTCCCTGACTTCAGCGTGAATCATACTGTCCTGAACCGCGGTATGGCCAGAGGGAAGTTAATTGAGGTCAGGCAGGGCCAGAATTGCATTTGTCACTGACCGAGGTCACAGATGGAATTGGCTGAAGAGGATGGCAGGGCCCTGGGGAGCAGTCTCTGCGTAGACTCCACGGCCCCCAATTTACACATACACGACAAGTAATGGAGATGGAGCTCTCCTCTCCCCTTTTTGTGGGAGGCTTCTCGCATGGTGCTGCCTGCAAAACGAGGCTTTTCTCTCTCTTTCCTTCCTCATTTCCACCAGCAAAACGTTGGTGCCTCTGCCCATGAAAAGCAGTTTGTTAGCAGTTACCTGGAGAGCCTCAACCTCGCTCTGCCTTTCTGCTGCCGAGAGCAGCTTGGGCAGATCTGCCCCTGAGGTCAGTGCTGGGCCTCTTCCAGTTCCCCAATGTCACACACGTCCCCCAGGCAGCTGCCACTGAGTCAGGAGCGGGCAGGAACCTCCTCCCTTAGTCATGCCTTGCTCACAGCCACGCCAGCACCAATGCACGCACCAGTGCTGCTGCCACAGCAGCCTCTGTCCAGCCCAGCCACTGGAGAAATTCCTGACAGCCACTGAGTGCCCCAAAGGCTGGGAGCTTGGACCTAGCACTCTCGTTTCTGCAAGCAGGGCACGTGCTGTGTGACGTGGTGTGCATGTGGCGAGGCCTCACCTGGAGCGAACAACATGGACTGGAGATGAGAGGCACTGGAGCTGGAAGGGCACTGCTGTTCCCATGTCTCTTTCCCTTCCTGGATGAGCCCTGGAGCTGCTCAGCTCCTCCTTTGCTCCTCAGCCCTCTTCCACCAGACGAAAAGCATTGAGCACATTCCCCAGCCCCACTTAGACACCGCCAGAGACCAGCTGTGGCAGCCCACACCTCTCCTAGGAAGCTCTGCCAGTGGCAGGGGAGCATCCAAGCACCAATTTTGCACCACTCTGGAAGGAAGCCTCTGGCACACACACCCAGACACTCACAGGGCCCCCACGGGCTCAGCCAGGAACAACCCTGCAAGCCTCCTCCCCGCTCCTCTCCTGAGCGAGTCAGCAGCTCTCCTCCAAGACAGAGGACGCGGCCCCGGCCCCCAGGAGGAGCCCGGCAGCCCTGTGAAGGATAACGCTGTCAGCTCAGCGGGGATGGGAGGAGAGAAGGTGCTCAGCCAGGCGGAGATGAAAGTTACAGCGTGCTGATTAAAAGGCGGGCGAGTGTCAGGGCATCAGTAATGCCGTCGCTAACCGTTGCCGAGCTGTCACAGCTGCCTCTGCAGACAGGAGGGATGGGCTCCCGCGGCACTCCTGCCCCGAGCTGTCTCTGCACATCCAGACACCCCTCGGCAGCCCTCTTCTCAGCCGTGAGCTGGTTTCAGTGGTGTGCTCCAAGCCAGGGCAGCGCGCTCAGCTCCACTGCATTCAAGCGGAGGATGGTGGCATGACAAATGCATAGGGGAAGCCTTCTATGTAGCAGAAAACGGAGAAATGACAAATCTTGTATTTAGAGATCTATGGAAATGCCCTGCCTCTGAGCAACTTCCACCCACTCTGTAGCCTCAAATGAGTTTCCTGTCTCCCAAAAGACGGTTCCTGTTGATGACAGAGATGCTGTTTCCACCTCCTCCAACCCACCTGTTTTCTCCCTGCTCTGCAAAGCCTGGCCATGCTGCAGTGAGCAGTGGTTAATAGTTCTGCCACCCCACAAGCAGCCACTGCTCGCCCAAACCAGGCTTCCTGGAGCTGGCCTGCTCGGATGAGATCAGCCATCTATCACAGAATTTCCCATTTATCCATAAATTACCATTCCCCTTTACCCATAAATGTTTCTTGTTGCAGCCCTGGAGTGGGATTTTGGAAAGCCCTGTCCCCAGGGAGACTTTTCACCAAAGGACCACTACCTTGTTTGACTCTCTCTTTGCTGTGATAACAACAGTCTTTGGACATTTTCCTTTCTCCTTGGTTCAAAGTCCTGTGAAAAGCCCTTTCCCAGCCAATTCCACATTTCCAGTGGCTCTGGGCCCAGAGCAGCACTGAGAGAAACACCAACCTGCTCTGACAAACTGAGCAGTGTTTTAATGATGTCTGATAAGGGACTAAGACAAGAGGAGTCAGTAATCTCACTGGGAACCCTTTAGACAGGCGTTAATCCTGCTGTCACTGAGCCCCTCAGGAAAACCATTTCACTGACTTGATCTTCTTCAGCTGTTCCTCCACATAATTTATATCTAGCTAATTGCCACAGTAGTGGCTTCGGATGTGAAGCAGATGCTGCTGAGGAAAAAAGCATGTTGCATCCTTAAGTACTAGCTCTAATCTCTTTAGTTAGAGGCAAGGCTACTTGCAGTTGTTGGGAGGTTATCTCCCCCTTTTCTTCCCGAGCTCCGTGAAGCCAGCTACAGTCATTCATGTTTTGACACATTAACCAAAGTGTTCAGTTGTAGCATTTCTTGCTTGCAAGAACACACAGTATTTCTCCAGCCCGCCCTCCATGAGCTCACAACTGTCCCTGCCACCAGTAAGGAGACTTATTTACAACTGTCCATAAAATTCCTCCAGGATCTTTATCTTTAGGGTATTAGATTCTCTACTAGCAAGTGGAGTGTGAGACAAAAAGAGACAAACGATGTGAAAACAAAACAATGAGTAGATTAAGACTGTAGAATGAGCATCTACAGCAGTAATTTCTCTGGAGCAGAGGGAAGGAGACACCTTCTCTTCTGTCCTCAAATGACAGCTGACAAGCAAACCATCACACCTCTCAGCAGATAAGGACCAGGAAAAGCAGGGTCTAGGAGAAGAATCACAGGAGAAACTGGCAGATACCAAGGAGGAAATCCAGCTGCTTGTTCAAAGACCCCACTGTGACAAGGGCCAGATGCTGGGATGTTTGCAGATGTACCAAGAAGCCTGTTTTGTTTTTAAAGAAAAGATTTCTAAGAAACCTCTTAACAGTTGTCTAGTCAGCAGCTGGTGCTACCAAGACCCTGTCACTAAATTCATCTCCTGTATGCCACTGATCCTTCTAAAGCCCCTCCAGCATAAAGGCCAAAATGGCTCTGCACACATTTGGCCACAGACAGGTCGTCCACAGAAGCTTTGTTTAGAATAGCAAGAGGATGAAGAACAGGGAGAGAGGGATGTCAAGCTACACTCAAGGCAGCATGGAGCAGAGAAAGGCACAGTGGAAACAAAGATCATTTTAATTGGGAAAAAAAAATACCCACTCTCCCCCTGAAACACAAAATGGTCTCTTCCCTTGCACGTGTCCACGTTTCCTCCAACACAGACTTCAAATGCAAGGGCCAGTGCTCCCTTCTGCTCTCCTAAGCAGCTCTGCCCTCTTAGAGAAAAAAATAAAAGGAGTGACAGCCACTGCTCTAAGAACCCATGACAGAACTGGTCCCTGTTTGGCACAATATTCAGGAGATTTTTCTCCCACAGTAATGGCATCTTAGCCAGACAGATCTGTCCTTGCCCGTTCTGATCTTCGGTCAGCACGTTCCCCCTTCCAGCAGTCTGGCCTGCTGCATCATCTGTGATCCTCCAGCACGTGGGATGAAATAAAGTGCCTTCTTACAGGGCCTCAATGCAGCTGATGAGTCCAGTTAAATTCATTCCTCTGGAAGCAGAGCTCCCAGAACCACGTGTTCATATCGTTGCCTCCATGTGCAGAACCTTCAAGGCCTCTGAAATTTGAGAGCTGGTGTCGATCTGGCCATACATCCCCACCAGGAAAGCCCTGTGCAGTAACACTGCAGCGTGCTCTGTGAAAGGGAGAGACAGCGTGAGGACTGAGAGCTCCAACATATGGCAACAGCAATCCAGCAGTGAACACCTGGATGAACGTTTGTAGCCGTGCAAAAAGTCCTCTCTTTCTGTAAAAATGGGGCATAATCCACCATCTAACAGCCCCGTGGGTACCTGATTATGTGAGGGATCACAACTCAGAGAGGAAAATCCCAAGGGAGCAAATCTGTTTCATGGAAGCCTTCCTTGTCCCTTTGGCAAACCTCCCCTGTGATGCTCCCAAGCACGAGAGAATGCAGATGCCACCATACCTTGGCAAAGAAGGGTATATTCAGGCAGGTTCCTCAACGCTGTCTGCACCACCTCAAAGTCTCGGCTGCCAAGGCAGTACATGAAGGTAGGAAGGAAGTCTGCAGCAATGCTGGGATTAAAACATCACAATGTCAGCACAGACCAGATCGCCATCAGCAGGCACGGAGCGGGCAGCCGGTGCCCGTCAGGGACTCATAGTAGCCAAGTCCCTGCAGTCCTCACCTGGGGTTGTTCTGAATGGAGCGCAAAGCTAGGCTGAACGCCAGATTTCGGCAGGTCTCCTCCGATGAGCTCATCAGCTTCTGTAGGTTTGTCTGAGAGAAGACACAAAAATAAGGATTACAAGGCCATCCAGGGATCAAAACTATGCACACTTGCGTTACTGCCCCTTCAGCACCCACCCAGCCCTACACACATCCAGCAGGTACTAGATGAGACAGGAAATCCCTCTGTGTAATAAGGATCATGTTGTTTGAAATGCTTTCGAACACCTTCCTGTAAATTTATGGCACATGGGACAGCTGAAATTTACCTGTATTTTGGTATTTATTTTTATTATTATTATTTTTAAACAGAGCTGTTCTGCTCTCTTCTTGCCCCATTACTGGGAAGGGGACAGAAGATTACTTCTTCCTCTGATATACAGAAAAGTTAAAATGGATGATGATGTATCCAGCATGCAACAGAGAGAAGACAGTAGGGAAGTAAATATTGCCTGCTGTCAGAAAGCCCAACTGAAGTTGCAGCATCTTCAGAGAAATTTAACCTCCCAAAAGGCAGGGAAAGGATAGCACTTAGGCTGGCCATGCAACACAGACTGTGGTGAAAAGAATCTTCTATTTCTAGTGGCAGTTTGAGACACCATACTCACAGAAAAAAAGGAGAGAATTTCTGGCCTCCGCCTGGACATCTCATCAATGTCTGTCAGCACCTCCAAAATGTCTGGTGGAAGACACAGATTGAGAGGGGTGACTGAAATTTACTGATCCAGCAAAGGAGCTATAAATCCACATCTTCAATCAGTCAATTTTTGCTACCTGCACACACAGCTAGAGTAATAAAGGCAGTTCTTCAAAACGGATGAGAGCAAACTGCCCAAGGTGGGGCCACCAAGCACTGTCGTGACATGGGGAGGGGAAGGAGTGGTGTGGGGTGTGAGGTTTCAATTCCAGAGTACCTTCTGTAACGGACAGGTCTTTACAGAAAGCCTCTTTTAAAAACAGTGCCCAGACAGGATTTCTTCCCCCTGTTTCTAGGAAAGTTGTGTTATTGGGGTGACAGTTTAAATCTGATATGACCACTGGACACCTGTGATTTCAGAAGACCTTTGGAGAAAAAGCGTGTTCTTCCCACATACCAGGTTAACGTGATTTTCTTTCAGGAAGATCATCCAAGAAGTTTGTTAGAAACTCCATTTCTAATCAGTCTGGTATTTTTATAGCATAAAATAAGATGCTCCTATCAGCACTCCTGAGCTGGGACACCATCAGTGCTGGCTGAACACGAACTGTAGCATGCCCTGAATTACTCATATCACCTCCCAGAGTACCTTCAAGATCCCTGAAAAGCTCCAAAGCAGAGGCAGTCGCAGTATTGCCACACTAAGTGACTATAGCATCATGAGAAGCCTCTGTCACACAATCACAGAAGGTTATGGACAAGTCCATCCAAAACAAAACCCCAACTTAACTGCTGGAGACTTCCAAACAAGACGAAGAGGAAACTGGCCTGCAGCTGTCATTTAATAACAGGGATGGCACCTGTCTGCACATGCCTTATGTTCTTGTGCAGCTCTGCAGGTCCTCACTTACCCTCAACTGTTTGGCCTCGAGACAGCCTCTTCATATATGGGGCCATTTCAGTCGGTGTGAGAGGGGTGAAGAGAGACACGTTGACAAGGGGGAGAGAGCCAGCTGCTGCTTCTTCTGGGGCAGAGAGAGAACAGTGACTTCTATTAGTTTTAACAGGGAGACGGGTCCAGTGTTCCCTTGACCAGCAATACTATAACAGACTTCCTGACTCTCGGCCTCCAGCCCCACTGCACCTTCTGGTACCCCTCTGCTGACGCAAAGAGAGCAAATCTTCCTGATCTGTCTTAATACTGGAGAGTTTTCCCATTCAAGTTGTAAAGAGAAGAGTGGAGAAGTCAAGGTAACTTTAGGGTTTCCTGACAGGTTGACCCTGAAGTGAGGCTGAGCAAGGTAAAATCCACAGGAAAGAAATTCACCAAGAGCTATTCCACAGCAGTAGTAATACCAGTGACAGGGAAAACAATCTATCACCTGTCCCAGATACTGGCTTCAAGCTGTTGAGCATACAAGTGCTGTTCTCCATTCCAAATACCTTTTCACTGGAAGTAGGAACTTGATCCTTGTGGGTCCCTTCCAATTTAGAATATTCTGTGATTCCATGAAAAGCATCTGCACTTCAAAACATACTGCATTTTCACTAGCTGGAATAGCTTTCCAACACCCAGACTCACCATCCTTCTCTTCCTCAGAGCCCCTGTCCAAGATGCCACTCTTAGTGGGCAGACTCAGCCCAGCCAGGAGGGACTTCAACATCGCGAGGTCACTGTTGTCCGATGACAGGTCACTAGAGGAACAGATGGCACATTTAACTTTAAATAGCAATAAGGGTGTGAAGACAACTAACAGCACACGTATGGACATTGAAATAGGGTAGAAACAAATTTCTTAGAAGCAGAAACAAGATTTCTCCTTTCAGCATAATAAACTCAAACTCATTTGTACCTACATCTGCAGGTGGGATCCTGCAGCCACTGCTCAGGGAACAGCCCCTCCTACTGGCTCTCTGGAAATGTCTGCAGAGCAGCACAGTGCCTTACAGGGGCATTAAGGCATTATGTGAGTTGGAATTGTCACCTGACTTCTTTGGGCTTAGCTTTCATCTATAAAAAGGGAGACTGCTCATCTTAAAAGACATTTAAGTGACCTGAGGATGAAACAGTGCCACATTAACAGCTATTGTTACATCCTCTTGCTGTCTCCTGTCCAATTATCTCACGGCAGCCTGCCTGACCAAGCCCTCCATTGGGCTAACCGGGGTAAGGAAGCTTACTGGAGTGGATCGGAGTGCTTCTGCAAGAAGGAAACAGATGCTTGAGCATTGCATGTGATGTACTTCTGGATAAACTGGACAAACTTGCTGATGAAAGCAGCCAGGTGCCGTGAGGATTTCCTGTAGTTCTGAGAAAGGGTAGGGAAGATGAGAGTTAACCACAAAACAGCAGTGATGCACTGCCCCATGCTGCACCTCTGGGCTTCAAGGATTAGATTCCTGATCTCTGGCCTCCCCTTTAAGCTCCCCCCAGTACTTGATACACATTTGAGCTCTAAGTTATGCAAAGGCTCTCCCTCTAGTGGCTGGCAGCCCACACACGGATGCAGAGCAGGAACTTTTCCTACCAACAGCAGCCGGATGAAGGACAGCAGACAGTCCCATAGTGCCGCCTGGTGCTCGTTCTGGAAGACCTGTGGCTGAAGCAGCTCCAGGATCCCCAGGATGTGGATGAAGAAGGTCAAGTGGTTCTGTTGCCTGAACTCCTGGAAATTGAGGTGAACACGGCCATGCAGCAGAGCTGCAATCATTGGCAAGTGCCTGAAACACCAAACAGAACAACACCCAGCTCTAGCCTCTTCCTAGACACAGTTACAGGTTTTTACACCTCAGTTCTTGTTAGCATCCCTCATCCCCTCCCAGGGTTCTGGGTTTAATCCCTGTTATCCATGGAATCAGCAAGCACCATTTCCAATTTCTGCAGCTTTTCTCTTAACTTTCACATATGAATGCAGATCCCGTCACAACCATCACGATTACTCCAAACTCACTCCCCTTCTAGGGCAACGGTGGATGCTTTTCAGTGAACCCAGCCACACAGAGGGTGAAAGGGGAGAGTTGTACCTAAGAAGTAGGATAGGATGAGCCACAGCTAGCTTCCTGCAGGCCATGTTGGCATCCCACACGCGGCTTTCTGATGACTTGGAGTCACTGGTGTCTGCAAGGAGGTTAATGAATCTGTGAACCAGGGCATCGAGCTAGAAAGAAAATAGTGAGTAAACAGTTAAGTTGAAAGCAAAAGCAAGCCCCTGGCTCTTCAGCAGTGTTTCCCAAATATATTCCAACTACAGATGAGGTTAACAGAAATTATTTTCAGCTAGAACCTGTGAGCAGATGCAGCGTTCCAGCTGGCACAGGATCTGAAGTCCACAGTTCCTACAGACATCAAAGCAGGATCAGACGCCTGCACACTTGTGCTTTACAGAAGCCTTTGGCACACAGAAATTTATATAAGTAGAGCTTCAAGTTATTTTATAGTCAGACACTGCAAAATAAACTACACCTGAACTCCCTGCTTCTGAGAGTGCAGGCAGGGAAGGGGCAACTGAGGAGCAAGGTAAAGAAACCAAAATGACCCAGCCAGTATTTGACAGTCCTCTCCTTTTAGTCATGGTAGGATTCAATCTGGGTGCACAGCTGGAGAGGGGCTTTCCCATGTCTCTAAATTTACCTTGCAAGTGCTGCTGTCCCTGGCTCCTTCACTGCTCAGAAGCACCTCAGGCATAGACACAAGTTGCTCAGGTAGTTGCAGGTACATCTGAAGCAGAAGGTCCTGGCAGCATTTTCCCACAGAGCTGAAGAAAAAAGGGACATGTCACCCTCTGGCTACTGCTTTAGTTCCACCAGAAAACATCCCAGACCCATCAGATTCATAACAACCTTCTTGCATTTGGCAAAAATCTTGTGCAAGAGTGCAGCCACCACTACTCTGAATCAGCGTTTTTTTCAGTCTGAATGAGTGTTTTTCAGTCTGTTCTTTTAACTACTTTCAAGTCATGCACAGTCCACAGGGATCCACATGCAATCTACACAGATCTACACCACTACGATACTTCCAATGCTGGAAAAAAGTTACATCAAGCATTTTATCCTGTATTCCTGAACGCAAAAGTGCCCTGCAATTTCACTTTTAAGGTCACCTTCCTGGTTCCAGTAGCACTTAAAATGGCATCTTATTCCCCCCCAAATCTCTGAGAGAGTATTGTGTGTAAGCACTTGTCATATGGGCTCTGGAACACTATTATTAACGAAGATATACTGGCAAGTTTCCTTATTACCTGTCTACCTGTGCCCAAATAACTACAATTAGAGCAGACAGTGCTCTCCATTTGCAACCCCACCTGCTTCCCCACTGCTGGATGCAGCTGGTCAAATACTCTGTTACTTTTTTGATGCTCTCAAGGTCCCCATGAGAACAACTGAGCAACAGAGGCAGTCGAGACTGGATGAGTGTGCAGGAGGCCTCTTCTGTGTTCTGGTATCTGGTTTCTGCTTCAGCCAGGATCAACTCCACCATGCTGATCAACTCCGGTGCTTTTAAGTGGAGCACAAACTCCTCGCGGCGCTTCTGTTATGTGAGACAACACTCAAAATGAATCCCTAGACCCTTAGTCCCTTCTAGTTATGCCTTCCCCACATAAAAAGAAGCATCTCTTACAAGCAGACTTAAGAACTGCCCTGTATCCAGGAAGTCTGAAAGCACATATCCCAGCCCCCCAAAGAAAAACCTCTTTACCCCTCTACTATTTCTGAACTCGTTTACTTCCAACCCAGCATGCGTGATGGGACAGAAGCCATAACTGAATGATCAAACCAAAAAAATTCCTCTGTGGAAGAGAGATGCAGTCCCCTACTCTCGGTGCAGTGGGAATTACTCCACACCGGGTTTTATCTTGCTCACAGCTGTAGCCTTTTGACTAGATCTTTAATGGATATTGTGGCAAGTCTGCGGGAGCTGCAGAGGAGATGTCAAGTGGGCAAACTTATGTGTGTTCATATGAGCTTTTTGGACCCCAAATTGCCACTGCAATATTTAGCAGAGCAGAGCAGCAAAGCAACCAGCTGAGGTACAGGCAGCAAACTTGGCATGCTGCACCCCTATCACTTCAGCCACCTCTTGGCCATGGAAAGCCAGGCAATGTGAAAGCATCACCTCGCACCCCCTCTGAAGATGAATCTTGGAAGAACTGAGCCACTACCTGAGGAGTTCTTTGGTCCCTTCCCTGCCAGATCCGAGGGATATGAATACAGGCCCACAAGAAATCCAAGGAAGCAGTTGGGTCAAACCTGCCAGAAGACAAAAGAAGACAGATTTGCAATTAGAGTCAAAGCAGCCCTCAGGCAGCACACAAACACATGGTATCGTCTCTAAACATCACAAATACTGTGAAGAAAAACATCTGCAAATGTAAAAATAGGATCCATTAAGTCCCAAGAAGGGGTTTGGTTCTGTTCCCAGATTGTGACTAAATATTTCTTGAAGTAAGCACAGCACAGGGTATGCAGCTGAACAAACGGCATTCGCTAAGAGTACAGTAGCTACAGAATCTTGCACCACAAAGCCAGAAGTCTGTCATAAACATAACCAACTGGTACAAGCAGACCAGTGACCATACTGCCCCAGAATCCAAAACATCCTACCTGTTATCCTGGATTGCAGAAATTAATGAAAGTGTTTGTGAGCAAGAGATCATTAATAAAATAGCGAGAAACAAATACTGACAGCTTTAGACACACTGCTAGTTAAATCATGGCCTGACTTGCCACCAGTGTTAGTGTTTCCTGGTCTGTAAGTTTAACAAATTTAAACACGGTACTATACTACTGCAGTAGAGCTTCATTATTTGAGAGCAACATATAGGAGCTGAGAGCTGGGGCTGCTCCAGAGATCAGAACTGGGGGCCTGATGCCAGGAAGGGGGATAAAGAGTGGTAACAGAGTTTAGTACAAGCAAAAGATCCAGCAGAGCCTGCCCAGGTACAGAGACTCCCATCAGGTTGCTATCCAAGCAATCTTTCAAACCCCATGTTCATAAAGATTATCAACAAGGGCAATGCTAGATAGATTACCCAGCGATTAGCACTTCCTGTTTAAAACACAGCCAAATCTTTATGTGCTCCTTCCATCAAACAGCAGGTAATATTTATATCAAGGTACACAAATCAGCATGACTGAAATCAGCATCCCTCTCACAAAGCCTTTTTTTGGCTAGGTGACATCTCTTGGCAGACGCACCGTGGAACGCAGCAGCTCTTGTTCTCAGCTTCTGTTTGCTCTCTCAGACATAACGTTTTAAGTTGGGCGATTTGCTTGGCCCAAAAAACAAGACTCACCTCTGCTCCCGGTTTCTGCACAGCAGAAGTCTGATGCATTGGTGCAGAGTGGTCCAGCTGGACTGGTGAGTGAGGAGAGCCAGGAGATATGGACGGAAGGAAGGCACCTGGGACCCTGCCTGAAAGTACAAAACAAGAAATCATACAAAGAAATCATTACTGTGAGGTGGATGCAGGAGATAGCTTGTATTTTACAGAAGGATGACAATACAAGCAAGCAGATAGCAGAGAAGACAACAGATGGATTTAGGATATGAACTGCAAAACTGTCTAAAGGCACATAGCAGAGTCCATGAAATTCAGTTTAGTCTTAGCTTTGGCATAGCACTTCTGGACAGGCTATTTATCTGACTGCAAAAATACCAATGAAAACACAGCTGGCTGATCTATTATGGGACTAGGCTGTGTCTGTCATGCTCTGAAGTCCTGAAAAGAACAGGCCTGAAGAAATATAAAGATCAGATGAAACATGACTTGATCTGATGTACCAGAATCCCCCTCTTAGTCAACCTGTATGGCTATGAAACATAGCAATATGGAAAAACGAAGAATTCCCTTGCCCCGTTTCCAGGTGCAGGTCAACACCCCAGAAATGCCGTTTCAGCACAGCAGTCCCTCTGCCCACCAACCCTTACCTTGTTCCAGGAGAACAGTAGCTTCTGCTGGAGATCAGGGCAGCTGCTTATCACCTCTGGGTCCAACATCTCCAGCCAGTCATTCAGAAGGCCAGAGGAGGGCCCCAGCCAAGCGGCTTCAGTGCTGAGGAGAAAACGCCTGTATCAGTGGTGATGCCATTGAAACCAGGCCTACCAGTGAGTTCCCAACATCACCCAGACTCACCTGCAACTGTCCAGCTCCTTCTTCACTGGTGTCTCTTCTTTGTCCTGGAGCAACAAGGAGCTCACCACTGCAACTGGTTTCATGGCAGGAAATCTGGCAGTGGTCTCAACAGTAGCTGAGAAGAGGACTGTCAGGAGCTCCTCCAAGTATGGCGAGTGAGTTTCAATCAGACCTTGAAGGGCTGTAAGAGGCAGAAATGTGTCAATAGCTACAAGATATGGTGAAAGCTATGGAACATCATAAGGGTATCACAAAGGCAATGAATTTCCCAGAGCATGGCTCAGTAAGGAGGATGGAAGCCATTTGTATCTTGGAACAGTATGCTTCCATTTCTCACGGGATTACTGGAAACCAGCAGTCTGCTGAAGAACTTAATCCCAGACACAGGCCACGGTTTATAAACCCACACACCAGTGCAGGGGAAGGAGGGGATACAAGACAGGACCAAGTTCAGATCAGTTTGCATTTTCTGATCCAGGAAGAAGGCAGCTTCCCACTGCCTACACACGAAGCACTCCCCTGAAGGGCTGAAGTCCAGCCTGCTGCAGCAGTGGGGAAGTAGAGAGGACAGACACACCTTTGCTGATGAGCTCCGGCTCCACATTACACTTCTCTCCTGATTTCAGCGTTGCAATGATGGCACGTACTGTGGAGCTGATCAAGTCAGGGTCACGACGGAAAGTCAGAGCTTCTGTGAGGTGCAAGAAGCCACCTCGAACTGCAAAGAAATTACAATGTTGGCATCACAGGGACAAGCCACATCAGGCTTCTCTTCTACAGATGCACCAAGTGGTTGCAGGGCACAACTAATACACACACATCTACAATGTTCTACTATCATTTTACTCCTGCTGTAACCCTTGACAGCTTTTCTGCATGTTGCAGAGACATATGGCTTAAGAAAATATAACCACAAACCCATTTTCATGCCTAAGCTCTCAGTCTCCTCTCTACAGATGGCAGATGACAGTAACCCTGCAAGTCTTGATGTGACCTTGTTTCAGAAGCATTCTTGTGCGCTCATCTTCCAGGACAATAGCAAGCATGGAATACCTGGCCTGAGCAATTGGAATTTCTCCCTGAGATCCACTCTGCTTGGTGAGATGCTATTAGGTGTCTACTACAAATCCCTGCAGCCAAATTACTTGTTTGCCTCCTCATGGAGCTTTATAGCACAGTACAAAAACAATTTCTCCCCCTGTTCACTACTAATCATACCTCTACAGCCCACCCACTTTCTGCTCTGGGTGCAGTTTCATTTCTTTCCCTGTCTTGTCCCACTTGGTCCACTCTGACTCCCACAACCCGCCCAATGCCAGTACCATCACTGATCCTGTGCCTTGAGGAGTACTGCACAGCAAAGGCCTTCAGCTGAGCACGGAGAGGCCCATCTTCCACCGCGGGGTTCTCCAACCACTGCAGCATCTGCATGAGGACTTTGAAGAAGAGTGAGGAGAAGGCAGTGTCTTGTGGCATGCAGCGCTGGGGAGAACAGCAAAAGAGACTTGCTTAAACACACTTCAATCACAGAGCAAAGACAGCAGGAGAGGCAGACAGTGACACGTACTGCCAAGAATACACAGAGCACACCTACTCTGTTGGACCACAGCTCATAGGTATCAAGGCAGCAGCCTTTGATGTACAAAGCAGAAAACTCCATCACACCCAAAATACCTCTCCAAGCATAACTGAGGGCAACTTTGTGCCTTCCTCCACCATGATGAAAAGAATGAGATATTTCATTGGTTAACTCTCAGCCTGCTCCAAAGCTCCCTAAGGAATTACAGACCTCTACTCTCAAATTGTCTGCAAATGCCTTGGTTTGCGAGACATGTTCATGCTGCAAAACAGCACAAATTGGAACTTCCAAAACCAAGAGACCCAGAGCAGCCAACCCACAGTGCCACAGAGTTACCAGATTGGTTAATGTACACCTAACCCTGCACACAAGCTCTCAGCACTGCTAGACTAACGAGGCCAGCCTGTATCCATGTGTCCATGGGACAGCTTGAGTCCCTCTGTACCACACTCCCCAGGCTGTACGTCCAGCACTACACAGGTAGAGGGTCTGCACACAGCAGAGTGGATGCACTGCAGATTTTCCTTTCCTCCTCACCCCTCTTTGTTCAATATGCTGCTCACCTGATACTGGTACAGCTGGCGCATCAGTGGGCAGGAGATGAAGTGGTTGCGATGCATGGCCATCACCAGCGCCCCGCTGTGCGGTGAGTTTATCAGCGCAGCTACTGCCTGGAGGAGTCGCGCGGTGATCCCGGTCACTGGCGTGTTCCCCTGGCGGATACGAGCCAGTTCCTGCCCCAGGGCCTGCTGCAACGCCAGGGCAAGCGGGCGCAGGTTTGAGTTCTGCCACCGCGGGTCTGGATTTAGTGGGAAGAGCTGGAAGGATACAAAGCAGAGCGCATTTATGAGAAAACAAATGAAAGGACTTGCTATACCATACACATCCCTGAGGCAGAGGATTGATTTACCTCGTACAATCATACTGACTGTGGACTAACCAGAACCTTCAAAGAGCTTTTTCAATTTTTTAGTGCCTGGTACAGGAAAAGGCACAGCATCTATGCAACACCAATATGACTGTCAACACTAACACTGCGGGGGATCACCACACTGCCCAAACACAGGCAACCAGCTTGGCCAATTAACTCCCTGTAGGTTTGTCCTGAAGTCAACAGAGAGAGGGAGGCTCTGCTAGCAGACATGCCAGGGTACAAAAGCTGTTTACATATAGCTTTGCTGCCAAGGCCCTGTGAGCATTTCACAAATCCTCCATGCACTGCAGAGAAAAAAGGCACTATACACAGAACAAACAATGTGCAGAGATGACAACAAGCTAGTAAGCACTGACAGCATTAGGCATGATCAAAAGCCACATTATGTTCAAATTACAAGAAAAAAATCTGTCCAGTATCAACTCCACCAGGCTGTAATGGCACAGCCTTATTTTATGCAGCTTTTTCTTACTTGCTGTCTGCGAACGCTGAAGAAAGAACAGGGCAAAAAGATGCAAGTATAAGGGATATGTTTTTTGCAAAGGTGCTGCAGGGAAACAGTTAAGAGACAACCAGCTTGAGGTTACACCAGTACCTGTAGAAAGATGCCTGCTAGGTCATCTTCTGGGCCCAGAACCCGAACCTGGCTTAAAGTCCGGATCCGGCTCTGGCCTTGACTGTTCTCAGGGCTAGATTTTGATCTTGCAGTCTCAGCACTGTCTGTAATAATAACAAAATAAAGAAAAATGCTGTTATACTGACAAACATTTGGAAGCCTAGCACTGGATCGCCTTCAGCTTTAATGTCTCTGAGGAATTCATTCAGAATCCTTTTCTCTCAAGGCCAAGCAAGACCACCTTTTCCATACCTCTCAGAACAAATCACTACAGTAAACTCCAAGAATACCAAAATTTCTCCCCTTAACAGAAGTGAAAAACTCTAGGAAGAACTAGTGTCTAGTTGTAGGTTGCAAATGTATTGCAACACATCTGCTTCTGAAAACAGTTCTTCCTAGTCCAAATGTCTTTCCCCTGTTGCCATTGAGAGGAAGAAGACTGATGTTCAGAAATTTAGGCAATGTTGGGCTGGTAAGATTACCTCGGCGGGCTGGTAAGGAGGCTGTGAGCAGCGAGTGGAAGGTCTGGCCTCCTGTCGCTCCTCTTTCATGCTGAACCTCCACAAGGTGAGCCATGTAGTCTGAAAAAAGACAAAATACAAACAAGTTCTCACCCTCTTTAGTAAAGAAATACAGAATTGGCTGCTGTCAGTGTAGCTACCACAGTGAAGAGAATTTGTTGTTACTATGAACTTTGTAAACATGTAGCAAGTCAGCCCTATTTCTTTTACAAATTAGCCTCCAGATTATCTCTAGACTCTTTACAATCCCATCCAGAAAAATCCTTCTCTACTTCAAGAAATACAGCCAAGAGTCATCTAGACAAGCACCAGGGAAAGACAACAGGCTGCAAAAGCAGAGTTTGCAGAAGTAGTTTGGATTTTTTCCAGGAAGTCACAGGATGTGACTGTAAGAAAAATTAAAATGAGTAATCTTATATGGAGCTCTTACTCTTGTCCATGATGTTCTGCTCCAGTGTCTGTGGGTCATGAGATACCGCCTGATCCAGGTACTGCAGAAGTTTGCTCATGCTGGAAACTGGGATTCCAAAGGACTGAACAAAGAGAAGTAGCTGCTGTGGCTCCAGGTCCTGCAGAGCTGAAATACACAAAGATACAAAGAGCTGAAAAACATCAAGTCCTGAGACCACCAAATTGCTTATACAGGGTCATTTTTATCACCTGGTATTTGTACTTTTGGCTGGACCAAGTGGCACATTCATGACAGGGACGCAGAGAGCCTAAAGCCAGAAGTCTGACAGCTGCCTACTATGTTTTCACTGCTCTGCAAATCATTACCTTCTTATTGCATCTTTCAGTTAATTCACTCGCTGACTAATTTGATCTTCCGTTTAATTTGATCAAAACCTCAGGAACCCAATCATCCATATTAAAAAATAACTTCCACCCTATCTGTTAATGGCTCCAGGCAGGAATTATTGAATAATTCAATCACTGGCTATAGAGAGCTGTCATTTAATTAGTAAGAAAGGGACAAAGCTCTGAACACCAAGAAGACAGACAGCACTGACAAGCTGTGCAAGGATACAAGTAACTACAGATATAGCTCACATCCTTCAGCCACTGCTCTCCACATTGCAAGCATGCTATGTCCTATGGAAGCAGTGCTTTGTCTTTGATCGTGTAGCTTAATTTAATCTGAACTGTTGTAATAAAGATGCCATCCAATTCACACTCCTGTATTTCCTTTAAATACACAGAAAGCACAGTAGTCATACAGACTCTCCCATGCTTTAAAAGTAATTGACACTGCTTATAAACGCCACTGAGATTCAGCACTTGGATCAGAGTGAGAGGACCTGCCTTCAACACTGCAGTAAGGAGCTCTGTCAGAGGCACCAAACTCCTCCTTCAGCCTCAGCTTTCACTGAGTTCTGCTCTTAACGCAGTGGGGATTAACCTGTGTGATAGTTCAGCAAGGCTGTAGCCATTCTCAAACCCATGGTACATGGGCTACAAATCATGGCTGAGGAAGGAATAAACATTGGGACAACCCTCAACAGAACCCAGAACCAACTCATATTCTGCGTATCTGTTTGACTCCCTAAAGGACACAGTGAAGAATCTATTGCACGTTTAGATTGCAACTGTCACAAAATCCCAGCTCTCTGTTCAGCTGCAGGGTCTGCAGTGACTGATTACCCCGCCAAAGGCATTCAAGTAGGACGGTTGGGCACACAGAAGGCTTGAGCAGGGAAGACTCTCCCTCTCCTACCGGAGGGTCTGAAAGGCCAAACATCCCACAGGCTCACCTGCATCCACAAGACGTGGGACCTCGGAGCGGATCATACGCAGCTTTAGCCAGTCAGGAAGCAGCAAAGCCTCCTCTGAGGTGTCAACCAGAAAAGCAGTAGGAAGAGGCTTTTTCTCCGGGAACCATATATCCAGTAACGTGTAAAAATCACCATCCCCTGCTTAAGAGCAGAGCAGACACAAAAATCTCTTATGTTCAGAAGCACTTCAAACATTCTACACTTCTGTACAAATCAATGCACCAGAATATCTTCTTGCTCAAAGGCTAGAAACAACTTGGGAATAAATACTACCAAATGGAAGCATGATCTGTGTATCTGAGTGCCCAGTTCTCACCCTACAATAACCCTCTGCATCCTTCTTGTTTAGCAGGCAGAGACACACCACCATTTTAATATTTCCTGCTGTCTGCACAAGGCAGCCTGCAAATGCTTCACTCCGTGCAGCACTATTCTGACATTCCTACAGCTACAATCAAATGTTGCAAGGGAGAAGGCTGTAAGCAGAATTAACAACAGCCTAATTCATTCTGCAGATAGAGAAAGGCTCTCTGTCCAGTCCACAACCCCTTGAACACATCTGAGCATACTTCACTAACCTTGAGGTGGCCCGAGTGTCAGCAGGATAACCATGGCATGAACCACAAGGATGTGCATAGTGGCTGTTTCACCACTAGTCCAGCGAAGGAACACTTGATCCTGGGACTCTGACTGAAAAAAAACAAAGCAGAAGAAAAACAGATGAGCAATGGTGGGGAAAGAACAGAAAGTGAGATCTGCGAGAAGCAGGTGAAAGGACAACATGAGAATGGACAGGTTTGACTGAGTCCCAGTATCTCCAATAGTGGCAAAAGAAGATACAAAAGGAAAAGAAAATGCTTTCTATGTGTGCACACACATTTGGCTCTGATACTACACCAAGTCCCAGTTATTCTCAGATCAAGGATCCTTGAACTAGACATGGTTTCTACATACTGAGTAACCCACAATGGGCATCTCTTGTGTTAAACTCATCCTTTCTTCTTCTACCCGCTTAAGAAAGGCAGAGAGGCACTCACCCAGCTGTACACCTCCTCGCCTTCCTTACTCTGGCGCATGCGTTTGATGTAGCGAGAGAAGATGGAGAGGAGAGCTACAAGCACCGCATCAGACTCAGCGCAGTACGAGAGCTTGGAGAAGAGGTGAGACATGATGGTAGAGCGCTCCACTATGAGCCGGGCCACATCCTGCAAAGGAAAAATTTCCATGGGATCTTTACTAAGCAACGTACACGAGTCCTCCTGCCTTATTCTGCCACATCTTCCAGTTTCCATCACCAGCCCAGATAACACTGGAGATCACCATGTAAAGTCAAGAGTGAAACTGTCAAATCAGGAAGAACTCAAGTGCTTTGCATGCATCTTGTGATACCTCACAGCGTCCCCAGTTGTAGTACAGCTGCATTCTGATGCATCCCATTGCAAAAGGGAGCATTTAGCAGTATTTATGAAGTAAAAAACGCATTCCCCTGAAGAAACGGTATTATCACTATTTAACAATCTCCATATACTTAAACAGATCTATGCAGGCAGAAAGAGCCTGTGAACCTCTAGATCCATGCAACTGAATCTCAAAGACTGTTACAAAGGATGTTGGTCAGTGAACTTAAAAGCAATGAAAAGAGCACCCAAGAGTGATGATGAATAATCATTGCATACAAGCCAAACATCCAAAATCACCAAAGCCTTAAAAAAAGAATCAGAAGTCCAATTTCAGTTACAGAAGAATGCATATCCCACCACTAAGGTTCCTGGCCTCCCACTGTCACCCAATGTATGTGACTGCAGGTTTAGCACCTGCATACTTGAGAACCACTACCAGACGGTGGCATTGCCTTCAAGCCACTCTCCACTCTTGCATTCCCCATGCCAGCTGAGATGAGCTGATGGACTGGAAGTTGTTATGCTCTGATTTTCTGTCTGAATGATATGAAACAAAAGACACGGGTTGCCTTCCAACACATACCCGGAAACATGACCATGCAGTTATCAAATTCACATGCTCTTAAAAACCTCATCTTGATGGTACAGCAAGTCACATGCCTACCACTGCCATTTGCAAGGAGTTCAACATTTCAGGTCTCTCTCATAACCTCTCTGCCCCTGCACCCTGCCTTCTCACCAGAGCGAGGTCATTGTGCTGTCCCTGCTCCTCCACTGGAGCGTGCTGGGAGAGGTACACCAGGTAGGCACTGATGGTCTGCGGATCTGTCTCCATGTGGATGGCCTAGAAGGACAATTCCTTTCATCAGGGATCAGGAGGTAATGAAACCAAGCACCAGCAAAACACATTCTTCTGCATGCACATAAACATGTCGACACCACAGCCACATGCAGTCTGCTCAGATTTGTTTTAGCATGAATAAAACAAAGAATAATTTGCCCCACAGCTGGCCCCTTATCCCTTCCAGCAAAGGCCTACCTGTTGCAAGGCAAGAGCTGTTGTTGCTCTAACACTATCAAACAGTGGCAGCCTCGGGAGGTCTCTCAGCAGCCACTGATATCCCTGCAGCAGTTCAGAATCCCCAGAGTCTTCTTCCATGGGGTGATCTTTCTCCTCTCCATCACGCAGCCCCCCTTCTGACAGCACCAAGGACAGGCCCTGCAGAAATCAAAGCCCATTCATATGAAGTCACAGTTGGATCACTCGTTTCATACTAGGAAATAGGACAGAAACAAGCTTCAAATGTCATGGAGTGATGCAAATGCAGCACACACAGCCTACAACAGGTCTCACAACATGTTTGCTTGACAGCTACCATGCTTGAAAGTTTCAATCCTCTTTAAGCACAATCTTTTGAACTCTGCGATTCTGCCTGCCTTGACTATGCTCTAGAGCACCAGGCATTTACTGATTTACATTCCCCACTGGCAACAGCTGCTGCCAATTACTCCTCATACTACATGATGTGCTGAGTCCACACCTGAACTTCACAGGAAACATAGCAGAATCCAGATCTATCTTAAGAAAAGTACTACTTGGCTGTTGAACAGAGAAGGCTTCTGAGCAGCAGGAAGCAGAAACACATTTGATGGGCCTTGGAGACTGAGATGAGTTACTAAAGAAAACTGACATGAAAATTGCACTGCACAGCAGTCACGAGAATCTAAGAATCTGCCCTTAGCTTCTGATAAACCTGAGTCAATATACTGATTTTACTCACCTTCATGGCCAGGACCCGTGAGGCCACCTGGGAGGAACTCAGGCGTCGCAGGAAATAGTCAAGCACCTCGCAGGTTGTCTGTTCATCTGCTTTGGGACCCAATAGCAAGTCTTGCAATCGTCCAAGCAACTGCCTTTGTTTCTGTTGTCTCTGTGGAACAAGGAGTTGGCCTTTCCAGTGAAATCTAATCCAGGACGCACAGAAAGTAGGTAACAGAACTGATCTCCAAGAGACCACTCACCTGGCGTTTCTTGGCACGCTGCTCTTTACTCTCACCCTCCTCCTCTTCTTCACCTGAGGTTGACTCGTCAGCAGCATCGTGAAGCAGGAATTCACAAAGGCACTGCACGGGCAGGACATCCAAGGAGCCCTCACTGGACTGAACCAGATCTGCCAGCCATGGCATTGACTGTGACGAGGCCTAAGAAACAGAAGAAGCCCTGCTTGCTCTGCTCAAGTTTTAGAGATGAGGGATCAGATCCTAATTTAGCCAACCCATCAGGAGAGCCTACCTGTCTCTGAATGATGTTGAGAAGAAAGTCAGGATGACGGCTGCGACAAAGGAGGTGGCCCAAGCGAAGCGACTGGTTCAGGCTTTTCACCTGCTCCAGGACATGCGGCGGAGGTCTGCGTGGGGGCCCCCTGTCATCAAGAAGCAAAACTTCTTGTGAAACAAGAAGTTATTCACAGACAAGGCACACTTTCACTCCAATATTGATGAGGACTAATCAGGTCAGCAGCGTGTGACAGCCACATGCAGGTTACAATAGAAGGACGAGGACTAAATGCAACACATATCACACAGGTGACCAAGTTTCAGGGCTCTTCTTGCCTACTCCAACCACCCTATCAGCAGTAGAATTTCTTGACTAGCATTAACTGGCTTTTCCTGATAGCACCAGACTGCAGAAGGCTACTTACTGAGGATCCAGACTTGTCAGCTGGGATAGCAAGAGGCTGCTACTCTCTGTAATTGTTTGTTTTGTGGACGCAGCAGCCAGATGACCCTCAAATGCAAGGATCTCCTGTTTTTCTCTCTGGGAGATTTGAAGCTCACGGTTAATCATCTCTGTGCGCGTCTCCTCATCCGTCAAGGTACATTGAGGATAGGAATAATTGCTGAGAAAACAAGTCAAAAACAGTTACCTTGTCCAATTCAGAATTTATGAAACAGTCATAATGTCTCTATGGCCTCAGTTCCATTAGGGAACACAGAAAATGCAAGGCAGCTTCCCAACAGAGCCAGGGAGACTCGAGACCTTTTCAGTAAATCGTGCAACAATCATGCTCTGAGTTTTATTCCCATGTTGATAATATTTCTGTTGGGGGAAGGCTTCTTTCCCACTCAAACTATAGTGTTGCTGCCAACCTGCTATTTTACACGTCCCACTAGAAAGGAAGGAGCCAACTGGCACAAACTTCATTCAGAAATACATGCTCAGTGCCCTTATTTGATTTAGGGGGGGGATTTAGACAATACTAACTTGGTCATGACCATTTCCATGAGCATCTTTAGAGAGGGGTACTCCTCCCACGCAGCCAGACCTGCAGCACACAAGAGAAGGGTAGTCAGGGATACAGGAAACCAGTCAGGGTTTTATTGAGATCCTATCGCAATCCACAATAGGAAGACACACACACACTTCGGAACATCTTGCCACACTCAGGGCATGGAAACTGTAATCCCAGCCACCTGCTGGTCCAAACCACCCCACTGTGCATTTCTGCACACACAAGGAACGTGCATTACAGCACAGTTAGCTAACAGCAGTTATTTTGCCATCCCAGCATATGACTTCAACACAAGCAACTAGACTTCACCCAGCACCTTCGCCAATTTTTGCAGCAGAACCAGAACCCTGAGAAACATCCACACTCACCGATGTTCTCAGGATTGAACGCAGCCACTACAAGCAAGAGAGGCCAGGCTTTCCAGTACAGGGTAGAAATAGCTAGATTTGGAGGCTGGTACCTGCAAGAAACATCAACAGATACAAGTGATTGGATTTGGTTACCGGAGGGCATCCCAAGCCTACTCTTCTCCTTAGTCACGCACTGAATTCAGTCACACCAGCTCAGTGGTTTTCAGGAAGGAAAAAATGAAAAAGTCTCTCACGGGTGCAACAACAGAGTTCAGTTGAAAAATTCTAAAGCAGAAAGGTCATAGTTCTTGCAGAGGAAATTCCATTCCATGACTCAGAACTTTCTTGCCCTGGAGAAATTTCCACCAGAACATGACTTTGAAAAGGTTTCCTGGTGATTCTGTTATTAAAAATTCTAATGGGAAATAGCATCCTGAAGTCTGTGAGCTAGTGTTGTTAGTCACGAGGTGAAAGTGAGCTAGGTCACAACAAGGTGAAAATGAGCTAGGTCACACAGCGATTATCTACTTGACAAGCCTTACCCTGGGGGTAGCTGGATATTCTCTGGATGGTGATAAGTGCACAAATTTAAGACAGCATCGATCAGCTGGATTCTCTCTACCCTCAGGACTTCAACATCTGGAAGAGGAGAAAAGACCTAACAAGTTATCGACTGGCCCACCTGGCAAAGTCCTTCAAGAAAAGCAACACTAACAGAAATTCAACTTGAAGCAACTATGCTGTTGTGGTCTTGCTCTCATGATATTCCAGAATTAGAACAACAACAACAATAAAAAACAACACTACACAACTCTTAAAAAGCAGCAATATTTAAAAAAGACTTGATATTTAAAAAAGACTCAAAAACCTTGTGTTTTCAGCTGCAATTTGGTTTAAATTCTTCATAAGGGCATTTTTTTCCCCCACAATGAATCCAACCTGCTATCCACATCTTTTTCAAAACTCAAGTGCATTCCTTCAGGTAAGCAGTGAGTCTGCTCAGAACTTCTGGGGCTCTGAAGCTAAAAATCCATTTAAACTTTGTTGCGAGCTTTCTAACTCACTGTATCTTAACTCTGAGTCTGCAAAGGCTCTCTGGAACACGGTAGGAGCTGTCTCAGCCCTGGGTGGTGATAAGTGGACACACAGAAGTTACCACTGGAGCTTTGTGCAGTCTTACCATCGGCTTGCACAGCCGCAGCCCGCTTCACCAAGTGGTCAGCAAGCTCCATGGCATCCGCAGGGCCAAGAGGGAGGTCCCGTGACAAACCGATCACGAGGATCCGCATCAGCGTGTCTTCAAGGATGGGCACCTCAGAGCAGAGGCGAAGGAAGAAGCTGCATGAGACAACAGACATCAATCATGCTTCCCTTGACAGTAGCATGAACATTGCTGAAACCCTCCACAGATCCTACAGCTCATCCGAGCACAAAATAACCCACAGCTTAGTTTACAACCTTTTCCCTGGTCTGCAGCTCCAAGTGCAGCTGCCAGAAACAATTTGTTTGCATTGCTTTGTACCTCTGCACTTCAGCCTGCTGGAATCCGAGTTCCCTAACATTACACCAGTACAAACCATACAGCGCAGGCCTGCCCTTCTTACAGTTACAGCATTAAGATATAGAGCAGCTTGCCACAGGGAACAAGAATCAAGAATAGAAACTGAGAGAGACTGAAAGAACATTCACCAATTTTAAGGCACTGTAACCAAGGATGAAAAAATCGGCACAGTTCCAAGCTTTTCCAACAAAGAGCTACATAAAGAGCACCAGAAAACACTAATTCCTTTGCCTCCAGCTACAGCTCTGGTCCACGTTCCCAGCCATGGGTGGAGCACGCACTCACTTGCGGTCACTCTCGGGGGGCCAGTTGTCCCATTTGTAGTACGTCTCTGGCTGTTCTGTGAAGAGCACCTTGTGGAGGCTGTCAGGATGAAGAGAACAGCAAATGTTACTTGTGTGAAGCTCAGGAACACATTCAGCGGTCCACTCTCCCCATACTCCTTCTAACGCTACCCATTCTACATATGCAAGAGCCTCCTTAGATAAACTAGCCTACTAAAACTGACAGTGCTAATCAGAGCCAAGAGGACTATGCGGTATAGACATTGGACTTTTATACTTTCCAGTGAACATACCTCATACGCTATTAGTTCTGGCTTGACCTGCCTCAGTAATGCCTTGAACCACACCCTAGGATACGATCTCATCTCCAGAGGCAAGCAGAGAAGACAGTATTATGTATGGGGCCCTCAACTATACAGCCTGAAAAAGGATATCAGGCAGGACAACAAGGGGTCCACAGGAATCATTCCTGACCAGATAACTGGAAACTCCCTATTGAGCCAGAAGGGTGAACCCAAATAATACAAATCAGAAGTTTTCCATTATCACGTATTTCCAGTGAGAGGATGCGTTTGCTGGCATTCTTGAAGGGGAGACAGTCCCATTCTGCATCCTTCTAAAACATTATTTCTGCTCCCTGTCTGTTAAGGGGAAGAGAGATCTAACCAAACCCTAGTACATGCATGGGTCTTCCTAACATGTCATAAACTGTTGGGAAACAGACTGGATAGGCACAGCAGATGCCCAAGCTGATGCTCCTACCAGTGCACGTAGTCCTTGGGAGCCAGCTTGCTGATAGATGGAACGACCGTATGAAGCCACCAGACTGCATCACGTTGGATAGCGGCGATTTGGTTCTGGAAAGAGCGCAGAACTTCTAGGTCTGAAAGACAGTCAGGTTACAAACCACTCACATATCACAGCCTCATACAGAGCAAAGCAGGAGAAAGCATCATTTCAAGACCAACAGTAACCAGGGCTCTGAGCATAAACAGTCAGTAAGCTGGGGAGAGAAATCAGACAGCCTTTAGCAAGACAGCACTGACAGAACATGCAGATGTGTCAAAGCGAAGCACAACAAAATGCCAAGATGCACCACAAATGAATTAGGGTTGTGAGAAGACATCCAGGCAGTTACTTCAGTGTCCCCCAAAGCTCTGCCCTCTCTGCAATAAGTCATCTATGTTTTCCACAGATATGAAAACTGCCTGTTTCTCCACCCAGCCACACAAATGCCACACCTCCCAACTCTGCTAGTCTCAGAACAGCAAGCAACCCCATGCTTTTACTTAGAACAGAGGTTTACAGGCCCCTTTCTAACTGTGGCTGCAATGTTCCCCCAGTCCCAACACAGCCAGGAAATATTTGACAAGCCACCCATCTTCAAATGGAATCTGGGCTGTCTGCTTACTTTTTTTCTCTCCTTTGTCCCAGGCAATTCCAGCCTCCTTCACCTGGGCTGTGATACCAAGCATCATGGAGACAGCCAGCAGATCAGTTATGTGGATGACAAACCGCTCCTAAAAAACAGGAGTGAGTCAAATCAAAGCTGCCTTCTGGAACAGTGTTTTGTTATCAAAATGGGATGTGGAAGAGCTGCTGTGAACTGCAAAACGCAAATACTGAGTTACTCAGATAATAAGAGGTGTGGGGACGGATAAAATCTGCCAGAAAAACATATATAGAAGAGTCTGGTACACCGCTGGCATCATCCAGCAAGCACATGGGTCAAACAAAGTGGTACCTTGAATTCCATTTCTGCATACTGGGCCTCCTTTCGTTCCTGCATAAGGCCCAGACAGAAGGCCTGGAAGTTGATTTCATGCTTTGTCTGTTTAATGATCTCTCGCAGCAGTGCCCGTGAAGCCCGCAGGTAATCATCCTTGGTAGTCAACAGGTCCTGGAACACCATCGCTAGGTACTGAGACCATACAGAAAAAGAAAGCTTTCAGTGCACTGTAAAATATCCACAACCACAGAATGAAAAGACATGGAAATAACGCTGTTAATATGCTTGTCCTTCAGACCCCAGGGAACTGTAACACGTTTCTCATGAAGTTTTGTTACCACAGGACTGGTCACACTGAATGTGGGAGTCAGAAAATGCCCACACACGTTTATTCCTAACAAGTCTAACAACCTAATTTCAAACCAATATGACGTGGATCCCACAGTTGTCTAAGGGAAGATTTTATTTGAGCCTCGGTTCAGCTAAAACTCTCAAGCAGGGGCCTGGCCCCGCCAGCAGTCACACAAGACACTACACCTACCTTTGGAGCTTGCTCTGAGCTGTGCTGAAGAACAGTGTACAGGATCTGCATGTTATTGGGATTTCTTGCATTTGAAAGCTCATTGAAAATCACAAACTTAATTGTGGTGCCCAGGTTATCCCTGTGTGCATTCAGCAGCTCTCTGCAAGGGAAAAGCAGAGGTATCAGAGCTGAGATTTCATTTCAGCTTTGTTCTGATTTTTCTCTGAAGTATTTAACACAAAAAGTGAAGATGGTGGGGCAGCAGCTACAGTCAGCAACAACAAAAGATTACTGAGAGATTTCCAGACTAACGAAATTCATTTGAATGTGACACAGAACATCCCACAGCCACACCTGTTATTTAAAAACACTTTGTAGAGACAGAGCCCCATGTACATCATCTGGAGTGCTCTCTTCCCATTACAGACCCAGTCGCTCACTCACCTGACACACAGCATGTAGTGGTTCAGAAGGACTTTTGGCTTGAGACGAATTTTGATCAAGTTAGAGATCACTTCCATGTCCTCTGAGCTGTGGGTGTTGCAGTTCATGCAGACTGACATCAGCAAGTCCTGAGCTGGCTTGGTCAACTGCAGAGGAAAAACAGAAATACTGCAGCCACCTGTCAGCACACATCAGAAATGGAACTGGACCTCTAGGCTGGATTCCAGACCAGGCCCAGTAAAGGCATGGTTCAGTCTCTGTCCTTACCTTGGGATTCTGCAACCACATCTCCAGGCGCTGCACGGCCATCTGTCGCACCTCTTTGTAGCCACAGGTTGCTGTCAGCAGCCGGAGGAGGTTCCTGGAGACGTTATCCATGGGCTGGCGCCGGTTGAGCTGGTCCCGCAGCATGTCCAGGACGTACTCCTCCACGCTCTCTGCGAGGTCATCGTACCTGGGCCATACAAACTGTGTTTTATTCACTTCTGCACAAGCTAGCCTGGTCATGCTGCGTCCAGAGATCAGCATTCTTTCTTGTTTGTGATAAAGGTTACAAAAAAACAAAACCAACACCCATTTATTAATTTCTCCTGATGTTCAACATTCTCTAGCAGGTGCCACAGGACAGCTATTGCAAAGAGCGAGCTCTCTGCTGCAGCACCACAAGGGGGGTGAGCACAGACAGATCTGCCACACGGCTGCACCAGG
The DNA here is from genome assembly GCF_963932015.1 of Anas acuta. Lineage (NCBI taxonomy): Eukaryota > Metazoa > Chordata > Aves > Anseriformes > Anatidae > Anas > Anas acuta. The sequence continues at coordinate 12,991,320 of NC_088993.1, forward strand.
AGAGGAATGCACTTTACCTGGGCATGAGCTGGCCCTCCTGCTCCGGGCTCATTTTCTCCTCTGCAATCAGCAGCTCGCTCTGACTGTCTTCCTCCTCTGTCATGGAAGGGTGGGGGCTACTCCCTACAAAAGACCAGTGCACTTTGTGAGACCATTTCTCTTTCCAGAGATCGATCGCTCACACTCGTACACATTCAGCTTCTTTCAAGGGTTCACATCAGCAACACTGGAGGAGGCCACAACTCGTCACCTTCCTACATCACAACACACTCAGGTCCTTCATTCAAGTCTTTTTAACTGCTTTCACTCAAACATCCACTAGAAACGAAAGTGACACTAAATAATGGAAAATCAACACTAGAAACTCAAAGCCTGGTTTACAGGATTGGCTCCTATTTCCTAAGCACATTCTTACCAGCACTAAGGTCCCCACTGCTACGGCCAACTTCGCCATGCAAGAGCATGCTCTTAGGAGGCATCTTGGTGTTAAAAGCTGTTTGGATGTTATCCACGAAGGTCTTACAGTGAGGGCTGTCCACCCAGATGCGCTCCCCAAGGGAGTCCTCAATGTAAACCTAAAGGAAAAAAAAGCCACAGAGAACACAAACCGTGCTCAAGCTTTTTTGTACACGTTTGTTGCAGGAATATTTGACTTTCCCAAGTTATTATTTATTTTCAACATGCAACTGTGAACTAGGAAACTAGCATAGCCATGCATAGATGAAAAAACTGAGACCAGATGACTGCAGGCAAATCATATGAGAGCAGAGCACCAAACCACTGCATCCTAACCTCTATGGGCACTCTCCCTCTCGAGCAGGGAGTCAGATTAAGCTCTAACAAAGATTTAACCATAACTCCTACCTCCAAGATATAGAAGCTTGCCTTTCAAAACCTTCTCATTTTTAGATCAACAAGAAAACATTAATCCTTGCAGATAAATTATAGAGCACAAAGTCTCTGAGACACTTATGTTAGCAAACACCATCAACGGCATCCCAGAGAAGAGCAGAGAAATGCAAACAAGACCACAGCACTTCAACAGCCTGTGGAGGTTTTCCTTGGTGAAAACAAGGACTGGGTTTTTCTTCCCTTCTCCATACAGCATCAGCCCAGTCCCCATTTACTGCCTCCACCATGCTGAGGGATAGATCACAGGACACCCCCTTGCCGTGCAGCAACAATAAATCCTCTGCTCTTATCCTGCCCCCAACACAAGCACTTCCCAACCCTGGCTGGTTTTATACATGTGTCCACCAGTGCCTCAGCCCTGCAGGAGCATCCCGTGTTCAACAACCTTGACAAAGATCTCTGGCCAGTTCTCATCCTCTTCGTAAGCTGCCATGAGAAGGTTGCAGGCCAGGACAGACACGAGGCTGTTCCCTTTGGCTTTGAAATTGATGGAGGCATCTCTTCGGAGCAGGCTGCATAGTGCCTGGAAGATTATAAAACAGATACAATAAAATTAAGCCATCTACCAAGAAAGAAATACAGATCTCAGTAATTACCACAGAGCTGTGGTATTTACAAATACACGCTGATTATGTTCAGATATCAGATGGAAGGCAGCTGCAACTACACTCACAACTGGCAGGAATTTCAGAAACGTACTTCAGAAACACACAGAAAGTTACCTCAGAAAGCCCAAGAAGTCCCCGCATGGCACAGCCCTCACCTCAATAACCCCTTCGGTGGCAAAGATGTTCGGTTTGATTTTAGCCAGGTACATCAGGCTGAGGTACAGCGTGGTGTCGGGCTTGGCTCTGTTCATTTTCAGCTGCTTCACCGCTCCGCATAGCACCCCCTCGATGCGGTCATCGTTGCCTTCTGCCTCTGCTGCCTCGATCTCCTCCAGCAGCACCGTGGGGCCAACTGCAGCAACCAACACAGGCGTGAGTTTGATACCCCCAGGCAAAACAACCTGTCCCGGGATGCCGCCAGCACCAGCCGTGTGGAAAGCAAAGGATGGATCTGCTTACCTTGACTCCTTGCAAAGGCATTTTCCCTATCCACACCCTATTAAAAATCCCGTTTCGTGCCTGACAACACCCCGTTGATTACTTTTGGGTTGGTCCGTGCTAAAAAGATCCTCTGTAAATATGCCTAATGCCAGAAAACGGGGGGACACTTCAAGAAACAGCGAGATCCGGTGTGCAGGAGACAGACGTGAGTGAAACACCACAGGGAGATTTTCTCAGTAAGGTTTCCGTGTACTGCCATCAGATAGGGCGAGGACAACCCGATACAGAGAGGGGAGAGGAGACAAAACCGTGACTTTAGCCACAACCAGGGGGTGAAACCCTTGAGGACAGAGAATACATGGAGACGGGGGGATTTACAGAAAGGCTGCCGGGCGTTGAGCCAGGCTCCCACAGCCCTACCCCGGCCACCAGGAGAGCAGCACACCGGCCTTACCTTCGATGGGGATGACGGAGGGCTCCTTGATGGAGGGCGAGATGGCCCGCTTCTCCGCCACCGCCGCCTCCGCCAGGCGGCCCAGGGCGCTGAGGGGCGGCGTGGAGGCCAATTTGGGCCTCTTGGCCAAGCCGCCCAGCCCGGGGGGCCCGGCCAGAGCCGCGGCCGCGTCCCTCTTGCGCTCGGAGGGCAGCCCGGCGGGGGCCGGCTTCAGCAGCGAGCCGGAGGCTTTGCCCTCGCCGCCCTGCCCCTTGGAGCCCAGCGCGATGAAGTCCCCGGGCGGCGGGTGCGCTGCAAAAGAGGCACGGCCGTGAGATGAGATGAGCTGAGCTGAGGCGAGGGCAGCTCCACAGACACCCCCCCCGCCGCCCCCCGGTGCTCACCCGAGGGTTTGGGCACTGCCCCCGGCCGCCGCACGGCCGCCGCCTTCGGGCGGTTCATGGCGGAGCCGCTGCCGCTGCCTCAGCCCCGCTCCGGCCGCCGCGGCGCTGAGGCGGCCCCGGGGGAAGCGGGCGGAGCGCGGCGGAACCAGAGAGAGGAGGAGGAGGAGGAGGAGGAGGGCACACAGCGCCCCCGGGGGGAGCGGGGGGGAATCGGGGTGTGGGGGGATATGGGGGAAAATGGGAGATACGGGAAAATGGGGGAATGGGGGAAAATAGGGGGAAATTGGGGTGTGGGGGGAAATGGGGGAATATGGGCGAAATGAGGGAAAATGGGGGAAATGGGAGTGTGGGGGGGAGAGAGGGGTTGGGGATGAGGGGGATTGGGGGATGAGGGGCTGGGATTGGGGGGACATTGTGGGGACATTACAGGGGACATTATGGAGAAACATCATGGGAGGACGTTAAGGGGGGACACACTGCAGGACCCATCATGGGGGGCATTATGGGGGACATGGGGGGACATCATGGGGGACATTATGGGGGGACACATTACGGGGGGCATTATGGAGACACCACAGGGAGACATTATGTGGGCACGTTGTGGAGGGACATCATGGGGGGACTTCATAGGGGGACATGATGCGGGGACACCATGGTGGGACATTATCAGTGTCGGCAGCAGGGTCTGGGTGGCTGAGCTCTGTCTGTGGTCACCCCACACACACACCCCCAGCCCCACATCACAGCCCCACACCAAGCTCTCCTCACTCCTTTATTGCAGACGGGGCCACCAGCCCTCACCCTGTACCACCAGCACGGCGTGGGGACACCCAGAAGCCACCCCCCACCATGTCCCCATCCCAGTGTCCCCGTCCCCATCCACAGCAGGTGACAGTCCCCAGTGCCTCCACATGGCGACATCCACATCCCATCCCCGCCTCGGGACCATGGCCACGGACGGGTGGTCTCGGTGGGGTGGGGGCAGCTCCAGGCCCCCCATCACAGCCACTGCAGGGAGAAGGCCTGGCCCAGCCCCATGCCCAGCCCGCTCACCGTGAGGACCTACAGGACAAGAAGGGACATCCTGGGATGGCAGCAAGACAGAGCTGCCCACACCACCCCAAAAACCCTCCCTGAGCAGCACCCTCAGCCCCCTGCCAGGGCTGGGGACACCCCTTCAGGACGGGGCACCCCAAATGGGGCCGCACCTGGTTGTCCAGGTAGGAGAAGGGCTTCTCCTGGCCGTTCAGGAGGACCTTGTGGGGTGGCTCCCGCACCCCGTAGATGCTCAGGGTGCCGATGGTGGTGGAGGCGGCCTTGGTGCTGGTGTGGAGCACGCTGGAGCTGAAGACGTTCTGCAGGAGGGGACAACATGAGCATGAGGTGGCCAGAGGGGGACATTATGGGGTCCCCATGCCCTGTCCCCACCATGTCCCACCTCTGTGGCGTTGAACACCAGGTAGGAGTAGCTGCCCCGCTCAAAGGTGTCCAGGCTCTCGCCGTCATCCCAGAAGAGGTCCCCCCAGGCGGTGGCACCCGGGGACAGGGCCACGATGAGGCGCAGGGGGTTCCCTCGGCTGGCCTCGCTGGTGGGCCCGGGTTTCTGGGGTTCAAACACATGGGCACTGTAGGGTTTTGACAGCCCAAAATAGGGTGGGGAGGGCTGCGACCTGCACGGGGGCTGCGACTCAAGGTACTGGGGGGCACGTGCCGTGCAGGAGGTGTCTCCTCGGGGACAGTTCCCAGCCCGGGGAGGTGGTGGGTGGGAGCTCACCTGGGTGGGCAGGATGGAGCCCTCGCGGAGATGCAGGTTGAGGTGCTCCAGGGGGGCCGACAGCTTCAGCATCTCCCCGCTGCTGTTCACAGAGGAGCCCTGGGCAGGTGGTGAGAGCCAAAGGGGGTCAGGGACACCGTGGGGGCTCAGGAAAAGTACCAGGGAGCAGCCACTTTGGCACCAAGCCCCATGGCCAGCACTGACACCGCAATGCTCCAGCCCTTCTGCAGGCCTTCCCTGCTGAGCAGGGTCCACCCAAAACCCAACCGAGCACCGTGGCGGCACTCCTCACCGTGTAGAAGTCGTACCACACGCCTTGGGGGAAATAGCCCATCACCGAGTCCACCCCGGGCTCCAGCACCGGTGTCACCAGCAGGCTGCGGCCCCACAGGAACTGCCTGTCCAGCCCATATGTGGCCGTGTCCCGGGGAAACCTGCGATGGGACGGAGACAACGCTCACATCGGCTGCTATCCGCCATCCAGGTGAATCCAGCACCTCACCAGCTCCGTCGGGGATGCTCTTACTCAAAGAACAAGGGCCGGGCGACAGTGTCCCCATGCACGTGGGCACGGTGGAAAAGTGTGTAGAGGAAGGGCAGGAGGGAGTAGCGGGTCAGCAGCACGTCCTTCATAGCCGTCCTCGCCGCGGGGCTGAACACCGTCGGGTCCTGGGCCTGGGGGAGATGCGGGGAATCAGCGACTGCCCCAGCCCCAGCCCTGCCAGGCATCCCCCATCCCGTACTCCACATTCCAAATCCCGCATCCCTCCCGAGACCTTCTCATTCTGGGAGTTGTGGTTGCGGGAGAAGGGGTAGAAGGCCCCGAGCTGCATCCAGCGGGTGCACAGCTCCTCCGAGGTGCTGCCGGAGAAGCCGCAGATGTCGGCCCCCACCAGCGGGATCCCAAAGAGGCTGAAGCTCAGCATCCCTGCAGACACATGGGCAGGGATGCTCAGCAATATGCTGGGAGTTTTAGGGTCTGCACCACCTCCTAAATGCGGGATGGGGTGGTGCTGGGGGTCTGTGCATGCTGCGGGGAAGGACAGGGCTGTGAGGCCGTGCCACCCACCCGGGATGGAGTAGTACATGTCCTTCCACTGGCTGCGGTTGTCACCCAGCCAGTGCCCCGAGTACCGGCCCTGGCTGGGGAAGGTGGAGCGGGAGATGACGAAGGGGCGCTTCCCCCGGATCTGGATCAAGGCGCTGGAAGGCAACGGGTTGACATGGGACAGGAGGTGAGAGCAGCCCCCTTATCCCTCAGAGGTCAAGGGACAGCTCTGGGGGTACAAGCAGCACGGTCCCCCTCTCCCTGGGCTCAACACCAGGACCAGCATCACCCACCCAGCCCTCCCCACAGCCACGCACACTCCCCTGCCCTGCTGGGTTACTCCTGTACCCGAGGCTGTGAGCAGCCAGAGCACCTCCTTTTGGGCCAGGCCCTCAAACCCCAGTCCTTTTCCTACACTGTGCCAGCCCCAAGCAGCAGGATTTCACCCCGTCCCATCCCCAGGGTGCCCGGGTACCTCGCCGTCGCTTCGGCCTCCATCAGCCCGTAGAGGTTGTGCAGGTTGTAGTGCACTGAGGCGCTCTGCTTCGCCGAGGCACACACCGTCTTGGCAGACAGGGAATCGCCCAGCACGGCTGCCGGGAGGGACAGTCACCGTTGGCACGTGGCAGTGGGCGTGGGGACACGCAGCCCCCCGTGCTGAACGAGGTGCCCTGCTGCTGGTGCAAACTGAGCGCTGAAAGCTCCCACGGCCAGTCCCATCCCCGGTATGGCCACAAGCATGCAGTGCTCGGGTGCCAGCACATGGAAGCAGGGATGGAAACATTCGGGGGTTGAAACAGAGATGTGATGTCTCTTAAAAATGGTTTTCACTCGGTTTTCAGCAACTTGAGAGCGCGCGGTACCTACCAGCACAGCCTGCATTTCAGCGCCCTCCTTACCCGGCGTGTACGGGGGGCTGTCGAGCTCTCCCGGCGGGCAGCCCTCCTCAGACCCATCCATGAAGTTGGACGGCTCGTTCATGTCCTAAGCGAAGAAAATAATGGAGCACTTTGTACAGGGAGTTTTTAAGGATCAGCGGCATCCAGCACTAACACCAGAAGCACCGGTGGCAGCACCGAGCTCCTTTGCCCAGCATGCACATGGGCGAGCACGTCTGTGGGGCTGGTGTCTTGCCAGCACCCGATGCTTGCTAAATACAATAAAGCTGGAAAACCATTAAAAGAGGGACAGATGAAGCTCCAGGACTGGGCACTGTCCAACAGGGAGCCACCTGGGGTGAGGGGCCACTTACGATCCAGACGCCGTCAAAGGGCACGTGGGCATGGAAGCGCTGCAGGTTCTCCAGCCACCACCGGCGCGTGTCCACATTGGAGAAGTCGGCAAAGGCCGTGTAGCCGGGCCAGACCTACGGTGAAGGAGCAGAGTGGAGGGTTGAGCAGAGGGGGAACACTGCGGGGAAGGGGGTGCCAGGAGGCTGTGAGCATGCTGAAGGAGCAGGGACAATAAAACCAATGAGAAAATCCAAGCTGATTGCTTTGAGCGCTGGAGGCTGTGTGTGCACCTCGGGGTGCTTTTTCTCCCTGTTTTTAGACTAACGAAAGTTACAGGTGGTGAGGAGGCGTGAGTGGCTGGGAAGGAGGGGATAAACTGGGAAGGAACCGCTGCGGGTCCTGAGCAGATCTGGAGGCACAACCTTGCCTCACCCCAAAAACAGGAAGGGAGAGAAATCAGATGACCGGCCTCAGGCAGAACCACCGACTCTGTTGCACTCATATGACTTCCCCGGGTGCCTCTGCCAGGGCAGGAGCTGGCTCCAGAGGGTAGTGGGGATGCCATGAAGTGAAACACAGAGAGCTGGTAGAGCTGAGAGCACAGCCAGGCTCTGGCCATCAGCCACATGGCTTTTCCTGCAGCAGGAGGGAAGAAATCCTGGCCCTGCTCCTGCAAAACCCCTCCAGGGCCGCGATTTCCCCCGGTTCCTTACCTGCCCGATCAGCGGCTGCCCTTGGGTGGTGTTTATGAACAAACCCCGTCTCAAACCTTCATCAAAAGGCCAGTAGGAGCCCCGCGGGCTGGTGCTGCTGATGCCGGGGTCCTGGGGATGCAGCAGAGGGTTAGTGTCTTTCCCAGCACGGCCCCTTCCCCCTGCGATGCCAGCGTGATTCAGAGGAGAAGACAACCACCACGGGGTCAGCCAGAGCCCGCACATGGCGGCTGTTTTGACCAAGAGGAACAGAAACTTGCTTCAACGCTTCCAGGCATGTTTTCTAACAAGTCACTTCTGCAAGTCCCAAGGACCCGTTACAGGGTTTGGGGGAGCGGGGGGATAAATATAAGTCATCATGCGCTTATGCAAGAAACATCAGGTCACGGAGAGGCTGCGAAGAGGACTTCAGCCGGCCAGGGGAACCCAACCTTATGCTCCCAGGCTCCGTTTCCAGCCCAGGACCCCCAGAACCCACATCCTGTGTCCCTGCAGCCCGTTGAGGGGACATCACAGCTGGGTCACGAGAGCCCAGCAGCACCCGCAGGGAAGCAGGGCTTCCCACAGCAGGCAGCCACCAGCTGAGCAGCCTGACACCAGCTCTGGTCACTGGTCCCTTTACCCGCAGGGGACAAGGACCCCAGCACCCTTGGGCTCCCGCAGCAGGCAGGAGCACAGCGTGACAACCTGGCCCATGTCTCAGCAGTCCCTGCCCTTACAGGGGATTTCCATCGGCAGTTTGCAGACACTGCTAAAAATCCCCAGCCCTGGTGCCGGCTAACACCCTGCAGAGACCACCCGGGGCCACCAACGGTCCCCGTGTCCCTGTCCTCCAGTCTGGCCACAAGCCCACGAGCAAGACAAGCTGAGTACCAAGATCATAACGTAGTGCTGCCCGTGCTTGTGGAGATCCTCCACCAGTGAGGGGAGGGAGGCGAATTTCTGGGCATCGAAGGTGAAGTCACGGTACCCGTCCATGTAATCGATGTCGTTCCACTGTGCGTCCTGCGGGGAAATGGCTCAGAGGCGGGCGGCAGCCCCCAGACCCCATCCCTCCTCCCTCCGTGGGGCTGGGGGGGCACCTGTGGGATCTGGAAGTTCCTCATGGCCCTCACGGTCTGCCAGGTCTCGTTGCTGGAGCCGTAGCCCCAGCGGCAGAGGTGGAAGCCGAGCGCCCAGAGGGGCGGCATGGCCGGGAAACCTGCGGGAGGAGACGTGGGGCATCCGAAAGCAACGGCAGCATCGCAGAGGGATGGGGAGGAAGGGGAGAGGAGTAACATCGCGGTGTGGACACTCACCTATCACCTCCTGGTACTGCTGGATGACCGCGTTGGGGTCAGGCCCCAGGAAGATGTAAAAATCCAGCACCCCCCCGATGGTCCTCCAGGTCAGGGCCGGAGCGGGCTGCAGGGCCACCTCTGTGCAGAGCGGGGACAGAACCACAGCGGGACGTGGGGAGCAGCCCCAGGACCCCGATCCCACCACGGGGCGAGGCGGCACTGCTACAACACTCAGCCTCTGGCAGAGGAGAGGAGAAACCCTGCCTTGCCCTGATCGAACACCGAGTGGGCATCAGGAGGCTTAAACCATCACGGACTGGGGAGATACTGGTTTATACAGGGAGGGAGCTCCCTTTTCAAAACGTGCTCTGTAAGCTGAAGGCTGAGCCGCTCTCCCAGCCTGATGAGTGAGCGCACGCATCCCTCACATCCTCCCCCAAACCTTCTCGTAGGCGAATAATGAATCGAGAGCTACTTGTACGGGAGAGCACACAGCACCCAGGGCTTCTCACAGGGCTGAGCCCTCAAACCTCAGCCGCTGCATTCCCCCGTGCTCATCCTGGGGAGGGAGCATTGCTGCAACAAAGCGCAGCTGGAGCTCCAGCGCCGTCCCAGCTGGCTGCTGGAGGGGACGGGTGGCTGCCGGTGCCATCCCCAGCACGGCAGGACCCCCGGGGAGTTATCAGCAGGAGGATGCTGCAGGGCACAGCTGGCACGGCGGGCACAGCTGGGGACAGCAGGCGGCATCCCCGTCCGTGCTGGGGTCACCCCTGCTGCCAGCCTCGGGGTGAGGCTGTTTGGGGCAGCCGGGGAGCAGGCACGGAGCCGCACACAAGGGACTTGCTTTTCCGACGGCAATTCAGCAGCTGGGCGTGTGGTTAAACTGCTCGGCAGTTGCTAAAGAGCCTGGCTTTAGCCAGGAAACAGATGGCTAAGCTCAATAACGGAGCCGGCAAACCACATCGTGTCCCTTTTATGGCTTCCTCCTGCCCCGAGTTCCTGAAGCCGCCCCGGGCACCTACCCATGGCGTTGCTGTTGAGGAGGAAAACCCCGTGAGCATCCCCGCCCTCCTCCAGCAGCAGGTAGAAGGGGTGAGCGCCGTACAGGTTGAACGATTCCTGCAAGCAGAGGTTGCCCGGTGAGAAGGGGAGCCTGGAGCCGTGATACTCGGGCTAACTAACGTCCCCAAGCCACTTCTGCTGCCCGGTGCCAGCCACCACCCAGCCTGGCTTCTGTCACCCTATGACCGGGGGCGGTTTTGGAGGTGGCAGCCACAGGAGAGCACTCGGGGTGTGTTTTGCAATCGCACCCAAATCCTCCCCAGCATCTCCCCGTGACCACCCCCTGTCCCTGCTGGCTCCAAGGCTCCCCCCAGCAGCTCCCTGCCCCGGGGGTACCGTGGGGGAGACATCGCGGGCCCAGAGGGTGAGGGTGCTCCAGTCCAGGCTGTGCAGCAGGGTGCTGCGGTGCTCCCCCAGCCCGTACAGGAACCTGGAGGGCAGCGCCGTGGAGATCTGCAGGAACTGGTCGGCAAAGATCAAGGGGGCCACAGTGGTGTTGAGCCTGCCGGGGTGACACAGAGGGGACATTAATCCTCGTGCCTATTGGGGATGCTCCCTTCCCTCTAGAAGCATCTCCAGGGCAACGAAACAGCATGTGCCATCCTACATCCACACCCCAAATGTCTTTGGCAGGTGGCAAATTGGGGTTTTGGGGAAGGTGAGGCACAGCCTGCCCCCCCCCCCCGAAGCCTCCCCCAGCACGGCACAGCCGTTCATTTGACACCAGCAGCTTCCACCGAGGTTATTATTAACCATCGAGGCAATGTGGCCAGGGGGTTCTCCGCCTGCTGCCTCTGATAAGCGGCTCCCAAGGAAAGGAGAGACCACAGGGCCAGGCGGACAGGAGCGAGGAGGAAAGGACACGGTCCCCAGGGGCTGCTGGAGCTCAACAATGGGGCTCAGCGTGGGCAAAGCCACGGAGGGGACTGGAGCAGCATGGCAAAGCCACCAGCAGTCCTTTTCCCCTAAATGCCTGAGCCCAGGGCTTGCTGGGGGTTGCCACAGCTCGGACAACTCTCTAAGGACACCCAAAACCAAGGCCAAGCAGGCAAAGCCGCAGCCCTTTGGTGATTCCTTCCCTGAGCCACCAAGTGCCTTACTAGTGGTGCTTTGGGGACCTGCACCCCATGGCTGTGCCTTACTTGAGACAGGATTTTGGGCTGCTGCATGACCCTGGTGAGGATTTGGGGCACCGTGCAGCTTTGGGGAGAGGCGCTGATGCCACCCAGCCCTGCATGGCCAGGTTTCCACCCCACGTGGCCAGGCTGTGCCCCTGTGTGAGCACCACTGCCTGTGGCAAGGCTGAAGGCGATGAGTAACCATCAGCTGGAGATGCCACCAGGAGTTTTTCCCTAAGGAAAACCCCCAGGGGGGCACGCAGGAACCTGTTGGGAGCAGGCAGGGCTTTCCCCATGCCCAGCATGCAGGAGGTGGCTCTTACAGCACCGTCCCCGTGTCTCGGCGCCGCAGCAGCAGCCCAAAGGGGTCCTTGGAGAAGTCCAGGCTGTAGATGGGGTTTTCTGCTCTCTTCTTTGCCCGGGGAACATCCAGAGGAACCTCGTACCGGGGGTTGGCCGCATCGGTTATCTGCGTGGGGAGAGAAGATGCTTTCAAGATCAGCTTGGCAAGAGGGCAAAGGGTTGGAGATGCTAACTGAGGCCACGCACAGAGCAAAGCAGCTGCTGGTCCCACTCTGAGCAGGGGACAGCCACCTACAGACGTGGCACGGAGGGTGCAAGGGGACAGCAGCACGGTCACAAGGAACCAGAGGCACGCTCACCTTGACGTGCAGCCGCGTGTCCGTCTCCAGCTCCACATCCAGCCGCAGCACCCCGATGTCCCGGGGGTAGTAAGCCTTCTCCCTGCGCACCAGCAGCCCCGCCATGCCCAGCGCCGTCTGGTTGAGGCTCTGCAGGGCGTAGCTGGGGAAGTCGGGGGGGTAAAAGCACCAGGGCACCCCCCTCTTGCCCCCCACTGCCGGGGAGGTCTCGACGAAGCAGCACCCCCGGCCCTCGCAGAGCTCCCGGGTCACCACCACGCGCCGCTCGGGGTAGCAGTCGAAGCGGTGGCTCTCGGGGACCTGGTGGCACTGGGAGGGTGGTGTGGGGCTGTGCCAGCCCCCGGACACTTGTCGCAGCACCCAGACGGTGACGGCGCTCAGCAGCACGGCGCTCAGCAGCAGCCCGCTGCCCACCCACCACGGGGCCAGCCTGCTGTGCCCGGTGGGTGTCGGGGTGTCCGCATCCTCCTCCTCCTCTTCTTCCTCCTCTTCATCCTCCTGGCTCAGCACCAGCCGGGGCACTGCTGTCCTCAGCTTCTGGTACAACTTCATCGTCCTGGGGCTGCGGGGGAGAAGGACAGAGGTGTGGGTGAGGGAACCAGCCAGGGGAAGCTCGCCGGGATGGGTTCTCTGTGCCCGATGCCCCCATTTCAGGCAGAGCATCCTGCAGAGGCTTAAATGGGCACTGCAAACCCACGGCACCCAGGTTGGCTTTGCCTGGAGCTGCCCGTGCCAGGCTGGTCCTGGGCCCACCAGGGAAAACTGAGACGCTGCCACAAGGCTCTCCTGGAGCTCCCCACCTTGGCTGCTGTCAGAGCATCCCCATCCCCTCACGGAGCTTTGCTCAGGCCTGAATTTACGGGCTGCAGCGTTTCCAGAAGCTGCAAGCAAAACCAAGCCCCCTCCACCCATCGGAGCAGAGCCGTGGTGCTGGGAGCAGTAAAAGCACAGATCCTTCTTTGCTCTGAGCCTCCTCTGTCCTGAGCCTCCTCTGCTCCGAGCATCCCCTGCTCACGCCCAAAGCCCTGAGTCAGACGTTTTAGCCTGGAGAGAGCTGGACAAGGGCTGGCAGGGAGCGTGCTGCCAGTCTTTGCCTCCCACTGATAAAATACAATTTCAGAAACCTCTCAGGCAAACATTTTCCAGCCTGGAAGCGGAGAACCCCCCCCTCGTGCTGCCTGCAGGGAGCAGTCCCAGCCCTATAAATACAGACAAAACTTTTTTTTTTTTTCCCCTCCGTCTTCTGCCGAAGCGCTCGGACCCCCCTCACCTCCACCGTGCGATCTCAAAAGGCGCCGTGCAATCTCAGCAGCAGGGATTTCATTGGCAAGCAGATCTCGTTCCCTATTAACCCTCCCCCCCGGCTCCAACACCAAAACATCTCAGCCTGTTGGGGCCTGGCTGCGAGCCCCCGCAGCGGCAGCACCCACCCCGCAGCGCCCCAACGGGTGCTGTGCCCCCACCCCGGGGGTGACAGCGGGGCCAGGACCCCAATAGCACCCTCACACCCCGCATGCACCCCCAGGCCCCATAGCACGCCACCAGCCCCCGCACCACCCAGGCCACCCGTGACGCCTGCGTGCGGCGGTGGCGTTTTGGGGACAAGGGGGGGACGCGGCCGGCCCTGCCGAAACGCATGGAGGGTTGGGGGGCCCCAGCCCAGCCCGGGGAGGCAGCGCTCCGGCCGTGCCAGGAGCTTACTTTCACGTGTCTCCTCTTGACATTGGGGCTGCGTGCGGGCAGAGCGTGCGGGCAGGGCTCCCAGCGCTGCGGCTCTGCCCGCTGCGCCGTAAAACCCCGACAAGGCGCCCGGCGCCTACCGCTCTCCTCTAGTAGCAGCGCCAGCACGCGCCTCGTGGCCGCCTCCTCGGCTGCTTTGTGCTCTTTTCAGACGTGTTCACATCCAGACAGCCGCACCCAGCGCTGTTCGGAAGCCCCGTGGAGGGGGATTTGGGGGGTGAGCGGTGTTAGGGGTTTACCCGTACGGCCGCAGGGTCTCCAGCCCCTACACGCGCCTCCAGACCCCCACCTCGTCCTCAGGGTTCAGGCAAAGCAGAGGGTGGGAGGGACGGGGAATCGCGGTGCCTGAGCACACAGCAGGTGGGTGAGACCCACAGCAACCCACAACCCCAAAGCAAGCCCCAAATTCTGCCCTGGGTTTCACCAAGTGCCCCATCTCCCACGCTCGTCTGGCCGCCGAGCACGTGGAAGTGCGTGCTCCCGCCCAGGGCTCCCCGCTCTCCTGGGACCGGGGAGCTGCTCGCTGTTTACTACCGAAGGCCACCGCGGTCTAAAGGTCAGCGGCGAAGGCCGACAGACCTTTGGAGCAGAGCTGCTTTCTCCAGGGAACGAAAATCAAAAGCAGGAGCGGGCGGGGGGCAGGCCGCTTGCCCCAGAAGCAGAATCTCGAGCAAAATCCCCCGTGCCGGAGGGGATCCCCAAATCCTGACCCCGCCAAGAGAAGGGGAACAACCCCGGGCTGCTGGGAGGCAGCGGGGTGGGAACGGGGTGGGCTTTGAGGTCCCGTCCTACCCAACCCACGCCGTGATCCCGTGACGTGCCCGAGTGAGGATGTGTGGGGCTGGGAGCGCAAAGCGCCCCGTGACGGCGCTGCCTTCGCAATGCACTCGTGAGCAGCCTCATACAAAAAAAAATAAAAAAAAGGGAGGTCAGCTTCGATGGAGGCCGTGGTTTTGGTCAGCCACCCACCTTGATTCACCCCCTGGGCATTTTCGCCTCCCCTGGATGTCACCGAGGGATGCTTGTGCCACCGGGATGAGCTGGACGCCCAAAAACTGTGGGTTTGGTGCAGTTGGGGCCTGGCAACGCCCTGCTGGCCTCCGGGGAACCACCTCGGTGCCCCATGGAGGACGGGAGGCTGTGCCAGGAGCTGCCAAGGCGGGCACCAAAATAGCCTCCCATCACCCTCGCCAGCCTCATGACTCCCAGCAGGCGTCCCGGGGGCTCGGCAAAGCAGCACCGTGACCGCCCTGTGACCGGGCCCACGCGCTGCAAACACCACGGCCTCCACCACGGGGGGAGAACCTCCACGGGGTGGGGGCTTCCATGGGGTGGGGGCCTCCACAGGGTGGGGGAAACCTCCATAGGGGGAGACCTCCACTGTGGGGAGCCTCCATTTAGGGGAAGACCTCCACTTAGGGGGACAACCTCCACTTGGGGGGCAGCCTCCACTTGGAGGAGAGATGCCTCCACTTGGGGGAAGCCTCCAATGGTTGGAGATTTCACTGGGGGGGGGGGGAGAACCTTCACTGGGGAGGAGCCTCCATTTGAGGGGAGCCTCCACTCAGGGGTAGACATCCACATGGGGGGAGTCTCCACCTGGGGGGGGAGAACCTCTGCTTGGGGGTCAGCCTTCACCCGAGGGAAAGTCCTCCACTTGGGGGGAGCCTCCACTGGGTGGGGACTCCACGGAGAGGGGGGGGGAGAACCTCCAGTGAGGAGGAGCCTCCATTTGAGGGGAGCCTCCACTTGGGGGGCGACCTCCATAAGGGAACAACCTCCATTTGGGGGGCATTCTCCACCAGGGAGGGAGAGTCCTCCACTTGGGGGGAGCCTCCACTGGGTGAGGACTTCAGGAAGGGGGGAGAACCTCCACTGGGGAGGAGCCTCCATTTGAGGGGAGCCTCCGCTTGGGGGCAGAACCTCCGCTGTGCGGAGCCTCCACTTGTTGGGGAGAGACCCCGACTCGGGGCGAGCCTCCCCCGGCAGGGCCACCTCCCCCGCGGGGGAAATTCCACGGGGGGCGGCCTCCACCGGGACCCAGCCTCCATTGGGGCCCGGCCTCCCCCGTGCCCGGCCTCCCCCGTGCCCGGCCTCCCCTTGGGGCGCGGCTCCCCGTGACCCCGCCCCTTTCCTTTAGCCCCGCCCCCTCCCCGTAGCCCCGCCCCCTCCGCCCTCCCCCTCCCGCCGCCCTTCGCCATGAATGAACCCGCGGTGGGCGTGGCCGGCGGGGCGCTGACGTCACGGGGCGGGAACCGATTGACGCGGGCCGGTGACGCGCGGCGGGGCCGGAAGCGGCGGCGCTTTCTGATTGGTCCGGACGGGGCGCGGCGGGGCGCGGGGCGAGGGGGGGCGGGGGGGGAGGGGGCGGCCCCGCGCTTGTTGTTGTCCGCGGGACTGGCTCGGAGCGAGCCCCAGCAGCGCCCCCGCCGCCGCCCCCCCCCCCCCACGCGCTCCGGCCGCCCCGGGAGCGCGCGCGCGCTCCCGCCGGCACTGCAGGTGAGCACCCGCGGAGGGGTCGGCACCGAGCCTGGGGGGGTGGGGGGGGGATAAAGCCGGGAGTGGGTGATAAGGGCGGGGGGGCGCCGCTAGGGGGGGTATCGGGGGGGTTATAGGGCGGAGGGGTTCTAGGGCGGCCCGGTTGGGTCGGGTTGGGTTGGGTCGGGTCGGGTGCTGCCCCCGCTGCCCGGAGCTCGGTGTCCGGGTGGGGTCGCGCCCGCCGCGGTGGCTGGGCTCGAAGTGCTGAGTCACCACCGCGCCGGGCACGTGGGGCCGCCGCCCCGAGCCCTCCAGCACGTGGAGGGGAGGAGGGGGGGGGGCACCGGGAGGGGGGGGCTCCGGGAACCGAAAGCAACCGGGGGGGAGCTCCGAGAAGCCGAGGGGTGCCGCGACCCCGCTGCCGTTCGCCGCTGTCGCCGTTCCCCCCCGCCCCGCCCCCCCTCTTCCCTCTTTCTTACCCCCTCCCCGTTTTTTTGGGATCCCCCCCCCTCACCCCCCCGGGTCGGTCCCGCTGCTTGGCCCGGTGGAAAAGTTGCCTGAAGTTGTGGGGAGCGGCGGTGATGCTCGCACGGCTCCGCCTTGGGGTTTTCAACGCCCCCCCCCCCCCCCCAACCATGTCCCGGTCCATCCTGTGCCCCCCCCCCGCCGGTAACCTGCCCCCGGATTTTTAAGGGGCTTTAAAATACCCCCGAGGAGAAGCGGCGTGGTGCTGGGGGCCAAAGCCGGGAGGCTTTGTGGGGCCGGGGATTGTCCCAGCAGTGGGGTCGGGGGGGGCTCGGAGCGCCCCACACGTGGCTCCTTAACCGGGTGGGGGCTGCGGGGACCCCCCGGCTGCGGGCACGGCCGCCACGTGGGCGCGGGGCGCTGGGGAGTTTTGGTGCTGGTATTTTGGGGTTTGCTCCGAAACGGGGGTGGGGAAAGCCCAGCCGTGGCGGGGACGGGGAAGAAAAGTGGCGTGAGCTGGAGAAACGGCCGGGAGGGGAACTGAGACCTCTGGACTCGCCGAGTGCCCGACGACGAGGGCCTCCTTCCTCCTCCTCCTCCTCCTCCTCCTCCTGCTGCTGCTCCTGGCGGGGCTGCTCGCCTCCCTCGTGGGCTGTTTCCCTGGCCGTGCCGAAAGCAGGCCACGAGGTCTGCAATTAGGAACGAGCCCCCGTTGGGCAGCGCGCCGCTGCGGGAAGCGGCGAGGCCTCCATTTTCGCTTTCACCTGCCTGCCCCTGGCCTCGGGGGGCTGCGAAGAGGAGGCGAGCCCGGAGGCGTCGGGGACAGGAGCCGAGAGCTGTCGGGACGGCTGCGGGACAGGAGCCACATGTGCCACCACTGCCATCCAAGCCCCGGCTGTCGAGACGCTCGACCCTGCGCCCAAGCCCGGTGCTGCCGTGCTCCAGCAGCGAGTTAATTTACCTTGGGCTTAGCTCGCTGCTGCGAGCGCTGCGTGCTCGGCGCCTCTTGCCCTCTCCTTCCGTGTACACACTGGCGCAGAGCTGCCTTCCCCGCGCAGTCACTTCCGAGGCGTGATGGATGCCGCCGCTGTCCAATGGCGCCACGCAGGGCCGGGCGGCAGGAGAGTTAACTCTGCTGGTACCTGATAGAGGTGCTGCACACCGTTAATTAATCGTAATTAACGCTGGTGGTGAGGTCAGGGCACGGTGGCTCTCTTTAGCAGGACACGCTGCCAGCCTCTCGGCTCACCGGGGCTCTGTGCCGGAGCCTTGGTGCGCTGCGTGTCCCTGGCTATATTAGGGCACGCTTATGCCCTGCTTCAAAAGCGTTCCTAAACCAGCCAGCGGTTTGCTGCCTTTTTTTAATGCTTTTCCCTCGAGGACAGCGTGCTTTGTCACGTTTTATCTCATTCCCGCACCCGCCTGGGCAATCTGTTGCAGTGCCATGCACCCAGCCGGCGCGTATCGGTGCGACGCGCTCCTGATCCCATCGGCCTGGAGCGGTGACGGATGGCCGGAGCGCACCGCGGGGCTGGGCGCTGAAAACCTCGAGCTGGGGAGCCAGGAGAGGACAGCTGGGAGTGCTGGCCCCGCGGCACTTGGGGTTTGTGGGATAAGCTCGCTTGCTGACGGTTTCTGTAAACATCCAGCTGTGAAACACTTGAGCAGCGCTAGCACTTTCAATTATCAGGAAGTTTCAGGCTCAGCACCCTGTTGAGATGAGCAGGCAGTTTCCACTTCTGTCTGGGCTATTGTTTCAGGCTATCTGCAAACTCGGGCAGAGCCTTCCAAGCATGAAGCAAGCGCAAAGCCACGCGGCGCCGCAACCATAAACACAAGGACCGGGGGGAGAGAGAAGAGGCAGCACCGCGAAGCTCCTGAGTGGGGGAATGGATCCCATAGCAAATCCCCCTGCTTTGCAGGACCCCAGATAGCCACGCCGTCACATTCCTGTATCACAGCTGGTGAAGATCTCCAAATTGATGTCTGGTGATGTGCATGGGATCTGATCGGATCCTGTGTGAGCGAGCTGAGCCATTTGCTGCTGGGTGGTTTGGTTCCTTTGCTTGGGAGAGAGGTGTCCTTGGGCTCATGATGCTGGGACGTGATTCGGGTGCAGCTCTGTCACCACCTTTGTGAGCGCACGGTGGAAAGAGTGCCCTGCGCTGTGGCTCATGAGCACCGGCAGTGTCTTCTGCATACCTGTCCCACGAGGTCCTGGGTTCTGGCTGTGACAGGCATAACCCCCTGGTACCCTCCTGGTATCCTTGTGGTGCTCTGCTCCATCACCACAGGCTCTCTGACGGGGTTGTTTACCAAAGCAGCACAGCCCATCTGATCTCTGTCCAGCCTTCCCCAGAGAGCGCCCCAGAGAGCCATGTCCTGGCAGCTCTGGCGTTTGCTCCAAAGGTTCCCGAATCTCCCTTTTGCTGCTGGATGCTGGTTCCGATCCATAAGGGAAATGGAAAGCTGGCCAGCTGGGCGAGGGCTGTGCAGAGAACAGTAAACAGTGACTCACCCCTCCTGGTGTCTTCTCCCTGCTCGTGTCAAATATATCGCCTCGCATGCGCTCCCGGATTCATGCCGGCAGCCCAGCCCTCCCCTCTCCTGTTCCGAATGAATGACAGGCGTCAGTCTGCCTCGTGGGCTGTGTGAAGGTTGGCAGAGCAGGGGAAGGGCTTTCTGAGTGATGGGTGAGGGATGGTGCTCGGCGTGCCGTGCTGCAGCCTCTTGGAGACCCGTGTCGTGTCTGCGAGTGGTGGGGGCGCAGAGATGAAGATCGAAGCATCTGTGGTTCCCTTCGCCTGTCAGATCCAGAGGTGTCCTTGGGAAGCGCATCCCTCCGGCTAGCCCCCTGGAGCTGGGAGCGATTTGGGGATAAACAGGAGATTTGGGTAACTTGCTACAGCAGCTGCCCGCAGTTAAAGCCCTGTGTTTGGGAACAAGCAGAGAATTCCCCTCGGTGCTCAACTGAGGCTCGCCGGCGGAGATCCCCGCTGCTGCTTGAACGTTTCGCTGTTTTTCTGCCCTCTGGAAGTCGGTGCCGGCCTGGCTGGAGGTGAGGGTTGCGTGTTTTCAGTTTGCTGGACTTGTGTTAGGATGGAAGCCGAGCACCAGCGGGGCTGTCTGCCAGGCGCTCATGTTCTGGCCGGGGCTGTCTTTCGGCGCAGAAAGAGTTTGAAAACTCGAGTTCATCCGCAGTCGTCGGGTGTCGGCGGAGCCTTTGTAGTAATTCCTTAACGCGGAACGCGCTCTGAAAGCCCCGTAGCGTGGAAAGTCTGAAATCGCGTTCTGGCGTCTCTTCTTTCTCTTAATTACCAACCTCTCGTGGAAGGCTCTGCCTCACCTCGGCACGGCCGGGCTGCCTCCGTCACCCAGAGCCGGGGGTCACCAGGAGCTCCAGGCTGCGACCCTCAGCCTCGAGGTGCCAGGGGTGGGTTTTGGGGAGGGTTTTGGGGAGGGTGCTGCGAGCGGCACGGGAGCCCTCCGCGAGGGAGAGAGAGGGCGTTGGCGAGGCTGCCGGTGGGTAACTTCATTGCGGAATTACCAGGGCTCTTTATGCAACCCACAGTCAAAACACTCGCTTTGGATACGAGCGTGGAGCCGAGCTGTAAAAGCCTGTGCCCGTACGGCGGGTGTCTTACTACTCGCTGTTTTATTTATGTAGCGTCCTAAGTGTGTCACGCTGCTTACAGAATAGAGATGTAATGCGCTCCTCGTTCCAAAAAGCCGAGCTCCTAATTTTAGACGTGATGCAGCAAATGCAATTAAGGAAAGAAGGGCAGCAGTAGGGTGCAGACTGGAAGGGCTGGGGTAATCAGATCGCGGGTGGGGTCCCTGCAGACCCCAGAGCAGCGCATTTGGGGGATGCCATGGGTTCAGCATGTTTGCGGGACAATTTACTGCTCCGTTCTGGGGTTTTCGCCTCCTTACGGTGGGAATGCCCTGAGCCGCGTAGCCCAAAGTGGTGCTGAGGGGCAGGATTTGGCCAGTGGGGGGTCTGTGGTTCAGGTGACGTGCCTGTGCCACCAGTGGGGATCGTGAGCGGTGCTGTCTGGGCACTGAGAGCGTGAATGGGGCGATGGGGAGCCCTTGTGCTCCTCCTGGAGCTGTTTGGGCACGTCCCCATCCTTGTCCCCATCTCTTGTGCCACCAGCAGCCGTGGCACAGCCCCACCACGTAACAGAACCGACCGCAGCCCGACCAGAGCGCTTGGGTGTGCGGCACGACCAGAGGAAGGCGTGGGGTTGGGAGATGCAGCGCAGGGTGACAGGTGACTGGGGGGGCTGTCACCATGCCAAGCCACCGCGCACCCGTGAGCTGACCCCCGGCGGAGGCGATCTCAACCCTCGCCGCCTGTTTTCCGCGCTCCTTTACGTTTCTTTCCGTCCCCGCGCGGCCAAGCGGCCTGTTCAGTTTTTCCATCGGCTGGCGCAGAAGGCGCTTTGAAGACACGTTGGGTGAGGATCAAAAGGCTTTTTGTGCAACCGGTGGGTGTCACCGCCCTGCCGTGTCGCGCTCCCCCCCCCCCCTTCTCCTTCTCGCCTTTCCTTTTCCGGCCGCCCCGCGCCGTGTGTGGCGTCGCGTTGGGTGCCGCCAACGGGGCCGGCATCGCGCCCCTTTCCTTGTAGGGCCGGGGGGGTGGCGAGGAAAGAAGCCGGGAGGGGGGGGATGCCGAGGGGAGGAAGAGTTTCTGATGCTGTGGGAATGCGAGCTCTCCAAGTCTGTAAACAGCTGGTGACTCACTGCATAGCTATGGCACCAACTGCCTGCGCGGCCGCGGCTCCCCGCGTGCGCAGGGAGGGGGCTGCCGGCCGCTTCCTTTACGCACTGGCAGCGCTCCGCTCCCCTCAGCTCGCCGGGACCGTTGGGCCGAGGCGAGGAGCTTTTCCTTCCTCCTTCGTGCTAGCGCGCGCGCCTCCGGCCTGGAGGTAGGGGTGGGCGGCCGAGGGGAAGCGATGAGGAGGAGGAGGAGGACGGCGAAGGCAAGAGCCGGCCCTCGCGCCCAACGCAGCTTGGGGAAGTTGGCTTGGGGGGGACCCCGGGCTCGCGGCGAGTAAGGGGGGCAGCGGGAGCCGTGCTCGGGGTGGGGTGGGCACTGGAGAAGAGCAGGGCAGGGCCGGGGGATGCTGTGGCAGAAGCAGCACACCAGTTGCTTGCAGCGCTCCATTCATCACCCAGCAGCTCGGCCTCGTCCCTCCTCCGGCGGGCGTGCGGAGCCGCGCTGCCTCGGGCTGGAAAATAGAGGAGGCGCCTGAACGCACGCACCCTGATGTCTGGGATAGTATCTCGGCACTTACGGGAGTATTATTATTATTATTATTTTATTTTTTATTTTTTTTTTTCAACCCTCCTCCCCCAGCTCTTCGTCTTGCTTTGTACGTCAGCCGTGTGACAGTGAGGTGTCTGCCTGACAAAGCGCAGGTGACAGCAGCACGGGCAGCACCCACGCGGCTCCCTCGTGTCCCCGCAGCCCACCTTTGCACCCCTGGGTCCCTTCACCCGCTGTTTGCAGATATGAATGAGTTTGTTTACTCGCCGACGACCTCGTGATGTCTTTGCACAGACATGACCTGAAGTCATTATCGCTTTTGGGCTTCTCGGTTTCCATGGCGACTGTCTCGGGGTTGGCTACTTTCCCAAGGTCACCATGGCAACTATCGGAAGGGAATCATGCTTGGGATGCTTCGGCTGGATTTTTCATGAATGATTAGGATGTGTGACACGACGCAGACGTGGAAACGGGGAGGGTTTGGGCTGGGCCGGGTCTGGGGAGGGGGGGAGAAGGGGAGCGGGCTGCTGCCAGACGGGCGCGGTGCCGCCGGCTGCGCAGCCCCTCGGAGCCGGGTGGCGTGGCGGGGGGGACCGGCGCGCCGCGGGAGCCCTCCCCGCCGGGGGAGCGACAGGCAGAGGCTGTGATGGTGGCACGGCTGCGCTCGCCTCGCCAAGGGTAAGGTCCCCGAGGCTGCTGCTGAAACCCGAGGATTCGGGTGGCTCGTCGCCGAAAGGCTGGGGGGTGTATTTAAGCCCCTCTGGGGAGGTGGGAGCGAAGGGTGCCGCCGGGGGCGAGTGCTGCCTGCACCTCGCCAGACATCGCCGGGGGGTCAGCGTGCGGCGAGGATCGAGCATCATCAGGTCTCGGTGTGCTGGGAGAGGCAAAGTCTAATGCCTTGCTTTGTCATTACTGGGGGGGGGGGGGGGGGGGGGAGGTGGGCTTTTGTTCCTGGCGTTTGGGTTTTCCAGTAGCGTCGCCTTTGGGTGGGGACGGCGCTGGAAGCAGGTGACGAACCAGGCAGCCTATTTCTGGGCTGCTGATTCAATGTCAAGCCGTGTTAATAATCGTCAAAAGGAGGGTGAAGGGAGTTGTTGTCTTGTGGCTTTGCAGAGCCTTTTATGAGCGGAGGTGACTCTCCGGTCGGTCCCTAAGAGGGTGTCCGAAGCATTTAGGTTTCCTCCAGAGGGAGGTGAGCGAGGGATGGGGCCCGGGTGGTCGCGCTCCCCCAGCAAAGAGGTGGCGGTGCACGGCCGCTCGCATCGCATTGCTGTTGTTTACAGGCGGGTGGGTGTCCTTCCCTCGCTCCCTGCCTCGTCACGGTGTGCTTAAAAGCAAAAGATGAGGTCTTCAGCATCAGGCAGCAAAGAGCTTGTCCATACAAATGTCTCTTCCTCACGTCTGTACAGGGCAGGCGGATCTCTGAACCCTTCCCAGGGTTTTTAGCCATGGTGCGGTGTTTTTTAGGGGTGCTTTGGATTGGGGCCGTGTATCGGGTGTCTTTTCTCTTCATCTGCCTTCATGTCGGAGATTGGTGTAACCTGAAAACCTTGTTTTGTGCTTTGTTTTGTTTTGTTTTCCAGTTGCAATTTCTGAGCGGTTTTGTCCAGAAGACTGTGCTCAGGTTATGACGACTAATCCCAAACCGAACAAGGCGTTAAAGGTAGGGGAGGCTGAGCGGGTGCCGCAGGGTGGCGGGGGGGCCGTGGCAGAGCCGTGCTCCATGCAGCACCCATCACATGTGGCTCATCTTTTCTTCTGACAGACTCCTACAAAAGGGTGCTGATATAATTTCCCATTACTTATGGGAAAGATCTCCAAGAGATATGGTAGAAGAATGCTGGTCATACCTAGAAATGTGTCTGAAATCTATGGGATTGTGGGCTCGAGCATCCCAGTTGCCATCCAGGAGACCTTGGGGTAGGGCAGGTGCTGGCAGCACCCTGAAAGCAGCGCCCCCAGGCCTGGCAATGCAGCACTTCTGCTCTCAGGGCTGAGGTGCAGCAGGGAAAGGCAGCTTCCACCTGTTCTCCTGCAGATCCACGAGGCAGTAAATGCCTGGGGTTTAACTGCTGTGCAGTGGACCAGGCTCATGCTCTGGTGCAGCTTTTCTGGTGTCCTGACGCTTTGTTGCAGGCGTCTGTAGTGTCAGAAGGGACAAAAGAATGATGTTCTGGAGGTTCTGGGAGTAGCTGTGGCAGCAAACCTGCTCGAGAGAGAGAGGCACACGCCCTCGGTGTCTCCTGGTGCAGGAAAACCCAATCAGGCCGTGCTCCTTGCAGCCACGCAGGGCTGGTTTCGGCCAGTGCTCCGACGAGCAGCCTTTGATGAAAAGCCACAGCGTGCCGAATTAAACCCTGCGCACAAGTGGCTGTTCTGCTTGGAGCCTGCTGCACGGGTGTCCCAGCGTGCCGTGGTGAAGGGTGTCATCGGCAGGGGACGAATTCAGCCTCCTTTTATTTCCTTGAGCTCCCCGCGGTGCCTTGGGGCGCGCTGCTGGCAGGGGGCAGCCCCTCCGCTGCCCGGTGGGGCCGCTGCTACCCCTGTGCTGTTGGTGTTTGCAGGTAAAGGAGGAGTCGGGAGAGAATGCCCCGGTGCTGAGCGACGATGAGCTCGTGTCAATGTCCGTACGGGAGCTGAACCAGCACCTGAGGGGTCTCACCAAGGAGGAGGTCATCCGGCTGAAGCAGCGGAGGCGCACGCTGAAGAACCGGGGCTACGCTGCCAGCTGCCGCATCAAGCGCGTGACTCAGAAAGAGGAGCTCGAGAGGCAGCGGGTTGAGTTGCAGCAAGAGGTGGAGAAGCTGGCCAGAGAAAACAGCAGCATGAAGCTCGAGCTGGACGCCTTGCGCTCCAAGTACGAAGCACTCCAGACCTTTGCTCGTACTGTGGCGCGAGGGCCTATTACCCCGGCCAAAGTTGCCACCACCAGTGTCATCACCATTGTGAAATCCGCCGAAATCTCATCCAGTTCTGTGCCGTTCTCAGCAGCGTCCTAGTGCCCTCGGGGGGGAGGGAACGAGCAGCCTTTCGGAGGGAGGGGAGAAGGCTCTTACGCATTGTTCCGGAGTCCTTGGTCACGTCAAGAATTGGCATCTTAACGATTCTCTTCCAAAAGCGCCAAAAAAACAAAAAAAGAAAAGAGAAGAAAAAAGGAAAACAAAACAACAACAAAAAAAAACAAACCCCAAACCTACAAAGGGAACTTAACTGGCTGCTTCTCTCTGGACTCGGTGGCTCCACCAACCCCTCGTGTCCAGGATTTGAGCTCTGTATGCAGTACAAGTTGCTTCCTCCTTCCCCCTGCCTCCCCCGGCCCCCTCCCCGCCGTGGGCAGCTTTCCAGCTGGGAGAAGATACCCGAGGAGCCTCCGGAGTCTTCGTGAACGATGCTCAAGAGCCAGGAAACAGATGGACCGTAGAAATCGTCACGTGAGATGAATGTATGGAAAAGAGTTTCCTTTAGTGGCATCCTGCTCCCTGGCAGAAGGGTCTCCCCTACCCTCCCCGCTTCCATCTGCTGTCGCGAGGGCAGGGAAATAGGCATTTGGGTTTGGGCTTCATCCTGCCAAGAGTGGATGGGAGTGGGAGGATGATGGAGACTAATGCTTGGGTGTGACCTCACACATTAGGAACAACCTTTTGTTTTCAATCCATGCTGTTAAAATATGGAAAAATATATATTTTACATATTTTAATACGCCCCACTACCTGTGTGGCCTATAAAAAAGAAAAATTACATTGCAGCCTCCTTTTATTCCAAGCCCAAGTTTCCTAATAGCTCCTTCCCTAAGGTGTGCCTGTGAATTGGGTATATTTATGCAGTGTATTTCTTCCAAATGATCCGCAGTTTTGAAATAGCGGCTTTTTTTTATTTTATTTTCGTGGATTCCCTGAAGCTTAGGGGAAGGAGGCACAGTAAATGCTGTGAAGAGCTGTGTGATGGGGAGGAGAGGGGGAGACGAGGAGGAACGATGCTGGAAGTATTACCAGGCGGAGGCGGCGGGGCGGTTCTGCTGGGCTCAGCGCTCTGAGAAGGGGTTTGCGTGGAGTATTTGGGATGTTTTTAAAGCACTGAAGTGTAACCAGAGGGACACGGGCAGAAGGAGAGACTTCAGAGCCTCCTCTTTGGTGGAAGTTTGGTATTGGTGATGGTCCCGGCTACAGAGCCGGGCTCTTTGATGGCCAGAGAAGGGCTGCGGGGAGGTCGGATGGGAGCTGTGTGAGGTTTTTCCTCTCTGTCTCGTGTCAGTCAGGATCCAAAGAGTACAGCCTACAACCCTCAGTGTTCAGACAACCTGTGTGAATGTGACCCTGAAACTTGACGCTTCCTCTCGGGAATCTGTGAATTGCCCCGGGAGGCGCACGGAGGGCAGGACGAAGATGGTCGCGTGTAGGGGAAGGAAGAGTTGGGACCGAGAAGTCGTGCGAGTGGCTCTGAGCAGTGGTTGGGGAGAGGGATTTCTGGCTTGGCGGTGGGCAGGAAGCCGAGAGGAGGATTCTGTCGCGCAGCAGCGCTGAAAGGATGAGTGTTTCCAGGTCACTGTAAAAAAAATAGCTATGTTGGTGTTTGTGCGTTTCGTTGTCTTTTTTATTTTCTTTTTGAAGTAGGAAAGAAAAGGGACTGTGAGTTTGTCAGGGCAGAGACTTGTGGAACGGACGATGCCTGTTGTTACGCAGGTGAGAAGTGAGGTTTCCGAAGGTGAAGCTGAGGGGAAGAGCTATGGGGATTTGGGCTCCGGAGTAGAAGCCAGAGATCACGGAGAGCTGACTGGTGTTTTGGACTGAAGGAGAAGTATTGAAGTGCCATATAAAAGAGGCCAGGAGGCTGGCATCCACCACCCAGTATGACTTGTTTGGGGCTCTGTCTTGTCTTGAGTGGCAGTAAGTTTGCAGAGTTTCAGCCCTCTTTGTCTTTGGAAGAAGTCGTTAGCTTGCTTTTCCTCTTCTTTTTTTTTTTTTTTTTCACCTTGTCATTGGAGTCTCTGCATTTCCCAAGAGGGTCCTCTGTGAAATAGGTTAATGAAAAGAGAAGCCTCAGCCTCGGTTCTCGTTCAGTCCTCAACACCTACCTTCGTGACCTTACTGAGCCAGGAAGGGTGCGAGCGAAACGCTTCCTGCAGGCTTGTTGCCCCCGCCGGGTCCACATGTCGCGGAGGGGAGCAGGGAGTTTCCTACAAGTGGTTTTCCAACCCGTGGAGTTTGGATGACACTTGGCGTTACCTCATTTCTCCTCCACTCCCTCCCTATCTCCTAACAGGCAGATCGATGTCCTGTGTATCAGTACCAGTTATTGACTCCCACAGCAGAAGCTGAGGAAGAAAAAGATGTTACTGTCATTTCCTGGTCCTCTCATGTTCTCCAGCTCGCAAATGTTGGAAACTTTCCCAGACCTTTACAGGTGCCTCCGAAAACAGGCAAAATGGAGACTCCTGGCACTGTTGGGGCTTTAAATGAAAACTTTAACAAAAAAGGCCAGTTGACTTGAAAATGCCCAAATGCTTCCAGTCTTTAAAACAGCTCCAGAGCTCCATAACATTCCTGGCTAGATAGGAACACCCTCTGGCTGCCCTTGACCCCCTGTCGGTGAAAGCAGACCAGTCGCACGGAGGGGGACGGAGGTTGAACTTTGTTCCTTGGGGAGGGTCTTCTTGCTGTTGGAATGAGTTGAGAAACATATCTTTTATGTGGCACTTCCCTTGCGGCCAAGTATTTCTTTTTTTCCAGTTCTTGGAAGGGTGCCAAAGGCTTGTCCAAGCGATTGCTAGTTTAGTGCTGGTAGGCACTTAAATCTCTGGTCACTCGATTAAAGAACAAGAGGCCTGGGTGTTGTTAAAGCTGTTGATACCATAGCCATGGTAGGTAATCCATATTGGATATCCATAAGGACCACGTGGAAATATTTAAAGAGAGAGAAATATATATATAAATATATAATTATATACATTTTATCGTACAGATTTTTCGTAAAAAAAAAAAATAATTTTTTTTCCAAGTTTGATACTGTAAATCTTTATTAAAAGAAATTGCCAGTCCAGGGCTCCCTGGGTGGTGACCTGGAGGGGAATGAAATGTCCTGGCTAAACTTCCACAGAGGGATCAGAATTGCAAGGTAACGTGGAGGGAGGAATGACCCGAAAGCTGTTGACCACGTTGGAGACCCAACTCCTCTACCCTCCGTCCCGGAGGGCCCTCCAGCTTGGGGTTGTCACATTGCATTCCTCTGGGGTTCGGTTTGTTTCTGTTTAATTATTTTTTTTTTCGTTTTTTGTTTTTTTTTTTTTCCTCTCCGTCCTGCACTTGCAAGCCTGACACCCAGGGCAAGCGTGGCGTGGGGACATAGCTGCAGAGCCCCCAGGGCGCTCCCCCGCCGCAGTACCTCTCGCTCATCTCTTGCTGCAGTAGTTGGGGGTGCCGGGGCTCCCTTCTCTGCCCCTCTTCGCTTGCCAAGGAGCAGTGGGCTCTGAGTTTGAGTGCTGGGATCCTCTCCCCTGGGCCTGGCCTTTCTAGCCTCTCCAAAACATGGGCACCGTGGGATGCTGGAACAGCCTGCAGCATCCACACGGGTACTGAGAGGGAGTCCCTGGTCTCGTAGGCGCCTTTGCTGGTCTCTCCATTGGCAGTGGGGAAATCTTTTCCCTCCAGGGCACCTCCAGACTCTCAAAGCAAGTCAGCATCTCAGCTCTTGCCCACCCCTACCACCTGCTGGAGCCCTGGGTGCCACCACAGCTGTGGGGAGGGATGGGTGCTGGTGGGCAAGGGCACGATGCCATGGGCGTGTGGCGCGGTCGGGCTTCTGCATGGCTCAGACCCCGGGGAGGAGAAGAAGGTGGCATTTTGTTTTTTCTTTTTTTTTTTTTTTCTCTCTCGAATCATTTAAACTTCATTGTCATGATTGTTTTTATTTAAAAAAGAAAAAAAAGAAAAAAAGAAAATGAAAAACAAAACGAAAAAGAAAAACTTTTGTAACGTGGATTTGTTTTCCTTCGTCTGTATTTCAGTCTGCTGGGGTGTTTCCGTAGATGGTGGATACTTGCTTTCATTTTTTTAATGATAGAAGTCTTCTGTTTTAAGTTGTTTTTTATCACCAGCTCATTCTATCCTCTGTGGTTACTCAGTAATTTCATTTCAATATTTATTTTTGTGCTGCTTTTTTATTATAAAATAAATTATTGATATACCAAGCAATGTGGATTCCTGTTTGTAAGGCGAGTAGCCCTGTGTATGTGTCCATTACTTTCTCTTGACAGCCACAACGTAATTTATTGCTGTAAATTTAGCTGCAGTGACTGGTTTTTTTGTACCTTTCCAATAAAGCATTTTCTGGTTTCAGACTTGCCCTGGTGTATGGTCAGCGTTTTGGAGCTTGCATTGATTTTTTCAGGGGCGTGTTTCCCTCGCCTGTCACCCGAGTGGCGTGCAGCTGGATGCAGTGCTGTGGGTGAGCGCTGTATTTTTGGGAGGAAGCCTTTTTGTGAGTGTCTGAGCCAGCTGGGTGCTTGCAGAGCCACCAGCTCACCCAGGTCCCAGCCGTGACGTGTGAGACATGGTTCCTGTTCCTTGAGCATCAGGGGATATTTTGTGGTGGTGGCTCACAGAGCATATGGGGACTGGCGGCCTGGTCATGGTGCTTGGGTCACCCTGGTCACCCTGCAGGGCTTGGTGTGGGGAGCTCAGGAGGTGAGACAGGTCCCAGGGTGGGGATTGCTGCTCCCCTCCCTTTGGGGTTGTGAAAGAGCCCTGCGGTGCTTCCTATGCAACTGCTTGTGGAGAAACAGCTTTAACCCCTTAAATCAATACTATGTTTTTCCCTGTTTGTTCCTCTGGGATTTAAAGCAGTGGTGCCTCTGACACAGCTCCTGTGAGCCGCGTTAGCTTTGGTGGTCGCGGTCACTGGTGAGGGGTTGGAGGAGGCCTCCATCGTCTGCTTCAGCTCCTGTTGGCAGGGATGGCAGCGAGGGAGGTGGGACGTTGTGTCTGCCAGGGATGGAGGAGCAGGAGCTGAGGTGGAAAAGAGTGCTGGGACTCAGCCAGGTGGAAGTTTGGGGTGAAAGGAGACTCAGCCCTCACCGTGCTTGGGGTAGGGAGAAGGAAGGCCTAGAGCTGGGGCTGGCACCACACGAGTCCCGCTGGCAGTTCTGGCAACCTGCTGCCTGTGGAGGGCTGGGGCCTCACGGGTGGGTGCCACCACCCTAAAAAAGAAATGCTTCTGCCTTGCAGTGTGTGTTCTGAGGCCAGCACGGTCAGCCCCTGCTCTTGTGGGTGCTCCTGTTGTAGAGGAAGAGGAGACGAGGAGGCATCCTGCCTTCGGAACACGGCACCACAGCTGCTAGACGATTCACGCCACCTAAGGCACCTCGGGTATTTCGGCTCTCCGAGGCTGCGTTCTGACGTTGCAGGGGTTTGAGGGCAGGGGCAGAGCCCAGGAGGAGCCGTGAGCCTCTCTCCCCTCTCAGAGGCTCAGGAGGAGCAGGAGGCTGAGCCTGCTGGAGGAGGCCGTGTTGCCTGCTGCTGCACAGCGCGGCCGCCAGCTGGGGTCCAGCCCAGCACGGCTCCTTCGGGCTGGCATCGCGCTGCTGACTCGGATGAGTCACAGCTGGTTTTTTATTTATTTTTTTTCTCTCTCTCCGTGTTTTGCTTGCAAGAAAGACCTGTTTTACATATAATACAGTAATCAGGGCTTGACATAAATAGGCGATTGTTACCGTCTGCAGTGGGAATTGCACCTGCTGGCAAAAGCAATGAATGCAGCCCATTATGCGCTGGAGTCGATCATTTGTGCAATGAAGTACAACTACGCTCCTCGCTGTGTTCTTGTGTGAGTCTGTATCTCAGCGGCTGCGAGCCCGCTGGCAGATGCCCCATCGTCACCTCTGCAGTCTGTCCTCACCCCGGGAGGCGAAGCAGCCTCTGTTCCTGCAGCTGCGGCAGGCTCCATCCCAGAGGGGCAGCGCAGACCAAGATGTTCGCTGAGAGATGGTCCTGCTTCGGTGACGGCTACGTGACAAAGCCAGGCAGCCTTGTCCATGCTGCTCTTTGTGGGCAGCGGGGTCCTGCCCCAGTGCCTGGACGTGCCAAGCACGTGGCCCTTGTTTACAGACCTGGTGACACCAAACGTGGCAGCGGTCTCACCGGCTGGGCAGGTACAAGCAGCGGAGCTCTGGAGCAGAGGACTTGCAAGACTGGCTCAGCCATAGCCTGCTCGTGTTGACTCCAGGCATCCAGCACGATAAGATATTCTCTGATAATAAGAAATAGATTTTGTGCTGTTGCTGCTGAAGTCTGGGCTTGGCTCAGCGGATGAGGACCCGGCGGCTCTGAACTGCTGCATCTGCAGCTTAGGAGAGGCTTGGAAGAGGTGCAGCGCAAGCAGGGGGGCACGCACCGCTTGTGGAGTGAAAAAGATGAGCACAAACCCTGCGGGAATGCCAGAGTGTGGAGGATGCTGCGTGTGCAGGTATTTCTGCTGGGCCAGCACTGAGGGGCAGGGAGGACGCGGAGCTGGAGAGCATCAGCATTAGAGCAGGAACGGGCAGAGTGTGGGCTCTGCTCGCTGACCTAAGTGAAAAACACTTGTTCAATCCATGGTAGAAATTGCTGTTTATTAGAAAAAAAAATCATAAATAAAATAATTTCATCTTGCAATTTACATTTTGCAGCTCAGGAGCAGGTGGAAAAAAACAAAACAAAACAAAACAAAACAAAACAAAAACACAACAAAACACTAGGAGCTCTAAAATGGCTATAAGCCTTACCCAGAGGTTGGTTTGCCATGCAAATCGAAGGCTCCGGACTTGCCCCTGTCCTTCCAGTACCCAGCTCCCACCCCAAACAACAGACCGAATAAGTTCCCAGGGACCATCTGGTGAACAGCAAGGGAATAGAAATTGGAAAAAATAAAATCAGAGAGGAAGTTTAACAGAAGGAGGCATGCTCTCCATCATGGACACAGAGAAAATCCTCCCTGGGAGCACTCCTGCCCCGAGTGCCTCTCTGCCAATACCACCCCGGCTGGGCTCAGCCCCACATGCCTTTCTGCAGCTTGGCAGGGGTGAAATGAGTTTGTTGGATCTGGGAAGTGGCTCACGCAGCCCTCACACCGCTGAGCTCCCCGGGTCCCCCAGCATCCCATATCTGGCCCAGCCTGGCCGCAGCACTTGTTTCCTGCAAGCAGGGGTAGGGATGTGGAATAGAGGGGTTAGGAGGAACAGACAGTTCCCGGTCAGTGCATTCCTACCACCACCAGTCACAGTCTGGTTCCCTAATAATGCCTCTGATAAGGAAGCTGGAATCCCTTTTAACTTCTGATCCGCTCAGAGATAAGTCGGTTTAGACATAAACAAGTGCCTCTGTCACCAGCAGCTCTCAGAAACGCAGCTGCGAGACCTCGCGGTGAAGTCCGAGTGAGGTCCCGCTGCTGCTCCCGGGGGACTTGCTCAGGCAGCTGCATCCCCATCTGGAGGGAGAGGAGGTTGAGTTACTTTTCCTCCCCTGTAAAGGTCTCCTGCATGACTCCGTAGGCTTTTTTGGGGAAAGAGAGGAAAATGTGTAAAAATAAGGCATGATGTCTTTCAAACATTACCGGGTTTTGAGGTGAAGTGAAGTCACCTTCCTGCTCTGCTTTTCTCCACGGGGCCCTTGAGATCATTTTTTACCCAAATCAGGCGAAACTAGAGCAGAACCATGCTGAGAAAAGCATTTCTCTCAGGCCTGGGAGCTGCTTGCAGGCAGGAGGAGGGTGAGGGCCGCCAGTCCATCCGATGGCACGGGTGGGTGGCCCGGCTTGCTGGGGACCCCAGCCAGGGTACGAGCATGGGGCTGGCACCCAAACCCTGGTGGCAAAGAGCTGAGCTCAGCACGTGACTGCTTGGCCACAGAGCAAAGAGCCCGGTCCCTAACACCAGCAGAGACAGGACGGCAGGAGCTGGCACTGTTTGATTTAACATTTCCCTGGGTTATTGCATCTTCCCTTCAAGGGACTGCCCTTTGAGAAGAGTTCCCGGCTTTCCTCTCCTCCTCTCAGCACTCCGACTAGACCAGGTTGTCTCAGCCTCCAGACAGTCCCCCCTTCCATGGGTTTAAGCCTCTCCGGTGTCACTGTCCCCTTGGACTTCTCCTACAGCTCCTCGTCCGACAGGATCAGCACTCTCTTCTCGATGTTTTTGCTCTTTCTGCCGCTCACTCCCTCCGCCTTGGAGGCCACGTGCCCGTTCTCGCCCGGCGCTTTGTGCTCTGCCTCCTGCATGGACTGCTGGGTGTACTGCTGGTACGTGGGCGAGAAGTTGTGGATGGCGTCCTGCACGATGTCCTGGGGGCTTATGGTCTCCTTCAGTCCACTTGAGATGCTCTGCATCGGGGCGAGATTTGCTGAAAAAAAGGAGAGCAGGAGGGTGATGGGACATTGGATGAGCAACAGCCCGAGTGCTCCGAGGCTGCAGTGACACTTTTCCTTAGATGAAAGAAGGAAGAGGAGAGGAAGAGCTACCTGTTGTGCTTTGTTTCTTCTCCCTGTACACCTGGCAGGTAAACGCATAGCGCAGGGCAATGGAAGCAAAGAGCATCTCGATGCAGATGATGAAGTTCTGGTAGCCAGCAGCCACCGTCCCAGCTCCCACCTCCTTCCCGTCTATGATCTGAACTTCGGGGATCACCCCGCACTTCTCCAGGATTGCCAGCAGCGTCCCTGCGCAGGGGAAGGGAGAGGGGTCAGCTCTGGTCCCACATCCCTGGGCTGAGTGGTGCTGCGGGATGAGGAGGACGGGGGACCCACCTTGCCAGAAGGAGAGGAAGATGACGGCCTTGATGGTGATGAACTTGAGGACCGGCTCAAACGGGCGCAGCAGGTCCATGGTGGCGAAGTAGAAGAGGAAGAGGGCGTAAAGCGCCAGGCTGACGGAGAAGTTGTAGATGATGGTGATGTAGAGGTAGCCGCTTTGGACACTGCAGGGAGAGAGCAGGCTGCTGGAGCGAGCACAACCAGAGGCACAGGGGGAAGAAGGGGAGCAGGGGGTGGGAGGCGTGCGTGGCTTTGTCCTGGGGGGCAGCCCAGCTGGGGAAGGGGATTGGGAAGTGGGGGAGCAGGGGCTGCTGTCACTTTTCCTCTCTTGTGTGACCGTTTGTGTGATGGCCCCTGAGCGTTTCATCCCCATCTCATCTGGGGACAGTGAGTCTCCATTCCTGGGCACTGTGGGCTCCTCGTTACCTTGCTGCCTGGGGATGCCTGGCAGGTCACCCTGTCCCCTGCGATGGAGCAGGGACCCAACCTGTCCCCTTCCCCTAGGAGGCCGGTGCCTCCTCCTCCCCAGCCCCACGCAGCATCCTCACTTGAAGTCCCCGTCGTGGTACTTCCCAAACGCCTGCAGGATGATGGTGACGATGGCCATGAGGGGTTTCACGATGCAGAACTGCAGCGTGGCCTGCACAGGGGAGAGACACCATGCACTCAGGGCCATCCTGTCCCCCCAGCCCCACCACAGCCAAGCCCCCCTGCTCCCAGGACACAGGGGTGAGTGATTCTCCATCTCTGGAGTGACCAGCGCTGCAGGCAGAGATCTGGACCAGCAGACAGGAGGGAGCAGGGCTGTGCCCCCGAGCGCTCACAAAAAGCAGCAGAGCCACGCCGAGGCAGAGGACTGGCTGGCTCACAGACAGACCAGTGCCAGGATTTGTCCCTGCAGCGCAGCCCTGGGCGGTGAGGGAGCCGTCCACCTAACCTGGGACTGGACAGAGATAAAAATCTCAGCTCTGCAGTGGGAGGAGACCCTGACTCAGCAGTGAGTCAGAAGCAAGGACAGCGAGCGCTGCGCTCTGCTGCTGGCCAGGTGCCGGCAGAGCTGCTCCCTCAGAGGAAAAAAAAAAAAGAGCATCTCGGGTAAGATTTCTCCTTGGGTAAGGAACCCACTGAGACACAGCCTGGAGAGCCCTCATCCCTCAGTGCAGAGGGGAGCGGAGGCGATGCTCCCTGCTGGGTACCCACCTGCTTGCAGAAGCGCAGGAACCCGATGGAGTAGGACATGCCCTGAAGGCAGCAGGTCCCATAGAAGCAGCTGGACCTGGAAGTAAAAGCCAAGGAGATGCTGTTGGGGCAGCCAGATGGGGAAGGTGGGTGAGGAAAGGCTGAGGAGCTGGTGGCGCGCCACCACTTACGCAATGGGCTTCCCTCGGATCTCCGTCATGATGGTGCTCTCCCCACCAAGGTACTCAAAGCACAGGCTTAGGAAGCTGTAAATCACGAAAGCTGGCAAGGCAAGGGCAGGCACGATCAGCAGGGCTGGTGGAGGTGCGGGGGGGTTCTTACATTTCCCATCCCTTCCTGCTCAGATGTCTTCTCACCCGCCCTGGCACAGCACCAGGGTTTGGGACTCGGGTCCCGGTGGGTGGGAGGCCACCAGCAGGTCAGATCCAGCTGAGCCAGACGCGCTGTGCCACGTGTACAAGGCAAGTGTGTTCTGCTGCAGACAGCAGCTCCGCTGTGTACACACAGCCCCTGCACTCAGGGCACGTGGTGGCACTTGTGTGTCCCGGCAGTGCCCAAGGAGCCAGCCCTCGTGCACACCCAGACAAGCCCAGGAGCCTTGCAGTTTTCTTGGCCAGCCCCACCAATTTTTGTTTTGTGCTGTATTGCTCCAGACCTGAAGTATTACACATGCCCCAGGGGGAAGCAACCTGGTGCAAGAGCAACCTCAGCTCTCAACAGTTCCCCCTGCACCTCAAACATCCCAACTCCCCAGTTTCTTAGGTAAGTGCACCTGCTTTAGAAAAACTGCATTGCTACCTCAAAGGCAGCCAGAAAACCCTTCCTGGGAACATGACCAGATGCTGGGCTCCCTCTGAGCCAGCAGGTATCTGCCCATGGGCCACCTCTCTCCCTGCTGCTGCTGGGGAAGGAAGGGGAAACCTCCACATGGAGGAAGGGAGAGTTGGAAGTGAAAACAGAGGAGGTCTGGCACTGTGTGCAATCCAGGCTGCTCCAGAGACATGTCAGGGGGAGGAGAGTCCTGCTTTGCTTTCAGCACCCCTGCCAAGGTGGTCGCCCCGTGCTCACCTTCGTAGCAGTCGCGCACCGAATCGAAGTAGACGTAGTACTGGTGGCTGCCGAGGAGGAGGAGGCTGAGCCAGGAGTCGAAGGCGTAGATGGGCACGATGAAGAGGATGCGGATGATGTAGCGCTGCTCCTTGGGGACGGTGTAGTTCCTCAGGTGTGTGTAGATCTGCAGAGGAGAGCGTGCCCGTTGCACACAGCTCCGGCTAGGACTGATGACTGAGCTGGGGCTGGCTCCTGGAGGCAGTGGCTCACCCCAGGGCAGCCCCAGCAGCATGGATCTAAAATCACCATCAGCATCCCAAAACGTGCCTGCTGGCAGGGTGCTGCAAGGCTGCGTGCCCCAAAGGCACAGTTCTGGGGTGCAGGAGGAGACACGTGCTGGAGCTCCTGGCTGGGAGCTGCCTGCAGGCGCTGCTGATGCCCTGCGCCTCTCCCAGCTCCGGCAGCACACGGGCAAAGTCCACGCTCATGAGGCAGAGATATCCCCTGCGGCCCCAGGAGGAAATACCCACCCGGGGCGATGGTTTGCAGTGAGCTTGGTGCTGATCGATAGCTTTGCCCCAGAGCTGCAGCTCCATCCCGCTCGTACCTGGTGGAAGGTGATGATGAGCGCCGACCAGACAAAGATGCCGGAGATGGCCTGTGCCGCCGTGGTGGTGAGGAAGAGCTGCTGGCCGTCCTGGGAGTCGTTGTGGGCGGTCATCGGCATGGCAAAGGCTGGGGAAGGGGTGGCCGAGGGCAGCCTGGTCACCGTGCTGGGCCCCGGGGAGCCGGGTGGCGTGGGAGAGGGCACGGCCTGGGTGGCATTACTCATCTGCAGGAGGGAGAGGCACGGGGAGTGGCACAGGATGGAGGTAAGCTGGGGAGGGGGAAGGTCCCTGCAGGTTTCCCGGCCCACGCAACGTGGACAAACCACCTGTGAGTTTTTCTCCTCCCCAGGCCTTTTCCAGCAGGTCCCTCACCCAAGCCAGCCGATTCACCATGGCCAGGGCTGCTGCAGGACAATGCAAATGTCCTTCATGAGCAGACCCTCATGTCTCCAAGGGGGTGTCTGTGCTCCCTGTGTCCCCTGAAATGCCTGCTTTTCCCCGCCTGCCTTGCTCCTTCTGGTTTTCTCAGGGAAAGACCTGCCCACGTTTGTGCTCCTTGGAGGACACTTGTGGCTCAGGATCCTTTTTCACCAGGCACCAGAGACTTAAGGCTTAAAATCACCCTCATCCAGCCCCTTACCAACAAGCCATCAGGCCCCTGACATCCCTGCAGACAGTGCGTGCACATCTTCATCTGCCTGGGAGTCCAGAGAGCACCAAGACCCTTGTAGTGTCACCCCCCCCCCAAAAAAAATGACTCCTTTCCCCATGGGTGACACGCTAGGGGCAAACCCCAGGGTTTACCAAGGAGCTGGGCATTTGGCATCGCCATCACTTGAAGTTCAGCCAGGGAGCAAGCAGCCCTTTTGGGATTTAGGGGGTCCTGCTGGGATATGGGGATGCTGGAGCACTCCTGCACCTCCACAGCGTCCTCATGGGCAGCTCTGCCCTCCCCAAAGCCGCTCACCCCAAGCACTCCCAGCACAGAGAGTGGCCGGGACACACAGGGCACTGTGCGCCCTGCAGCTCCAAACAGCAAGGACCAGCCTAATAATACACTTTTATTTATAGGGCAGCTTCATATCTCAAGGCCAACAGATGCACAAACTGCCGTGTTTGGCCTCTCTTTGTGCTAATCTATGGAAAGCTGCTTTTTCCCCAAGTACAACAATAGCGGTTTGAAAACCAGCAGCGAGAGGAGCTCTACCAATGCAGACACTCCTCGGCACGCTGGTCATAAACAAAGATTTCAGCTGCTCGGTAACTATCACCCGGAGGAAAACCTGTAAGCACGGACTGGTGAGCGGCAGGAAAATATTTGCCGTTGATAAGCCTGCTAGGGAATGACCTCGATCCACTTAAAACACAGAAACCAACCCAAAGCCGGAGCTTGCCTGGCTCGCCCTCTCCCCGAACCCCAAGCTGGTAGGAGAGGAAACCCAGCTGGTGTCAGATCAACTGCCCTAAAAATACCTCCCGCTGCCTGTAAGCGGAGATGCCCGGGGCGGGCTGGGTGGCCGCGGGCTGGCGAGGTCCCAAGGGCTCGTCCCGGCGTACCTGCGGCTGGCCGAGGGCTCACGGAGGTGGCAGGAGCCGGGGTTTTTTGCTCCGTGCAGCCGTCGTGACCCTGCCCCGGCCAGCAGGAAGCAGGATCCCGGGGAGGGATCTGTTCTTTGGACAGAGCGGACCTGCCTTGTAAACATTAACTGGAGGCCAGGGAGAGCTGGAGGCGTGGGGAGGAGGGAGAGAGATGAGCTGGGCCCCCTTCCCCGCAGCCCCCCATGCTTTTTGGGGATGCCCTGTGTCAGGTGCTGTCCCTCTGCCCAAGCTTTGTGCTGGGGGAGGGCACGATCCGGCTCAATTCCTAATTGCTAGACCCATTTATTCTGTTCTCAGCCCGGCGCCGTGCCGCGGATGCTCGGCCCAAGCTGTGCTGCCTCCTATTAGCTTTCACAGCCCGGCTGCTCAGCGAGCACCACGGCACCAGCAGCCGGCCCTGGCAGGCTCTCCCGCATTGTAAAACTCTTAACACGTCGCAGCAAGTCATTAAAAACAACAGCCTCCGTGCCACTCGGAGCCAGGGCTCCCAGCTCCAGAGGTAATCAGATCCCGGCCGTGCAAGGTAGCTGGGCAATTCAATGCAGCCAAGGGCCCGTTTGCTTCCAAAACAAAGGCAGCCAGGAGGTGCGACGGTAATTCTAGCTCCAAAACTCAGCTCAACGGGACGGTGCTAGGGCCACATCCAGCCAGGCTGTGCTCAGACACCTGCCCTGTGCCCCCCTGTGACTTGGGGATGCTAAGGGAGCACTGAGCCAAAAAAAACAACAGGCAGTGGCACCTTTCTTGGGGCAGACCGCCTGTAGGATTGTGTTATCTGGGATCTTCCTTGCATGACAGGCTGCTGGATCCCTCCCCAGCTGCCTGCTGCCAGGACGCCTTGCGGAGCACAAACCCCACCCGGGCAGCAGCCCCGCAGGGCAGGGACAGCCAGAAAGGGAGCAGAAGCCCCCGCAGCCCCCCGCCAGGAGGAATACCTCCAGCATGTGCCCAAAATAAGGCAGAGCAGCACCCAAAATAAGGCAGAGCAGTGGGTGATGCACGCACAGGCTGTGCCCTGCCACCTGCACCCACAGGTGCTGGGAGCCGATGGCTGAGGCAGCCTCTGCTCTGTTTGAGGAGCTCCAGCAGCCCACCGGGACCCCCAGCAGCCCACCAGGACTCCCCTTCCCCATCCCAGGGCCCCACTCACCCTGCGGGGCTCCTCCGGGAGCCGGCCTCGGCTGCCTCCTGCCGTGCACCTGCCTCCGCATCCCCTGCGCCCTCCTCCACCACAAGACTCCTCCTCCGGGCACCTTCCCAGCCGGGCACCCTCA
The DNA here is from genome assembly GCF_963932015.1 of Anas acuta. Classification (NCBI taxonomy): domain Eukaryota; kingdom Metazoa; phylum Chordata; class Aves; order Anseriformes; family Anatidae; genus Anas; species Anas acuta. The sequence continues at coordinate 13,030,468 of NC_088993.1, forward strand.
CCTCGCCAGCCCCGGGGGGCTCAGTCCCAGCCCCTCTGCCCCTTCCCTGGGCCCCAGGGTGGCTGGAGCAGCAGGTAGAGCTTTGCCTCCTGAAGAAAAGCTGCCAAACGTACCTTTCCAGTCCGCCCCACTTGGCACCCACGCCCGGAAAGCAAACACGGAAGGCTCCGGCGCTGCTTCCCCGTGAGCACCCCGTGGCTGTGGGTGAGCGCTGTGCCGCCTGCCTGGGCAGCGAAGACGGTTCTCCTTGCAGTTGGGAGTTAAATCTTTCCCGGAGGATAACGATGACTAAAAGGCAGACATCTGGTTGTACAAGCAGCCAGGCTCGTGTGGCTGTTTTTTGGGGCAGGCCTTCCCCCAGCTTTACTGCAGAGCAGAGAGCAAAGTCGAAGGACCAACTGCTCATGGTCAGATTTATCACCCGCAGGAAGGCAGCCAGATAAGTCTGTTGCGGCTCCGAGCATCAAATGGCAGAGATTGCCACGTCCTTTCTTTGCCTGCCACTGTGTGCAGACCTGGTGGCAAAGAGAACCAGGAAATTATGGTGGTTAATCTGTGGTTGGCGTTCAGGTAGCAACACTCAAAGTCTTCAGGGCACAGCAGCGGTGTGCTGACGTTACCACCACAGTGGGAGATGTGATTTACATTCAATTTGCTGATTAACATACACTTTCCACAAGTTGCTGGACCCACAGACACTGTAGGAGTACCACGAACCAGGAAATTCACTGAATTTTGTAACGGAAAAGGATCTCTACCAGCAAACCAGGATCAGCATTAACAAATTCCACATGCCTCTCTCAGCCCTCCTAGAGCAACAACATAAAAAAGTGTAAAAGAGAGAAAATGTGGAGTTCTGACAGATGCAAATCTTTGAATCTTGGAAGCACAGTTTGGAAAACTATTTTTAGATGAAATTTCTTGTCAAGGGCAGCTGCGAGCCTGCAGCTTTTGAACGTACTTTAAAAAAAACTTTCATTTCTCATTATCCTTTAAATATTGTAAATAACCCTTACTTCAGAGGGAGTCCTTTTGAAGTTCATTTTCTGCTTTTCCACCTTTAGGGGACCTTTTAGCAACAGAAATGATCCTGCAACTGGATCTACACAGGGAATGGCTATGCTGATTCTGCTAATATCAAAGGTTCCTAACACAACACAGGTCTTTCCTGCACAGAATTTAAACACAAGACCTGGCCTCTGCCTACTCAGTCAAGTTCATAAGTGACAAAAGTGTGTAATGGCTTACTTAAAAATTTACTACTTGGTGTTAATTGTTCAAAGAAAAGGTAAAAACAAACCTGCTTTCCAGGCAAATAGCAAGAGCTGGGCTATTAAGTGTTACGTTTACTCACATGACTTCAAGTAACACCACTTCTTTTCAATGGACTTGGCAGACACACCGCTGTGTAACCCCCCCAAGTCCTTCTGACCTCACGTCTCCTCTGACAGATGGTTTAGAACAGGGGCAGCTTGCTGTGGGTGGTCCAGAGCTACGCACATGCTGCCTCTCTAAAATGCTGGTGACATATAACAAGTAAACAGCCAATATTTTGTCGTTTTTCCACTACTAATTTGGGTTCCTTTCTGCCATCCTGACGTCAGCTTCACAAACTTTGAGCAGTTTAATTATCTACCTCTCTTTAAAATTTGACTGAAAGTAAAGAATGGGTTCAGAATTCATCAGGAAGGGACTGACATACGGACAAAAGCACTCATATAGGACTCATTTCCTTAAAAAAAAGCAGTCAAGAAAGTCTTTCCTATTATGCAACTGCTGCTGATTTGTTACCGAGGCTTGTATTTCAATTGAAGTGATTTTAATAGAGTAAGAAAGAAAACACATAAAATTAGATTCATCAATGTTTCTTTTATTCACTCTGCACTGGGTGTTCCCCTTTGCGGTACACTGTAGCTACAGAGCTTGGCATCTATTACTCCTCAGGACACAAATGCAGAGCCATGTTTCTCAAATATACAACCCACCCAAAGTGATAAAAATAAAATTTCTCTTGTATGTCGAGACAATTGTGCTTGTCTCATCACTGACTATATGGACTGCAAACCTGTCACAGTAATAAAACCCACAAACATTCTACACAGTAGAGAAAAATTCATCAAATTCCTCAGTATGTCCAAAACCAGCACAAAGACATTCCATCATTTTCATTTTTTGTCCTTTTAAAAAAGTGGTGATGAGTCATGGACTCAAGATCATTTCCTTGAATCCAGATGGTACAACTTCACCACACTTGGCAACTTCGGATCACTTCCCGTAGAGCTTGTATTCCTTCCATGGTCTTGTCTTTTAAAGCCATGGCGAGAAGAACAGGTTTGTTCCCAGCTTCCTGAGACACGAACGCCACCAGGTTTTTGGCACAAACATGGACGAGGGGCTGAAAAGCAAAGGTATACAGATGTGTACTCTTACAGCTGGGAGAGCCCTCCTACATACGTTAGGAGAGGAAGAGTCTTGCAATGACTCGTTCGTGGAGCACACAGAGAACCTGCCCATACTGGACTCAGACTGAACATGAGTTTGCTGAATAGTTCCAGCATGATTAGAAACAGACACACAGCTTGGCTGGTCAGCAAAGCCAAGCCATGGTACAGGACATTTTAGAAAGCACTTTCTCAACTATCTTAAAATGGAAGAGTTTGGACCTGAGAGCGACAGCTGTTCAACCCACCCTGAAACAACTTAACGGGAGCTGCACTTGAATTAAGTTTTGCACTGGTTTGGAAAATTTGGAAAGCTGGTGTGGGGAGTCTTTCCTTCCACTGTTGAAGAAAGACAGCGAAGAAAGCTGTTTTGTTTTTTTTGCAATTCTTAGAGATCTCAAAGTGGTGTTATATACACACTCTTTGCGTGCCATGTGTAAAAGATGTGTTTCTGATTTTAATAGAATAATGAAAAACAGAAATAAATGGTGAGGCCAAAGCAGAGAAGAAAAGGGATAGAATTTTCTTAGTGATGTTTCTTTAACAAGAATGTCCAGCTTGTCTAGGATTTATTGACACCATAGCTATGTATTTATTAAAAGGCTGAGCTTGTTTGATTTTAGCAATCATTGTGTGTTGGAAGCGTGTCCTATCCCAAATGGGGATGTTAATGGCAACAAGCAGGAAACCAGCAAACTAAAAAGCCTTTCCTTAAAGTTTAGATTGATTAAATTGGTAAAATTATTTAAAAATACTGTGCAACCAGGTATAAAAAGGCACTTTCCATCTCCAAAATAAAACATAAAAACAGATTGAAGGTGGTGCCATTCAGAATTAGAATTAGCAGATGTCACACCCACCAAAGCAAAGGTTCTCCCATCCAGGAAAGGCAGCTATTACTGAAGAATGAGAACTCCATAATGAGAAGCTGCAGACAGAATTGGGAACCTGTGCTGCTAGTTTTTTCTACTTTAGGCTCGTAAGTAATATTTGACAGCTCCAGCCCTGATGGAAAGCCTCATAATCTTGTAGCTCTGTAACTTTTTGTTTTAATGCTTGACTAGTTGACGCTTTGCAAAATGCGTTTCCTTCTGCTTTCTCTCCAGCTTTGTGAAATAGTCGATAAAAACTCATTTTGTTGAAGCAAAACAAATTAAACTTTATCAAGGGCAGGTGCTGGCAAGCACACTTGGGAGAGGGCAACTAAAGTCCATTATGGGGCTGGCATGGGTGGGGGCTGGGGGGAGGAGGCGAGACTTGAAAAGTTAAATTTATTGGAACTGAAACCCAGAAAAGGTTATCGAAGGCCAAATGTTTGATCTTGCAACCTTTAAATCAACACCAGCTGTATCAAACCTGCCATAAACACTGCAAAGCAACCCATATCCTGTAAGATACAAAATAGCAGGCCCCCAAACCACTCAGTTAGTTAAACTTACGCTGAAGAACAGATAAATGCGCATATTTTTCTGATGAACCCCTCTTCCTTCGGAACAGATTTTTACATTAATTTTACCACTATGCAAACACTGCTTAACTACGGTGATTCATCAACTCCCTGGCAACTGGCGCAGCCCCACCTACCACATTTCCCCCTCTGCCTTGGTGCCAGCGTGCTGTGCATCTGTTCTTACCTCATCCTTGCCCAGTAGCACTTTTGTGGTGAGCGAAGGCCTGCCAATGTTGTCGCCTATTGTGTTGGGGTCCACATAGACGAGCGTCCCCAGCTTGCCGTACTGCGTTACCACCACAAGAATGGAGTTGGAGAACGCCGTGCACACCACCTCCGTGGGGACCCCGTGTACCACTTCCTCTCGCTGCTTTGACGTCACGATGGGATTTGCTGCCATTGCTGCAGAAAACAATAACACGACATTAGATTAAAAACACGGACCACAGGCTATAAAAAGCCTGAATCCTTTCATTCACTTGGTGTACCGGGGTTAAGTTGATTTCAGGGCGTAACAGCACCCAGAGGTCGGTGAAGCGGTGAGCCTGGACAGGAACAGTTGTCAACACCCAGCATCCACATGCACCTCACAGGAAGCTGAAATACAAATGCCCCTACATGGAAAAGTTGCTGTTTATAGGTTTTCACACAGCTTGCAGTTTAATGATGACTGGACCTGTCCCCACCAAGTGCAGCACGATGCAAAACCTCATGGCAGTTCCTCACGCTGACTGCCATCAAGGGGAGCCCCCCCAAACCCCATGCACCTCCCAGACTTCAGCATTGGGTGGGCAGGCAAGCAGGAGACAAAAACACCAACAGTAACAACCCCAAAACTATGTATTTTTTTTAGGATGGGCTCCCCCCCACATCGCATCCCTCAGAGATGAGGGGAGCAGCGCTGCGTCCCCACAGGACCCTGGCTGAGGGACGTGCCCGCCATCCCCTCACCCTGCCCCGGGCTCAGGCTGATCACAGCCCCCGCTCGGCCGCCCCTACCCTCCTCAGGCCTCGCCGCCGCCGCCGTTCTCCGCCCGGGCCCGCCCAGCCACGACAGAAGCGGCGCCTTTCCCCTCCCTCCAGCCGCCCGCGGCGCGGGGAGATGGCGCAGGGCCGCCGCCATCGCTGCCGCCGTCCCCTCAGCGCGGGGCCGCCATTAGCGGGCCGCCCGCCCAGGGAGGCGCCATCTGCAGCGTCCCCCCCACCTCTGCTCCTCTCACGGGCAGTCCCGTCCCCCCCCAAGCCCCTTTTTGGGTGTTTTCTGCCCGTTTTTCGCTGAAAATCGCGGCTGAAAATATAGGAGGGAGTGGGATGTGCCCGTCCGTGACTGCCCAGGGTGTGTGGCAGGACGGGGTTGACCTGGTGGCAGGATGGAGGCTGCTAAATTTAACCTTTAATTTCAATTAATTAATTAATTAATTAATTAATTTTTTCTCAAGTTTTCACGCAGGATGTGACTGTGCCCAGCAGCTGGGGGTTGTGGTGTGGTGCTGAGTGACTGAGGACTGCAGGGCGGGTCAGCAAAGGGGACACATTCTGTCACCACACCTTTGGTTTTGGGCCATCCATGAGCTCAAGGCTGCCTTCACTTGGGTCCCGTCCTCCCCTGGCACTGGTGGGATACCTGGATTCAATGCTGATGGGAGAAACAGCGTTGTTTTTACCAATAAAATACCCTTCAAGCCGTGCCCCCTTTGGTCTTGGTTCCTGAGCAGCATGCATATGGCTGGAGCAAGTAGCTGCTGCCCACCTGTGCTATAATGGGAGATAACGGCATGTATGTGAAGCGTGCAAAAAGATATTTATGTACCATGAGCCATTCACACAAACATTTAATTTCTGTTACGTCCGTACAGTTATTTTAGTGCTAATTAGGATTTTTCTCCTTTCCTCCTTTGAATTGCTAGTGCTTATGAGTAACAATTTTGGCCAATTTATACAAAGTTCTGGAAACTGTTTTTTTCTGAGATTCACAGCTTTCTGGACTTTTGCATTTGCTGCGCTCAGTGCATCTAAAATTCAATCTAAACCTTCATTTCTACTTGTTAGCTGTTCTTTACCATTCTTCATACCAGACACAAAATATCCCAGCTATGGTTGCAGGAAAAACGTCCTGAATGCTGGGTTACCTCTTCAGAAGATCACTCTTAGGAGCTCATGATATTTTTGTTTTGTATTAAAAGTTTCAGCAAAACTTTTAACTAAATTCTAGGAAGAGCGCATAAACTTCGTGCTGAGAATGCTTTAAGGCACCATTAGAGAGCAGTAGAGGTCCACGGAAAAAAACTTCTGCTAGAGCAGGTTATTGTGGTTAACGCAAAAGGAGAGGCTTGATACCTTTTTGGCACTCTGCACAGTCTGGCAAATAGTCTGTTTTCCAGCACTGTGAAAAACCAGCATTCCTATTTCTTGCCTACCACAATCACTTGAGACTTTGCCTGTTTGACAGAGATAATAGCAGCTCTTGTCAGTAAAGCCTCCTGACTCATGAAGAAGTTTATTCCTGCTCTACCTTCTCTGGAGAATAATTTTACTTCAGGAAACACAAAGGACCAGATTCTTCCTGCCATCCTTGCCAGACTCTGTTTTATTTTTTTACACGACAGGAGGACAAAGACAGTCCACTGTAGTTCAAACTTACATGGAAACAGCTCTGTCCCTCATACTTCACTGTTTTTCATTAGGTTTGGAGCAAAGAGTTATTTTTAACAGTTTCATTTAATTGGAAGTCACACTTTGGCACGGATCTGAGGTAGGGTATAGGAAACGCATGAAGCAGACAGCAAGAAGTAACAGAGCCCTGAATTTTCATCACAAAAAATAAATACATTTAAAAAAATATATGGATTACTTTTAAGGAGATTATATTTGTCTGACCGTTTTTTGTCTGACTCAGGCAGGGCATGGGGATTTGAGAATGCACACCTTGGTAGATAATGGGACCCTTCCTGTGGGGTCTGCCCGCCTGACCACCACCTGCTTCCCATCATGTTCTGGCTGAGAAAGATACGAATCTGTGCTTACAGTCTGGTTATCTATAGCACTTTTCATCCAAAGATCCCTAATCACATTGCAAACATTATTACATTTAGCTTCATGAACTCTCTTTTGACATACGAGGTTATTAATATACCCCATTTTACGGTCCAAGGGAAATAAAGAATTGAGGGAGACAGCAGCTGAGAAGCCATCACGTCCTTGGCCAGAGATTGTGCAGGATTCCAGGATCTCTTCCATTCCCAGGCACTGAGTGCTGAAGAAACATAAGTCATGCATGTCACTATCTCAATTACCAGTGAAACTCAATGACTGTGCAGCCCAATACTTTGACAAGAAAAACTACTCATAATACTGCAGTTTTATACCTTTATTATTATTTATTTGAGCAGCTTCTTACTACTCTTCCTTTTAAAATGCTTAAGTGCCTATGTGTAGACTGGAAGCAGTCTGCTTTTTATAATAATCTTTGCATTTATCTGAAGTGATTTTACAGAGCAAATGCGTAGGATCCACAGAGCATTAGAAATGTTTCCCACTTCTCTTGAAAACTAGACACATAGTGTTTCAGGACATCCATTAATAATCCCTGCTCTTGGGAGTGCCTAGCTATCAAAGCGCTGGGTTGGTTTATTAGTTTACAGGTTATTACTTCTCTAGTTTAGATTTCTCTCTTGTATCTTTTATGATGCAGAATATAGACTGTGAGCTGGAACCTCAGGTGCAGCTGGGCTCTGGTCTGCGCATCCAAGGAGAGAGGAAAGGAATTAGTTTGCTCCCTGATGCAGGAGCTGCTTGGGAATTATTCTGACCCTTGTTATCAATCAGGTACGTGAAGCAGAGCTGCTGTTAAGGGCTCTTGTCTGGCCAGGCAATATCAGAGTGCTCCTCTTCACCGTATCAGCATCACAGCAAGGTCGGGAGGGTGTGGGTGGTGCAGGGTTATGTGCCTGCTTGTCACTGCTCCCTCTTTGGGGCGGTTGTGTCAAAGGGGTAAGAGGGATGACAGAAATCAACCTCCTGGCTTTTTCAAGCAGTTCCCACTGCATTTAAATGGAGTTTGACAGAGGCTGTGTCCATGTCCAGAAAATAGCACTGAAATGAGAGCCTAGGGAAAGTGGAGGAGCACATTTGGTGCTGTTCTTGAAGATCAGCTTTAGTACCAGAAGCCTTTTTATCTCAGCTGGTTATCTCTGCAGCCAGTTGGGAGAGGCTATGTCACGCCTAGATATGAAGCAGAAGCACACCTTAGAACCTGGCTACCTACAGCTAGGAGTCAAGCCTGCTGGGGCTGAAGCTGGCTGTTGTATCTCCTGGTTTCTAAACCCCTGACATAGGTATGTGCCTGATAAACATGACCCAAAGAGAACAGCTTCTGCACGTGGACTGAAACAGGACATCAGGTTTGCAGGGAAACCTGAGGTTAAAATCTGAGTTCGGACATGTCCAGGTTTAGGTGACAGCTTAACAGAACTTTCAGAGTTTCAGTATCATTTCCTATTCTAAGAGACCAGTCCAGGAGATTTGCTTTGTCCTTAAGTTTTCTACACAGCTCTCATTGTGTGCGACATCTCCTATTTCATTCATTTGTTGCATAACTAAGAGGAAGGCTAAGCCAATCAATCAGGCATTGCAGAAGCCCTCTAAGCTATTTACCTGTTCATTGATTAAGCTTTTTTCTTTTTTTTTTTTTTTCTTAGTGAAGAATTCAGCCTGAAAAATAAAAAAGAAAAAAAAAGAACCAACCACACCACCACAACTTTCTAACAAAACAACAACAAAACAAAAGCTCAACAACTAATTATTTCCTTTCTGTATAGTCCTTGGACTGCAGTCAGCTGCACATCTGAATTGCTGTATGTAGTTGCATGCCTGAGACTGTCAGGTCATCCTATTGTCTTTTTTTTTTTTTTCTTTTTTTTTTTCCCCATCATTTTCAACGTAGTAAGAAAACAATATGGGAATGTTCATTGATGTCTGTGTAAATAGCAACTTCCCACATGTGAACACTAGCGTATTCTCCTGCAAAAGCTCAGTGTGCAGGGTAGGATTTAAAAACATGGCAATAAGCCAACATGCTCTGGCTGGGCCTGGAAACATCTAGGTAGCAATTTGACTAGAGCTCTTTACATTTTTTTTTTCCCCCCAGATTTAGCAAGCTATAAATAGAAGTACTCCAGGCCTTATAGGACTTTGTTATGCTGTGTCATTTGTGTTTTCTGGGCTGCTGTGCAGAGTGGGGTAGGTGGACTTGAGATCAATGAGACTGGGATGAGAAATGGGCTTCTTTGATGCTCGGGAGAATTTAAGAAAGGGGCTGCTCCTGAGATTGCAGAACCTGGCACAAGTGAGGCAAGTCACACCTACAGAAGGACTTTGCTGAAAACGGTTTCCTGGGTGCTTGGTCTTGAGCAGCAGTAGTTTTCTTATAGCCAGTACCTTGAAAACCAGTGGATCCTACATTTATTTGCAAAAATTATCCAGAAATGACTTCAGCAGCTGCTGAAATGAAAACGACATTCTTGAAATGTGTGAAATGCATCCAGAACAGCCCCAGTCTACCTAAAGAACTCCAGCTACCTAAAAGGCTCGGGATTATATCATGCAGTCTCGGTGGTGCTAACAATAATTTTATCTACAATATTTATCATAAGATAACAGCTGCCTGTACTGGGCACTGCACCCAGGGGGTACAGAGCAGATCGAGTCATCATGCTGCAAGATTGAGTTTGAGTACTGTTTACATAATTTTCATTTGTCAAATAACAGCCCTACATTGATCATGACCATGACAGTGCCTGTGGATGGTATCATCCATCAACAGATCCACTCTGTGAGCAGCAGAAACTTTGAATTGCTGGAACGGCTGAAGAAATTATTTCCACGGATCAGTAAAGACAGCAGTAATTGTCATAAAGCTCACTCTAGTTTGTGCAGGAGTTTTTCAGTTGCTCACGGTGGTCTGTCAAATGAAAGGCAGCATGCAAATGGAGTGGATCATAAAAATAATAATAGCATAGCTTCTAAGAACAAAATTCATACCGCTCTTTGTTGCTAAGAAGTGTGGAGACAAAATAACAACTCGACTCTTGCAGAAGCAACAAGAGAATATCAGACTATGGGTATAATACTAATAGCATGGTCGGTTGTATAAATCACTTAATTGTGACAGCAAATTAAATAGTGCCGTTGTCTAGAATTCAACCATAGTTAAAATGATGTGTCTTGATGAGACAAACGCTTTGTGCACCGCCAGTAATATATTAGCTCCTCTTTCAAGTGAGAAAACAATTAAAAACTTGGTTGAAAAGGGCATATTTTCTCTGTGGCCACTGATCCCTTAAACTCTGGAAATAATAAATTGTTTCTAATAGTTGTTCATTATTACACAGTTGAAAGAGAAAAAATCCATTGTCTCATTATGTTCAAGACAGTTATGAAATTGCATTGGGAATATTTGAAAATATAAGAGGCATATAACCAAATGTTTTCAACTTTGACAATGCATCATCATTTGCACCTCATAATGCTACTGTTAACTTTGGGAGATATCAGTCAGTGCACGCAGTGGAAAATTAGAATAAATATTTACTTTTAGTACATATACTGCATAAATAACAGCAAAGTATGCAGTAGTCATGATTGGATTTTGAGGGTCATGTAACAAAAATTTCAGAATTACAGAAGGTATTCATTTTGCAGAACTTAAATATGTGGAAATATTGAGGCTTTTCCCAGTGAAGTGAGTAGCTTTGTGCCTTGGTAATGCAAAAAAATGAAAATTATTCTGGGTGTTAAGAAACACTCTTGGATATTAGGTGAAAATGGCACCATCTAATTTTGAAGTTCTCTACAGATTTTGAAGACAGGGATGGTGGAAATGCCTGGTGTCTGAATGAACTCTTTTGTAGTTCATTACTTTTTTTTTTTTTTTTGGTCATCAAAATTAAGTCAAAATTAAAATACTTAGCACACACACACACACAAAATTATGCTGTAGATCACCATAAAAGAATGAATAACACATTTTTTGGTCATAAATGTCAGACCTGCACAAAGACATACCATGATAAGGCAAAAGAATGGAGGCAGGCACCCTTCGGTGGGATGTATGAGCTCTCCGATCCCAGTCTCCATCTACTGACAGTGACCTGATTCAGTCTCTGAAAAAAATGTGAGATTTTAAGAAACTGGAAGCCATACTGAAGGACATAGCTATGACAAAAAATTGGTCTAGCTAAGAATATTGCAATTGGAAAGATTTTGTAAGGCATGTGCATACACTGCACAAATTTGTATTTAGAAGTGCTTCAGATCCTTATCTCCATTTCATAACACTTGTAGAATTTTCTGCATCCATTCCTGTCCCTAGAGAGTGACAGGATAAATGTTTTCTCTTGTAAGCAGATTTGACATTTCAGAAACCTGGAAAATGTTAAGTCTGTTAAAGCTGAAGTTTAAATAGTTAATTTTCACTGACCACATAAAGAATCAACATTAAAATTAAATGAACCAACATTTAAAAAAAAATAGTATTGAAATTGTTTGTTATTACTATCCTAAGTAATAAACCGAAGTTTGTAATAATGGAATTGTGCCTTTGATATACAGTATGCACTTACTCTGAGGAGTAAAAATACAATTACACACTGAAGAAAATGGCATTAAAATATTGTCCCTTATTTCACAAATGCTTTTCTATTTCTGTCCAAGAAGCATACTCATCAAGAAAAGGAGATATGCCGTGAACTTTTAAAATTTCATCCTGGAAATGAGGTCTGAATACTCCAAAAGGAAATCAGTGTCATTTCCTACTTTCTCTTCTGTGTCTGCAAGAAATGCTCTGCTTCAGTCTTTCTCTGCTCCTCACTTAATTCTGTTTCTCCAGGGGACTCCAGCCTGTTGCTTGTGTTGTTGCTTGCAACTTCATGTGAGTTTCCTTTCCTATCGCTTCCAAGAGCATTTTGGAACCCGTTTGCCCTGAAACCCTGGGATCAGAGAATGCTGAGAGATTAGGTTTAAACCTGTTAAACTGAATTAACACTCCTACCACATGATTCTAGCCTGTGCCAGTCCTTCTCATCTCGTTCGGAGTTTAGGATAATTTGTTTAGTAGTGCTGATCAGTTGGAGGTTAATTCAATTGGACTTTGGTTATTTATTCATGCCCGGATTTGCTAAGTGTCACAGCAGATACATGAGGGCTCTGTTACAGTTATGAGATGGCTTCATTAGTGTGACAGAGAGTCCATCTGGATGACTTCTCTTCCTCACTGCAATCAGTGGCTGTCAGGGCTTTCTACGGTGGAAAAAAAATCCTTATGTAACACCTGCCTTTCATTTGTGTCGTAAGCCTATTGATTACAACTTAAAATACACTTCTCTTTGCTGATTGCTGGGATTGCCAATAACCTTTCTCAGGGATCTCAGCGGTATTCCAGCTCTATATTTTAAATTGATACCAGAGTATAAAAGAAAAGTACAAGTGTGTTTTAAAAGGCATTTGTTACTAATAAACTGTTTCATGCAGTGTTTTGCTCCTAGAGAATTCCTACTCACTTCAAGATCCTCTTTCTCCATCGGTGTAACCCTGCCAGCTGCAGGGTGGAACATGGTCAGTTTTCCGCACCGTCCAGAATTAACTGCCCCGAAATGGAAGACAGCAAAGAAGATGAAAATTGCATCCTGCTGAAACCTCTGGAGGAATCTAGGTTGGCAGAATGTTGTTACTCAAACTGGATCGTGGCCAGGACACCAGGATTAATGTTAGCACAAAATGCCACTTGATTGCAAGTGTTCGGATAACCTTGGATGAAAGTCTTATCTGAAAAGAGGCTCTTCTGACAGAATAGGGCTCCCTGGTATTGGCTGGGGCTTTGGTTCAGGCTTGACTCAGAGAATTTTTGCTATTTGCTTCAGCAGTTTTTGAACGGGGCAGCTCTTGAGTGGTAACAGATCTCCCCTTCACAGCCTGCAGCGCAGCAGATAATTTCCCAGAGAGGACTCCATGCCGCGGACTGATGTCTCATTTTAGACAGACTGTGATTAGATGTTTCCTGATATATCATGCAAACATTACAAATGGGAGCCTGAAGGGACGCTTGCTGGGGAAAGGTCCTGCCGATTAGAAGACAGGAAAATGTTCAATACCAAGAAGGCGCTGGGCCAAGCCGAGCTTCTGCAGTCACAGAAAGATGGAAAGGCTACTTAAGTCATAGAGTTTCTCCCGAGGAAGTGAGACCCAAATTTGCCTCATTCTTATGATATTCTCCTCTCTGAATATTTCTACTGTCAGTCCTGTAATGCATGTTATGGCTTGGGCGGGCAGAACCAGGTGGTCCCCAGTGGAAGCCTTGATGATTAAGAGCAGCATTAATCAACATTTCTTCTCTTGCCTTTTTTTTTTTTTTTTTTTTTTTTTTTTTTTTAATTAAATTGTAAATCTGTGCCGAGGAACAAACATCAACTTTCAAGGAGTGAGAAATGTTCCCACATTTGGCCTGCTACAGGAAACCCTGTCACAGTTACACACCGTGAAATATGGTCTCCAACAGAACAACGTTCCTGGAGCCAGCTGGGACCTGCATTACAACACAGTGTTCTTCGCCGAAGTTTATTCATTGTTGACTTGGAAGCCAAGGTAGAGCTTTTGAGTGGAGATTTCTTCTTACCCACACAGCAATGCAACACGGCTCCCACAGCGTCAGCTCCTACCAGGAAGCTGAAGAGAGCAGTGCTAAGAGAAAAATGTGCCAGGACCCATCTTAGCCACCAGATGAACAACCTGCTGGGGGGTTTTGGTGTTTCTTGCACTGGTCTTGGTCTCACACTCCTGCACGGGCAAGAGAAAGCAGACAGGGACAGTGTCATGGGAGCCTGCCGTGAATTACAAAGCGGGATGTATCTGCCAAAAGGCAGTGTGTGGTCTCCAGAGACAGGATCCCTGGCTGGAGGAGGGGAACGGTGTGAATGCCATCTTCCTTAAAGCAAGCTCCGTGCAAAGTGAACCACCCTGACATCTCGACTGCAGGGGTGGTGAAGCTCTACCACAGGACTTGCTTTGCCATTTGGTTCTGAGGGCAAACCCCATGGCTGCTGTTATGTGGGGTGAATCCAGCCTGGCCTGGTTTGCTGGTGGAGCTATTTTTCACCTTACCCAGGCTCCACTGAAGTTTTCTCTCTTCTTCTGTCTCCTATCCGCCAGCCCAGCCTTCCCATTCCTCTCCTGCAGCAGCTCAGATTTGTATATGAGCCAAGATATGAATCCCTGAGGAATCCACTTCATTTAATATTCCTCTTCCCTGTCTTCATTATTTTTCATTTATAGGGTAACCAGCACCTGAGATGCTCAGTGCTCTCCCTAACTTTACTTCGAGTAGATAAACTTTGAAATGAAACATTTTCATTCCCCCCTCCTTCTGTTGGAGGACTACTGTATAATTCTATATTTAAAAAACAAAACGGCAAACGGAGAAGTAATCACAGATGCATTTTGCTGAGGAGAGATAGATGGCCTGACATAAGAGATTGAACATACTATTCCACAGATATCCCTGCATCTGACAAAATAGGCCAAGCTTGTTCTTTATGTAGCTCCACCAGGGATGAACAAGACCCAGGGGCTGTAAAGAAGACCACGTGCTGACATTTTGTTTCATCGAGTCCCCGGAACACTGAATATGCTCTTGATATGCGAGAGTAGTCTGAAATCTGCAATCAGCTCCACGAGTGTAATTGAATCTGAGTCAGGAGAAGTGACACCTGCATGATGAAGAAGGGCATTCATTATGCTCTGTTCAGGTCTGTACCATCCTGCTCGTGTGGACGGAGTTCAGCATGTACTATCTCTAGCAGAGATCACACAATCATGCTCCAACTATCATTTCCTATATATATTTCTACTACGTGCCGGCCATCTCAATGCCATGCTGACAACTGCAGAAGCACACACCGTCCTATCCCAATATCTGCTCTACACGTGTGCCTCAGCCAGCAGATGCACGTTGCACTTATGAATATGAATGGGCCAAAGCGTGTAACGCACCCTTCATGCCAGGCTCACTCTCCCTCATGTGCTTCTCATAAATCACCACTGTCTTGGGGACATCTGTGTCAGCTAAGACCAATCCCTTGCCCCTGCAGGCAAACACGAAACCCTTGTGAAGTCTGCAGGGGTCTAGGAAGTCGTCCATTTACACAAATGCTCCCTGCATGGCCAACAATAATCACAAGACCTTTGTACAAAAGACTAAATGTCTCATAGCACAGCAAGGGAGAAGGAGAGGCCATACACATCACCACTGCCTAAAGGGGAAGTACAAGAGGGGAAAATGCCTGGATGATATTGTGATGATCTTCTCGTGGTGTCACCAGGAGCGGTTCTTTTGGGGAAGGTGCAAGGAAAAGCTTTTCGGAAAAAATGTTGTCAAAGCAATTTTTGCTGGAAATGCTATTTTGACACATCAGGCCATATTGTTTTGATCATTGCCTTTTCAAAAGTAACTTCTAGCTTACAGTGCTCTGCTTTGATGATTTTTCAAACAAAGCTGCAGTCATTTTCACTTTGTGTCAATTTTTCATCCACATTTTATCTTACATGGGAAAACAGAGAGCGAAAGAAAACATTTGATTGACCCAGGCTCCCCGCGGGACATGCTGGCTTTGCGAAAACTTTCCAAATATTGCTTCCTTTTCCCTGTTTGGAAGGAAATCCTCAGGCCTCTCACCTGTTGGAGAGGGGAGGACCCACTCTCCAGGGAACCCGGCACTTCTCATTGAGGACATCGAGTGCCCTTGAGAGGTGGCCGAAATGGGGGAAGCAGCACATCTTGGCAGGCAACCAGAAGAGCGAGCAGCCTTGGCAGGTCTCCTTTGTGCAAGGCAAGCACTTCGCCGGTCTCCTTTGGAGGAGGGAAGCACGGTGAGGTGACAGGCAGAAGGGACAGACCCGCTCCGGACCTTGCACCCAAGGTTGGAGCTCCGTTTTCCCTTCCTATGCCAAATGGGGATCACCTGCCAGTTCCCCACACTTGAAGGGAGCCTGCCCCAAATCCCTTCCATGTAATACATAGGTATACAACACAGAGATAAAATCAACTACTGAAAGCAAGAGAAAAAGATATTGCGAAAGTCAGCTGGACCCTCCCGGGAGAGGATTGCAAAATATGTATCCAATAAAGCTTCTCTGATGATACCCATAAATAGAGAGCCGAAGTGCTGGCCCTGCTGTCCTCTCCAGTGCCATTCCACCAGAACTGTGTTGCTCACATCCTGAGTCATCCCCAAGGAGAGCAATAGACGTTATACGCTTGAAACGGTTTAATTTCCAACTGGCCCAAGCACAGTTCACCCCTCCTTCATCAAGCAAGAGGAAGATGGAGAATTTTAATATCTTCTGGTGAGATCATGGGGCCTCTGAGCCCCCAGCCTTACTCAATGCAGCCAGTGCATTTTGCCTGTGCCATGCAACAAGCTGCAGGCTCCGGGATTGCACTGCCTGGAGGGGAGACTGGCAGTGCTGGCACAGAAAGCTGGACCTTCCTGGCTGCTCTGACCGAGCTGCAGGACCTCGAAGTCTCTGTTTTCAGCTGGGGGACAGCCCAGTTAGCTCTTAATTTTATAGCAAGGTACTCAAATGGCTTTATTTCCCCAGGCAGAGATGAAGAATTCCCTCTTGGAGAAACAGCTCTGTAGGCAGATGTGTTCAGTGAGGGTCTAACGCTTCCTTTGTCCTGGAAGACTGGAGGGTGCAGCACCCATTCCCTGCATAGGGCCAGCCTGAGTTTTGTAGGTAAACTGAGGTGGGGAGCTCCAGGCTCTGCTGTCCTCCCCGAACCAGTTGTCCCAGCACATGGGGAGGGTTTGGCTCCCAGGAACCTGTCCTCACCCCAGACCCGGGGCACAAAAATTGCCCCGGGGATGAGGAAAGTGTCCTGCAGGAGGAGATACGCCACCTTTATGGTGGAGTCCAAGGACGAGAAAAATCTGTAGGGCGGCCTACTGCTGTGAGGTGACTTGGCTTGGAACATCAGCAAGAAATACATTTGCAGGGAGCGTGGAACCCACAAGCACAAAGGAAATAAAAGGAGGAAATCAGATGGCTGAATTAGTAACTCATTAGAGGCCAGTAGGGACCGCGGTAATACAAACCACATTACATTGTCAATTTGTATTGTGCATTTGGAACAACAAGGATCGTGTTGGTCTGAAATTAAGAACAACCTGGAGGGGGCAAATAAGCTACCAGTGCACCACATAGTTGAGAGAGAGAGAATGTGTACTTGACATTAATCAATACTCGTACGCGTCTTCTAATTGAGTCAACCCGGCTTTCCTCCGGGACGCCACAGTGCCAACTGAACTCCTCTTCCTGCCTGATGGATTTGATTGCACTGCAGCTGTAAGTACAGAGCGCACCAGGAATGGCTTTGGCTTCTCCTCGGTGCCTCAGCACCAGCCTGGCTTGGTCCAGAGCATCAAAAACTGGGCAGGACGTGGGCACTGATCCTGTCTTGGCTGGGATGGTCCGAGGGCACAGCCCCAGCATCCAGCTCCTTCACCAGCATGCAGATATCCTGAAGAATCAAATGACCAATTCTGGTGGCTTTCTCAACAATTTGCCCCTTGTCCTGTCTCCTAAAATAGCCTTTTAAAAATACCTTAGTGCCAGAGGCACCAGGGGGGGGGTGGTTGATGAGAGTGACCCAGTGCCTGGGGGTCCGCAGCTGTAGGAGGTCCATGCTGTGCCTTTTCAGTCTGATGTCTGTGCTTGTGTCAACGCGTTTGCAACAGTTGTTGGATTCATGACTGGGAAAAAAACGTTGTGAGGACTGGGGGCTTTCATCCAGCACATGTCCAAGGCAGACCACGGGTACCCTCAGGTCACTTCTCCGGATCTTGGCACTTCCTAACTCGTATTTCTTCCTCTGTCCTTCTGTGATGGCTGGAGGCACATCCCGATCGGGATGAAAGGCTTTCCTTTTCTCCCTTCAGATTGCTACTTGTGTTGTCGACTCAAGCCCCTCACTTAGTTGGTACTGGGGGATGAGCCAAAACCCCGGCCTATTCATATTTCACATCATGTGCACATTAATTGGCACTTTACATCGTAGAGACTTCCTAAGGAAGCACTGATTTAGTCTCTTAACAACCTTATTACAAACCCATTTTTCCCCTTTCCTTTTCCCTTTTTGTCATAGATAAGGTTCTTTTTTTTATTCTTTTTTTTTTTGTTTTTTTCCCATTTTTTCCAGGACATGAACCCATTGCCTGAATCTTCTCAAATCTCTGCTCTGGGACACGGTGAAATCTTATCTCTGAGGCAGAGCAGGAAAAGAAAAGTAGTACATGGGGGGAACTGTGACTCATGCAGAAATTGAAATGATGAAGCAGAAGCTGCTATTATGAAGACCCAGAGGTGTTCAGAGACCTACTGGTGGAAAGGCAAAAGCTTGGGCTTTTCAGCCTTGAAAGGCTTCTGCATATTGGAGCCAGATGAGGGTCGTGTTCTGCTGAGCTCTCTGCTTGCCTGCTAAGTCCCTTCCATGCCAGCAGCAGTGCAGCGGGGCTGAGAGCTCGAATGAAGGCAGCGTGCAGTGAATTTAAGGCTGATCAATAGGAGATCTGTTAAAACTTGAAACGGCGCTGCCTTCTTCCCCGTAACAAAAAAAAAAAAAAAAAAAAAAAAGTAATGATTTTTTTTTTTTTCCTGGAGGGGCTGAATCTGAGTGAAGGAAAATGAGGAAAAAACCTGCCTGATTTTTGTATTTCAATGGCCAAGCTGAAGGAGGCACCTATGTGTCTGTCATCATGAAAAGCTCCTTGTTTTGATGGAGCCTTAATGGATTTTTCAAAAGACTCTTTGAATGCCTCTCCTGGCTGCATTGGAAACTGTTATGTTTTGAAGCTGGCACCTGGCCATGTCTATTTACGTTCAATATTGCCTTCGAAAATAGCATCACTTAAATCTTTTCCCAATTATTCAGCGCTGCATTAATTCATAGGGCAATGAGCTGGCCTTGCCTCTCCTGTGCAGGGGAAGAGGCTTCGGGGGGAACCCAGACCCGCTCCTCTCCCTGAGCACGGCTGAAATTCCTGCATTCCCTGTGCATTTTTGACACCACAGAAGGAGGGAAGACCACACACTGATAGGAGATAAAAGTTTGCAGCTCTGCTGCTATTAAGCCCATTGAGTGGAGAGCCCCCAGCACCCGCAGGGCGCCTGCTCCAGCAGCCCTATAAGACAGCTCTCCGGGTGTAACCCCGTTTGCCCTTGCTGCAGTTTGAGCCCGTGGCATCTTGTCCTGTCTGCCGCAGGCGTGGAGAACAGGCTGTTCCCTTCCTCCCGAAGGTTATCTTTTAAAGGCCTTAAGGACTTAGCAGTTAAGCTGAGGGGGAGACAAGGCTAACAGCCCCCCTCTGCTATTTCTTAGGCTAAGTACGGCGAGGAACCATTCCTCCTGTGGCACAGGGCTGCCTGACTCTGTCCCATTTCCTAATGGCACCATTGCCCTGCACCTGCTGCTCTCCCAGCTCCCTTCTGGATGAGAGGCCGTTCCTCCCTTCATTCCCACCTGGATCTGAGCTCTCCGTGCCTCCTGCTGAAAGGCAGCACCTTGCTGCCGTCCCCCTTTGCATTTCACCTCTGGATTTGGGGCCCTTTCCTCCGACTAGTCTAAATTATTTTGAATTCTAGCCTTGTCCCCAAAACGTCCTTGCCACCCCTCCCTGATCGCTCTTGTCTGCATGCATAATAAAGCTGCTCCTTCATCCATCAACGTGTCTTCAGAGCAAACATGGGATGGAGCAGGAGCCAGGAGGATGTGCAACCTGGCCGTCCCCATAGCCTGCCACCCAGGGACCTTCCACCCCCTTGGGTGCCTGCTAGGGGCCACAGCCCTTTCCCCATGTTCTCTTTAACCAAGGAGCCCCAAAACAAAGGTGCAGAGTTCGTAACCCCAGGATCGGTCCCTTCCTGGGCAGACCCCAGTGGGCTGCAGGATGAAGGATGCCCAGAGCTGTCCTGGCTCCTGAGATCTCCATTATCAGGGGCCGTGATTTCCTCCGAAATATCCCGAACTTGGTGAGAGCTGCAGTGTTCTCTCTCCCACTGCCAAATTCTCCTTAATGAGGTTTATCCAGCTTTTCCAGCACGGCTTAACATCGTCCACCCAGTCCAGCCAGAAAGGATCCTTTATTTCGCTAACATCATTAATAGCAATAAGCTGTCCGTGGCGCGCAGTGATAATAGCGTTGATGCCGTAATGCCCCACAGACAGAGCTGGAATTTAGAGAAAGTTTCATTCTGCGTGCAACGTTAGCAATTTCCCCAGCTCCCTTCCTGAACAATTTCTCTATTTCACTTCCTATGCTGGAATTATGCCTCCCGCTGTTTACATTAAAAATGTATTATACATGTGTTGAAAACATTGAGTTCTATGTTGCTGGCAAGGAAGGAAGCTGTTATGTTTAAGAAGCGCTCTCTTATATTATTATCACTTTTGTTTAATTCAGTAGGATTATTTTCTCTAATTCCAAAGCTGGGAAAAGACTCCTGTAAATATTCTTCCCACTAGCCAATTTCTTTATCGTCCAAACCCATGTATAAGCTGACTTGCTTATGAACTGCCACATCAGCCAGCTAAACTGCTGATTTCCCTCTGTTAGCTTTCTCCTGTGCTTTGGATCAAAAACGTACGAGGAAAAGGTAATGGCGTTGAAGAGAGCTCTAAATGGCTTGCTGCAGCACAGGGGAGCTAGGATTCGTGCCAGCAGCAGAGCAGTGCCAGGCTGGGGAGGTGTCGAGGCTCCTTCACTTTCCCCAAAGAGCCACACGACCTTGGAAAATGTGAGACTGAGCATCTCTGCACTGTGGGGACTGGGTGCTCAAAGGGACCCTGCTGTCCCCAGCTCCATACGTAGACCTAGGGGGGATTTTCTTTGGGAAAGAAAAGGAAAGGGAAAGGGAAGAAAGGAGGGGAGAAGAGAAGGGGAAGGAAAGGAAGGGAGAACAGAAGGGAGAAAGAAAAAGGGAGGTGGAAAGAAGGAAAGGGGAAGGGAAAGGGAAAGGGAAAGGGAAAAGGAAAGGGAAAGGGAAAGGGAAAGGGAAAGGGAAAGGGAAAGGGAAAGGACAAAAGGAAGAGTAAGAGATAAAGGAAGGGTGAGAAAGAGAGAAGTGCCCGTTGGTAGCACTGCCTGTAGGCCCTGCAGCTGTTTCGCCTTGCACAGCACAGGGGAGCTCCCAGGGGAATCACGGCCAGCCCGGGGCATGGCAGTGAGGCAGCAGTGGGACGTTGCAGCGAGGAGATACGGGAGGAAGGATTAAGGAAGTTAAGTAGGTGGAGGAGGCAAGGGGAAAAGCAGGCTAAGATGTAAGGCTGCAAGGAGCACTGCCTGAAGGAAGAAAAGAAATGATTTTCTTTAATTAGTGACTGACAACGCCGTACCTGGTGGGGAAGAGTTGCAAGAGGAGAAAATCAATTCCCATAACCAAAACCGACTTTTTGCTGTTAAGACTGGTTGGGGCCTGGGGTCTGTAATGGGAATGGGCAGCGGATCTCTTGGTGTGCTCTGCTCCATGGTGCGGGCAGGAGAGGCTGCTGCGGGGTCAGTAGAGCTGCAGATGCAGTTTATGCCCCTTCCTACAGCATTTTGGAAGTGATGGAGGCCTGGGAAGCAGAGGTCTCCAGTGGGAGAAGTTTCAGCTGCTCAATGGCAGCCAGCAACAGCGCGTTGGGAAGGTGAGCTGGGAGAGGAATGCTGAATATCCCAAATATCCCAAATATCCCGAATATCATAGCCAGGGACATGGTCCCCTCCTCCCAGGGCAGAGGCAGGGTGCGGGGTGACTCCTCACAGCCCAGACCTCTGTTTTCTCTTGTCCCAAACCCAGCAGCACAGAGGCAATTAGAGGCCAGCGTGGGTCGCTGGTGGTCCCTCCGCCTTCAGGAATGCAATAACATGTTTGTTAGATCTCCTTAAGCATTCACCAAGCCACTGCTCTATCCTAGAGGGAAATAACCTTGTGCTGAACAGTTCGATTGTCTAGTGCTAATATAACAGGAGAAAGCCTATTAAATGTTATGCTGGAAGGCTCCTATGGGTCTGCAATAACTTTTCTCTTTTTTTCTGTCCTTTTTCCCTTCCTTTTTTTCTTTTCTTTTTTTCTTTTCCTTTTCTCCCTTTCCATTCCCTTCCCCACAGGCCAGAAATGAGCAACAGCAATGAACTGAAGGCAGGGAAAACAATGTCTGTATGAAATGAGATTGCAAAACAGCTGGCAGCATTGCCTGCGGCCATGCACCCGCTTGCTGCTGGGGTCAGACCTGGGCTTTCTCTCCCTGCTCTTGCACCGCACTGCATGCTCACTACAGCTGGCTCTGCCTCGCCTCTCCCTCAGCAAAATCCCCTGGCAAACATCAGAGAAGTTTTCCTGCTCTGTACAACAATTCATTTCACTGGAGAAACCTCCGCAGCAGGGCTGGTCTGGGATCACCCCCTGCTTCCCATGCTCCAGCAGCTGGCCCAGAGGAGCCAAATGAGACCACCAGCTCCTGGGCCTGGGCAGCATCTGGCCAAGGACCTGTGAAACCGAAAACATCCAACATCCCACCCAGCTGGTATGTTGGCTGTGGTAATGCCTGGTCTGGCTGTGGCTGCTCTGATCGTGCAGATGGATCCAGGGCAAGGGCGGCTCTCCCTGAGATGGGAAGCAGGAGAGAAGCAGACACGGGGCAAACCTCACACTTCAAATAAACCATCCTCCTGCATTGGCTGCCATCAGGGGATGTGAGAAAGCCACTGTGGTGGCTTGCTGTCTGAGCCACCAGGACCAAGAGATGCCCCCTGTGGTGTCCCAGAACCAGCTCAACATGACCTCGAGTGGCTTTTGTCACTCGATGCCACAAGCTGTGTGGCAGACAGTGCCCACACAGCCCAACTTGCTTCTCTAGGTGTGCTTTTGCCATCCGTGCTCCTCCAGCAAGCCCGGGGTGCACCCGGAGCAGCCAGAAGCAGAGCTCCTGGCTCTCATCCTGCTCCCTCCCTGAAGCCAAGAGGCTTTCAGCTTCAAAGGAAGCAAGCTCAGGGCATCCCAGGGAGGATTCAGTGGGAGAATGTCCTCAGAGCAGGTTCTCTGGCTGCTGGAGGAGGTGCAGAGCTAATCCCAGTGCTGTTCCTTCCAGGGGTGAGAGCAGTCCCACGTGTCCTGCACACGATTCCTTCTGCTCCAGCCTGCCCCACTTTACCACCCTCGAAGAGGGCCAGGATGGGCACCGCTCCTGGGGGATGCTCATGCACGATTCCCCTCGAGGACTAAGCTAACCAGCCACTGGATGTCATTATTGCTCCAAACAAATGCATTGAAGAATCTATTCCAGACCTCCAAAAACACGATATTTTCAGCATTCGGTGGGGAAAGCTTGAAACATGCTTCATAAGAGGTTTGGGCTGGTTTCTGACCCAATAAACCAAGGGGGAAGAATTTGGGTCGGGTCACCCCCTCTCCTCTACCTTCATTGTTCAGCTGGAGACCGCAGCTGTCAGAAATGTTTCCTGCCTTCTCTCTGCCTCACTTCTAAGGTGAGGTCTGGTTTTCAAAGAAAACCAAAACCACAGCAGAAAGCCTAAATGCAAGAGGGCAACGCTTCCCTGCTGCCTCCCTCCTGTAGGGATTTTCCTTGCAGG
This sequence comes from Anas acuta, assembly GCF_963932015.1. Classification (NCBI taxonomy): domain Eukaryota; kingdom Metazoa; phylum Chordata; class Aves; order Anseriformes; family Anatidae; genus Anas; species Anas acuta. Next base: position 13,054,038 of record NC_088993.1, read on the forward strand.
TTTGCCAAATTCAGCCTGATTTCCCCCACGATTTTGCTTCTTGGATTGTGGGTTTACTGGCTGGTTTGATATTTACTGGTCCCACTGTGCCCAGTGCAATGGCAGAGCTGCTAGAGGAAGGGGACCCGGGCACAGCCTGACCCTCCTGTCCCCGAGCTGCTCGCAGGCTCTGTCCCAGTGCTCCCCGAGGTGGCTGTGCCACCACAGCCCCCGTGAGCTCTTCCTATCCCTCAGGGATGGGCTCTTCCCAGCACACTGGCGAGTCTCAGGCATCCTCTTTTGCTGCTCAGGACAGTTTGGGGAGTGAAGAGCAAGGTGGACGAGGCAGCGGGGAGGAGAGCAGGCAGCCCTTTGGGAAGCGCTGGGCAGAGCTCCCATGCAGCCTCACTCATTGCTCCCCTTTCATCTTTGTGCTCCTTCTCCTAACTTAGCCCATTCCGCTTAAATCCCTTTCATTGGTTTTTCACGTTCCACCCCAGCCATAAAAGCAGGCGGGGGAGCACCGGCTGCTGAGATCCTGCTGGAGAGGACTCATCCAGGACAGGCAGAGCTGCAGCTCCAGCACCACCTTGGCTCCCACAGACGGCTCCAGGCGGCACCAGCAGCTGCCAACACGTCCATTGCACAGCGCTGCAAGCAGCCACAGCCCGAGGCAAAATATATATATATATATAAAATAATTAATTTTGCTCAGTCTTGCCTTTCAGCTCGTGCAAGGAGAGCTGGGGACAGGCCTCGGGTGTGCGGGGGCAGAAGGGAGGCACTCGGCATGTGCCTGCTCTCCCTGCTTGTTTTGCCTTGCGTGCGAACCTTTGCAATCACAACGATGCAGCAATCCCAATCAATGCCCGTCGCTCCAGGCAGGTGTAATTCAAGCTCTGGCTGCAGACGGCTCTCATTTAATTAATGAGGAAGGAGCCAAAACTCTGCGTAAGGCTGAGGAAGGTGAAGGGAAGAGCCTAAGGGGGGCTCGCGATGATCACGAGAGGAGGATGCCGGCAGACTTGCTCAGAGTTCAGCTCTTCCCACGAATGGGTAACGCTGACATTTATTCCCTGCGTCACAGGCAGGGATGTGTTGCTCGCCGAGCTGCGGTAGGCAGCACAGTTATCCCCTTATTTCAGTCCAGGGTGTGGGGAATGACTCGAGGACAGCACTGAGGGAAGCCCCACCCCAATCTCCTCCTGGTGCTGGTACCAGCTCTAGGAACTCACAGGCTCTGAGCCCCCTTATCACTGCTCTCTGCAGCTTTTCAGCTCTTCCCCAGCAGCTCCTGGCCCTCCCTGGCCCTGCTCAGCCCTGGTGTGAGCAGCCGCAGCTCTCCTTGGTCCATGAGGCAGAACAACCCTTGGATGGGGCAGAATTTGGCCCCGTCACGCTCCCTGTGCAGCTGCAAGTTGCCAACAGTAATATTTCTTTGCAGTTGGCTGTGCCCTGTGCATGCCTCTGCCTTCCCCATTTCCAGCCTGGATTTTCAATTTTCTGATCTAAAATGAAATTAACAGGTCCTGTTACTGCGGCAGGGGAAGCGGTGCGCAGCGAAGGAAGTGCTTTGGTCCTGCCTATCGTGGGCAAACGGGCTGTGTTTGGGAACTGGTTTGGATAGCTCGTGCCCTGTCCTTGTGATGCTTCACCTCCTGGGGCTGCTGCCATGCGAGGCTCTCCCTCTTCTTGCTCCTGCAGCAGAGAGGCCTCAGCACGTTGCTGTACCTGCACCCAGAGCTCCCCTCTGAGGAAGGGAAACTGAGGCACGCACCTGGAAATACCACCTGGGAGGTCACTGCCTCAGGTCGGAGTTCTGGGCTCATCCAGCCTTTATGAAATAACTAAGCATAAGGGGAAAATAAAGCTGCAAGCAGCTGGGTAAGCCCAGAGAAAAACTGAAAGAGTTTTGTGTCCCTGCTCCTGCATGTGTGGCACCATCCCTCTGCTCACCACCACCGTGCCTGAGCAGAACACACATTGCAGAGCCAAGGCCAGCTCCATCGAGCCACCCTCGGTGTCCCACCTGCTGTGTCCCCTCCTGCCTTCAGGCTCCAGAGCCATGGGGCCTCGTAGTCTTTTAATTTACTCCTGTCTCAGCAAATGGCTGGGAAACTAAGAACCAAGTTTTGGAGAGAAGGGAGATGAAAATCCAGAGGAAATTGCTGGTTTCCTGCAGTGCTGACTCTGAGCTGTTTGATATTCTCTCTTTTTTAAGGTTTGCTTGTTTTAAAGCAACATTAATTGGAAAGATGCTGGAGTGTCAAATAGAAACCACTCCCTGAATAACCTTGCTAATGAGCATGTTATTAAAGCAGGGTTAGGAGCTCCCTAGAGGGCTCTCTCTGGATAGGATTAAATTAAAAAAAAAATCTAAAAAAATCATCTAAACTAAAGAGAAAATCTCTGTTAGTCTGCAGTGATGAATTTAGAGAAGTCCAATGAAAAATGGCTTTGAAAGGTTTAAGCATACGTCTTGCTATGTGGGACTAGTCTCCATCCCTCAGGGCGCACTCAGGCAGGAAAGAAGGTTTTAATGAAGCCGAGGGCGGAGGAGCTGCGGCTCAGAGCCCAGCAAGCAAATTCTCCATGTGGTCAGGTCTGTGTGTCCCTTGTGCTCGGCCCTGGAGGCTGGGAAGTGCAATCCCTGGGGCCACCTGGATGGGAAGCAGCTCCATCCATGTGGGACCACTTGTGGGGGGCACAGGTTGGCACAGAGGGGGCTGTGGAGCCCAGGAGGCTGCTCCCCATCCTGCCTCTGCCTCCGGGCAGCCACGAGCACTGGTTGCTGCAGCAGCTTTGTGGAGAGACTCAGAAGGAGCAGCTTCATGGCCCTTGGTCCCCTCCCTCCTCCTGGAGAGGATGTGGGAGGATTTAGGGCAGGGAAGCGGTTCTCATACCATCTGAAGACAGGCATGAAATCCTTTAGCAAAGCTTCCCTGCGGGCGATGATGACTTCCAGAGGAAGCCCAGCCTTGCCGTGCCCTGCCCCTGCCTCCCATGCAGAGAGGACGGGCAGCAGGGAGGGATGGCCGGGGCTGGCTGCGGGGCTGATTTACTGCTCCTGCAGCCCAGGAGCTCAGCAGCCCAAGGCCATCCTTTGCCTGCATTACGGTGGATCACATTCCCAGGGCAAGCTTGGCTGCCTGGCCCGCTCCTGCCCAGATATTTGGACTGTGCAGGCACGAGCATCTCCTCGGAGAGGATTTTGTCCGTGTGCAGAAGGAGGTGTGCTGCCTGCCTTTGCAAAGCACTGTCTGACAGCCTGATGCAAAACATGCCAGCACCAAGCTGTGACTCTAAACAAAGAGAGGGAAAACACTGTATTTTTATTTTCCCTTGCTGCAGTGAGTTGGATTTTTTTTTTCTGACTTTTTTTTTTTTTCTTTCTGCTTTCTCTTTGCCTGAGACAGGTATTTGAATGCTCTGTCCTCCCCAAACTCTTCCCCAGGCTGTCGCCAGCAATCAGACAGAGTGACAGCTCTGAAACTCTCCAAGTTAACAAGTTCAAGTGCTGATGATTAACTAGATTCACAAAGTTGATTGGAAAAAAATAGGGATATAAATAAATATTCCTGGAGATATTCCACCCCCTGTAGTCATGAACTTTGAATAATTGGAGGGAATTATGCTGAGTACTAATCAAAAGGTGGTGTTTTTTTTTTTTTAATTTGCTAATTACTGCTGGGTTTCATCAGTGTCAGACTCTAATCATCTCAAGACATGTTAATTGACCCTTGGGAGTTGTTTATCTGATGCCGAAAGTTTTAGAGGGGGTCATACAAAGAAACGCAATCACCGAGGTTACTTCTTGCCTGCCTCGCCTGCCACTCAGACGGAGGGAAGAGTTAAGGAGACGTGGGGCCACATGGAGCTGTGTGCTCCTTGCACCTCTCCTGCTGCTGGGATGCTTTTCTGTCTTGTCCTAGGCATTGTGTGCCCTCTCTTTTTGTTATATATGCAGATATCAGCCTCAGGGACCCCGTCCAGTGAGCACTGAGAGTGATGTCCCCCTGTCTGCAGGTGGGAATTAGTGGGGTAAAGGCGCTGCAGTGTGCAGCAGGGAAGCACCGGGCAAAGGGCTGATGGTGCACAGAGATCCTCAAAGGCAGGTTTCGGGAACAGCAAGGTTTTCATCATATAATGTTTTAATTAATGACCTCAGTACAAAAATTAGTCTTATGCTAATGACATACTCTGGAGATGCAATGCTGGGAAGTATCCTCAACGCAGCGGCACGTAATATCATAGCCGAAGACCTGGTTGATCTCGACACGAGTAGAAGTGATTAAACCTCCGAGAGCCAGCGGAGCAAGGTCGTACACGTAAGGACAGATAACACGGACTTCTGCTGCCGGCTGGGAACTGAGCAGCAGCTGAGGAAAATGTCCAAACGCCCCAGTTTATGATGGGTGACTACCACTGCGGAGCTGCAGCCCGTGGGTCAGCTCTGTCGTGTTCATCACAGCCCCGTGGCCAGGAGAGGATGAGATTCCACGCAGGAGGCAGAGGAGTGTGCTACCCCCATGGCACGGAGGGGTGAAGCCCCCATGCTGGTGCTGTGCCAGGGACACTCAGTGAGGTGCTCGGTTGGTATTCTGTAGTTAGAGTCCCACCATGGGTGAGATGGTTTTACCTCCAGGGGCTTTATGCTGATCTGGGGTACAAAGCAGTTCTGATGGCACCTCATATCCATGGAAGGAGAAGCTCTCAGGCAGGATCTTGTTTCTGGGAGAATAGAAATGGTATTTCTGATCTACAGCGGCTTGCTGGGGATGGCAGAAGGCTGAGGAGCAGGGCCAAGCAGCCCACTGAAAGCTCCCACGTGGGCCTTTAACACACACGCTTGTGAAGGACAGGGGTCTGCCTTGGGGAATGGATGGGACTGTCAGAAAAATGCCACGAGGAGAGGGCTTGGAGACACTTCGAGGCTGGAGTGAAGCCCACGGCACCTCGCAGGGCTCCTGGTGGCAGCGCCAGCCCTGGTGCTGGGGCAGTGCGCCCTGGGGCCGGGCTCCACGCGTCCGCTGGAGCCGCCACTTCCCGGTGACAGTGATGGAAGGAGCCGCGCTCCCCTTCCTGACTGATAATATTTCACCACCTCTCTCTTGTCCCCATTTTCATTTTGATTCCGGGATAATTTGTATCAGCTTATGAAATGTGGCCGTCCTCTCATCGCAGAGAAACACAAACCCAGCCGCGGCACCTAGGTGTTATTGACTTAAGGCATATATATCCGCGTGTTTTTATTCGATCAGCTTCATTATTCTAATTTTCTCCTCCCTGTTTTCCTTTCCCTCTTTATTACATTGTAGGGTGACAGAGGCCCTTGAAATAGGAAAACATTCTAGGTAATATTTCTTAATAAAAAACATCATCTATTACTCTTCCTCCCTACCAGCAAATGCCAGGCTCCCTCTCTCATTTGCTATAAGCCTGGTTTACCATCTCTGCTGCGAGGCTGGGGCAGACAAGAAGATAATATAAGATAATATGAAACAAGGTGTGTAGGCCCTTCCCCTCCCCTTTGCTTAAACAGCTCATCTGCACGTAGAGGTGGAGATGTCTCCAGAAGACACCTGAGCTGTTGTTTACTGTATTGCCGTTCTGAGGAAAAGCCTTTTCAGATAAATACACAAAAATAACTAATGACATTAATATAAACACATACTTTAACTGCTGTTTAAAGCTGTCACCGGGTTAAGAAAAAAAAAAAAAGGAAAAAAAAAAGAATGGTGCTGCATCCCAAACACACGGTAATTATGTGGCGGATCTCTTTATTACAGGCTGTCAATCAAGGGATGATGTAGCTGCAAGTGAAATCGCTTTGTGGCTCCACTGGTATTCCCAGCACGGAGCAGCGAGCTCTCTCCTCCCCGCGATGCTCCAGGGGGTTGGAGTGAGTGTGCCCGGTGCCTCTGGCTACGAAGTGGCTGCAGGAGGAGAACTGGGCACAGCACCCACGGCTGGCTCTTCAGGAAGGAAATGACAAAGTGTGTCTGTCTTCCTGTGCTGCAGGGAAAACAAAAATACTTCTAATTGTGTGCATTGCCAGGTGATGCTCACCGTATCCTCATACTTCAGTGTCCAGGTGGTTCGTGCAGGTGCTGGTTCTGCTTTTGCTGGCTCTCCAGCTGTGGCTGTCCTCATCCACATTCCTGGGATTCAGCCCCGCACATCCCAGCAAAGCCAGGGATGAAGTGAAGAGGATGCTGCCAGGAGGCAGGTCAGGGTGGCCCTGGTTAGTTCTGCAGAGCTAGGGTCTCTAGAGGGCGGATTATTTGGATTTTGGGCTTAGAGGCTACAGGGTTTGCTGCTCAGTCTCATGTCTGAACCCAAGAGAGTCTGTGCTTCCCATCAGAGCTGTGCACCCATCAGTCCTCCTCGTTCCGGGCTGGGAGCTGGGGAGCAGAGGCCAGCACCTGGGATTGAATGGGAGGGTGAGGAGCACAGGTATTTCCCCACCTGGCAAAAGGATTTCATTTTGTTTTCTCCTGCTCATGCTGCCGTCTGCTAGGATCTGCCTGCAGGAGGGGTCCTCAGGAGAGACATCACACATCCTCCACACGTGGTGCCCCGGCAGTGGGACAGCGTGGCTGCAGCCAGCCTTGTCCTCTCCCACATTGTCTGGCTGTTACTGACCGAGGTAGGGTCTGCCCTTTGCTTTTCCTCTCCTCATCTCACTCCTCTTCTCCACCTGCCAGCAGCTCATCCTGGGAGGCAGAGCAGGACTTGCAGATACCCTGGGTAAGACCAGAAAATCCCCCATCCTTTCTGGTCTGTGAGGGCCCGAGGAGCCAAGGACATGTTTTTTTTGGTCCGAATTGCCCCTTTCTCCCACCCAGAAGCGGGGTGGGGGCTGCCTCCCCACTGCTTCCCATCAGGGCCTGAGTTTCAGTGGCTCTCAGAGGGCATGATAGCAAATCACTCTGGGAGCCGTTTGTGATAAAGCTGCAATACAAACAGATAATATCATCATACTCCACTATTAACAGGCTTAAAGCCCAAGGATGGGGAGAAGCTCCTGTGGAGAGCAGAGCTATCTCTCAGACACTTCTGCTGCAATTTAAAAGCACTCCCTAGCCTGGCAAGGCTAATTTCACATCTCTCTCTCTTTTTTTTTTTTTTCTCCAGGGGATAGATCTGGGTTTCTCCCTGCATGAAGCCGGAGCCCTCTGTGGCTGATTGCATTGATCTGGGGGGTTGGGATCTCGCTGTGCGTGGGTCCTGATGGAGCAGGACGGGGGTGCCCATCTGGGCTGCGTCCCACACCCCGACCTGCCCGTGTCCCCTTGGTGGGGACAGAGCAGGGACATGGTGGCTTTTTGCCTCCTGCCCTCAAGTCCCGCTCTGGTGGGGTGATTTAAGCCGCCTCTTTGTGATGGGGTGGATGAGGCCAGCTGTGATGCCCAGAGTGGCACGGGGAGGAACAGCTCATGGGCTGTGCCTCTTGGAGCAGGCACCACGACAGCTGGACGATCACTGCCCGTGGTCGTGTGTTACCACTGCCGTGGTCTTTGCCTGGGATAGGTAGTGTCGTGGGAAAAGCAGGAGAGTCAGAAAATTAAAGGAGAAAAGGATGAAAGGCAGAAATCTTTTTCCTAATTAAGCCAAATGTCTCACCCTTTCATTTTGCTTTGAGTGCTGGCAATTGCTTTCCCAAGTTATTTCTCTTGGCTGCAAAGGTGGCATTCATACCCAGGTGTTGCCGGCAGGGATGGTGTAGCTGGCCTTTTTCATTTTGGTGGTGCTCCTGGAAAAGCCACATTTCCCACTTGAGTTTTGGTTTCTGCTTTGAACCCCCAAAACCTCAGGCTGGGTCCCCCACCACGCAGCTGGGGAGGCAGCGGGGATGCTGGGGACAGAGTGTGGGTATGGGCATATCCTAAGGGAGAAATAGGGGCGGAGAGGGCTGGGGAGCTACTGCTACAGCCCTGGAGGGCCTTCAGGACAGCAGGACCATCATTTGTCCTCACTGTTTGCTTTCCTACAGCCAGCAGCTCAATGCATCAGCTGGGCCCAGTTCAGACCCTGCTTGGTTCTGGTTTTAACTCGTCGCCTTTCCCTTCACCATTTCTTTCACGGTGGGGGCTTTTCCCCCACTCGGCGTCATTTCCCTGCTCATCTCCGGTGCAGACAAGGCAGGAAACGTATTTTCAATGTATTAATTAAAATGTCTTTGCAGCAGAACATCTGCATGGAGAGCGATAGATCACCGAAGTGTGTGTGCGCGCGCGTGTGCGCGCAGTGCAGGCTCCCAGATAACGCATTGCTTTGCATAATTTATTCCAGCCAGCACAGCAATAATTTTCATAGCCTGTGATCTTCAAGTATGTGGTTATAAATCTGAGACCCGGCTCCGCGTGGCCCAAACGTGAGATTATCAGCAGAGGAACCCCTCGGAGGTGCTGGACGCTCGGGTCCCCAGCAGTCCCTGCCGAATTGGCTGTGTGGGCTGAGATCAAACACGTTGTGTTCCATCCCCCCATGCTGGAGCCATCGGTCTTCTCGGTTATTCGTCACTGTCAGCTATTTAGAGAGAGGATGGTCTTTGCCAATGATGCTATTCAATTTCCTGATTGTACAGTTCATATAGGTTTAGCTTGAAAGATAATAAGATAAAAAACAGAGACTTTCCAGTCAATAAAAGGAAACCTCAGAGGCTTTTTCCATCTTGCGTCTGTCATAGTTTGTTGATATTTTAGCTGCAGAGCACTTGACAGCTGGTTGTAAAACTCATGTTGCCTCCTTTGAGAGAATTACATGACGAACATTTCATTTATCCCGTGGAGGTTTCCCCAGGTGACCACGAAAGAGGCCCCTTCCTGGCAGCTGGACCGAAACTGGAGGAATTTGGAGCTCTCTCCAGCTGGGGGGGATATAAGATCTCATTCCCTCTTCCCTTTCTCTTTTCACCTCCACACCAACTCTGTGCTCTTGTTGAGGGCCACAGGTTGCCTCTGGCACCACAGGACTGGTGCTGCTGGGGGCAAACAAAATTTCCTAAGTGGAAGTCTCAGTGCAGGATTGCGCTGGGGACCACCCATCCCTGGGCACTGGTGTGACTGGGAATGGCAACTGGGAGCAATTCCCTTGTGATGGGCACATGGTGTCTCCCTAGGGGCTGCTACCTGCTGCATCCCAGCCCTTTTAGCAGGTCAGGACATCAAGGGGCTAATGGTTAATGTTATTAACTAATATCAGGAAAAAGCTCCCGTAGCTGTGCCAAGGGCAGGCTGCTGCTCAGAGCAGCACAATAATTATGTATAGCCCGAGTAATTATTTTTGTCACATCTTCCTGGCAGGAGAAGACCATTTGTGGGATGGGTTTAGCTACCTTCAGCAACACGCCTATGTCTTATTTATCCAGAACAATACACTCAGCAGGATTTTTCTGTCTCCTTTCTTCCTTTTAACGTCGTTCCCAGCCCACACTGCTTTTAATTCGGCGAGGCAAATCAAGATTTGGGAGGGAGGCTGCAGAAATCCTCTGAGCTCCCATTCGCTGAGAAAAAAAAAAAAAAAGAAACACAACAAAAACCATTCCCCTGGGGTCTGACAGCATCGCTAGCGGTGTGAATAGCAGGTCCTGCCCTTCCCCAAGGGGGGGCTTGGGGTCTCAGCGGAGGGGAGAAAGATATTTGGGATGGTGAGCATCACGGCACAGCCGGGGCTCACTGTGGGATGTGCTTGCAGCCTCGCAGCCTCTCTCCTGCCTTACCTGGGTGCCTCTGAGTCAGCGGCCCCGCGTGCCCAGCTATTCCAAACGCCGTGCCAATAAAAAGGGAAAATTGCCCCAGAGCTGCCATCGGAGCCCCGTGGCTGTGGGTTTGTGGAGGTGCAGAGAGGAGCTCCCCGTGCTCTCCTTCCGAGGCGGCGCTCAGCCTGCCTGGGGCCACGTGAAGAACGGGGATGGTGCGGAGGTCTCCGCTGCCTGCATCCCGGGGGGGAAATTGGCGAACGGAGGCGCAGCGTGTGAGTCATTGCCAGCGCCTTCCTCGGTCTCCTCTGGAGTACGCTCGTGTTTGGCTCCTTCTCAGTCTTACAATAAGGGAGGAAGCTGAGATGATGTCACCAATCCCTGATTTAGTACAGGGGGTAGCTGGATTCCCAGCTGAACTTCCAGTTTGTCCATAGCTTCACCCAGCTTACAGTTTTCTTTTCTGCTTTTTGGAGTCAAAAAGTTTAAGTCCCAACAGCTGTGACCTAGCCTATCCTGCCTTGCAGCTTCACCTTCACATCTCAGTCATTCTCCCCTTTTTCCCCCTTCTCCCTTTGGTCTGAAACACAAAAAAAAACCTACAATAGTGGGGTGGCCATGCATAGGAACCTGAAGTCAGTCTCCATGGTGGCACTCAGGCCGTCCCACTGCCACGTTCCCTGGCCTGTGCTCTTTGTAATCCTCTTGGAAACACACCTTGGAGGTCCCAGCGAGGTTTCCCGTTCTGGATTTAGCACCCCTTATGCGTTGTACTCGCGGTGGAGTTGCACAGCCTTGAAAAACACATACTATTTTGCACAGGGACAACCTCCGAGGCTATTTAATACATGAGTGCTCACTCAAAGGTGTCCTTTCATTTACTGCTTCCACCATCAGCAATCTATAAAAGCTGAAGGTGCCTTAGGGAATTGCACAGGAACGTGTTTGGTGCTCGGCAGCAGAGCGGCTGCTCCTGGAGCCAGCCCGTGCCTCCAGCCGTGCCAGAGCATCGCCTGTCCTCCCGGCTTGGCTTCCTCCCTCCTCTTCCTCTTTCTCCTCCTCCTCCTCTGGGTCTACTTGTAAAGTGTTTGCTGTAACCACTGAAATGGAGATAGTGGCGGTTTGGGGAGAAGATGCTGTTTAAAGCTCTTTAATTTAAGGGATGCTAATTTGCGCTGCTCCAGCCTCGGGTGAGTTATCCAGATACGTGGAACCTCCTCTTCCCCATGTGTCAAAGGGTGACCTACCTCAGTATTGAGAGACCTCACCGAGCCTGTTTGGGGTTGTGATGCCGGCTGCAGAAGGGGACAGTGCAATGGGAGAGGTGACAGCTGTGGAATCTGGAAGCTGGGTGCTGGAAGAAATGAAGGGCCACTCGGGGCTGGGACTGGGATGGAGAGGGGGGAGCCAGCATGGTCCTCCAGCCACATCCCCCCTCAAGGACAGGCAGCATCGATGTCCCTCCTGCCTGGGACCTCAGCACGGCAGGAACCTGGAACAGGGCTGTGTGACAGCCGGGGTGTGCAGGCAGCTCCGGGGAGCAACAAGAAACTTGGTTACAGATCCCCGCAGCGCAGCCGCTGCCGGCTCGGCAGGCCGGGTACCAAAGGGCCGTGGCCAACCCACGTGAAAAATCGGCTGGAGACCTCGCTGCAAACCAGCTGCTGACTCCAAGGCAAGATGGATAAATAACTCTCAGAGGCAGCTCCGGTGAGAAGCCAAAGGGTAATTCCCGGTGTTTAAAAGACCCCCCTGCCACCACCCCCAATTATTCCTGCGCACAGCACAGCTCCATGGGATGGCCGCTACCCCCTGCGTGCTCCATGTGCCCCCACACAACCCCTCTGCAACCCCCCCATGCGATATCGTGGGATATTCCACCGCATTAGCAAGTCGAATTTGTTTTTACTGCCCAGTGTCTCTCTGTGCAATATTTCACTGTCTCACTGGCTATTATCCTGGCGGCACAAAGTCCCATTGAAATTCATGGTGCAAGTCGCCCATTTGTTTCCTTTGAGCTTTGCAGGGCTGTTCTGTGCAGCTTTATGCATATCATTTTTGCTATGCAAAGTGAGGGTAATGACTTTACCTGCTCTCTTTCAAAGCACTGAACAAAGCCTGTCCCCACGCTGTAGACTGATTTTGGAGTTATTTGTTCTAGGGTTGGGGAAGGATGAATCAGAGCTCTTAGGGAGTGTGCAATCTGATGCTCTGTAAATAAAAAGAAAGTCATGCTGCATCTGCATGTCTCCGAGGCAGGCGTGTGCTCCCTGCCAACCTTTCTTGCCAGGGTTTGGCTTCAGGGGCAGCTCTGGCGAAGCTGAGGAGCTCCAACTCACTGACAGCCCTGGAGCAGCATCGCTTGGTCTGGCCAAAGCCACCAAGGAGCCTTGAACCAGCTCTGCCTCGTGAGGGGCAGATGAGGTCCCTCGTGATGAGGGGAGGCTCCTTGAGCAAAGGGGCACTGGAAAGGTGCTCAGGTGGACACCAGGAGTGGAAAAGTTTTGCTGTGAAGATTTTTATACACTGGCTGACCTGCCTTCATCACCATTCCCAAAAAGGCTAAACCTTGGCTACCGGCAGCATACTATGAACATCTCAAATGAGGCCCCCAGCTCAGCATCCACTTGTGAAGATGGGTGTCATACAGTCTGTTCTGGGGCCTCTGCAGTGCCAGAAAGGCAGAGAGAAGTGTTTTCTCTGCACCCACTGGTGCCTGGAGGTGGCGAGGTGGGCTGGGTGCCCTTGGTGCTTCGCCCTAGGACGCACGGTTTGAAATGTGTGGCTGTTCTGGGCTGTGACTCAAATCACAACTTGGAGATCTGATGGCAGATTCCCCTTGTGGGTTTGAAAGTAACCACAAGCCAAGAGTTATTCACCAAAGAGGTTTGTGAATAACACCACACATGTGCACTGGGGAATTTCTCATTCTCCTCATGGACAATGTGTGTATGAGAGGGGAAAGAAAAAAAAAAAAAAAAGACCAAACCAGTCCTGGATGTCTCTGCATCTGCAGGTAGGAGGCTCTAAGCAGAGCAATTCTTGAGCACAACCACACTGCCCCTGGGTGTGGGCTAGCACGAAGCCCCCGTCCCCACCGCCGATACCTTTTGCTGACACAAAATTGACTTTTTCAAAGTTTCAAAGGCAAAAATGAAAAAATGAAAGAAAATCAGAACAAATGGGAATCTATAAAAACGCATCCAAGCTGCCAAGACTATAGCTTGTAGGATTTGCAATGGATGAGGTATTAACACCCTGAAAAATTGGGGTAATGATGTGCAGTAATATTTGTCATCACCAAGGCTGAGTAGGTTAAACAAAAATGTTCTAAAATACTGCCTGAGCCCGGTAGGTCGGTAACTCAATCCCCGATGTAAATGTTGCTGTTGTTTCCCCGTCATTCTTTAAATACCGTGAGGCCTTCGTCCACTCACGGCACTAACAGCCCGTAAAATGTCATTTTTTGTTTTCTAATTAGCCTGATGATTTTTAGATAGGATCTGACAACAACAGCTAAAAAGCATCTCGGCCTGCAAAAAAAAATGATCCTTTGGACAACATCACCCAGAGCCGCCCCGGTGCTTTGCTGGGAACAGGAGCAGCTCTGCTCCCCCCGTTTGCAGGGTGGGTGTCTCACTCCCCCTTGGTGCTGTGGGGCCAGGCTGCAGGGACATGGTGGGAAGGGGGTCCTGCCCTTCCCACAGGGAGCACTTCTACCTTTTTTTTTTGGTCAGAGCTCCTGGTCACGGCTTGTTTTCGATGCACCAGTGGCGGGAGCAGGGAGCTGCAGGCAGAGCCCTCGCCGGAGCCCAGTTTGGCTTTCACCCGCTGTCCACAGGGGGTCGTGGCTGCGATGGGCTCACTGGGATGGTTCAGGAGCTTCTGATTTTTAAGGCATTTGAAACCACTTGGTTTGAGGGGAAAATATGGTGTAACTGAGCAAAGGACCCCAAACCTCCATCACTTGCCCTGCATGGGGTGCCATGAAGGTGTGATGGGGAGGCCTGCCCAGACCCTGCAGGAGGCAGTGTTGAGGATGTCACACTGCCACCTCTCCCTCCTGGACTGGCCAGTTTTGGGGAATGCCTTCCTCTCTTTGAAGACAGCAGGTTGCCACGATTGCAGGCTACTGTCACACAGACTGAATCCCCATTTGAGCCTTGCTGCTGTGGGCACTTCCCTGGGGACAGCCCAGCCCCTGCCCCGAGCAAGGCCAGGAGGGATCTCGCTTGCCCGAGGTCATGCAGTTTGGAGTCATTTACATCCTTAATTAACTTAATACCTCCTGTTTTACATGGACAAGTGGAGTGCTGCCCACTCTGTGCATTGCCCAGCGTTTCCCTTCCAGGTGATGCTACAGCAGGCAGCAGAGGAGCCCTCGTTCCCATGCCTCCTCCTTGTCACCAGGAGAAGCAGCCAGTGCTTTATTAACCATCCTCTCCCCCCTGTTACCACTGGCTAAACTGGGTTAGGGCTTCTTGAACCTGCTGTGCCGGTCATCTTCTGCTGCTGGTAGAGGGGAACAGCCACCCGAGGCTGTCCTGACCCGAGACACCTTTCTCACAGCATTCCTCCTGCGCCTGTAAATAGAGCAGTCATCCGAGCACAGCTACATCTTCTTTTACTCCTTCCTGTCTTTAATAATATTATCAATGTCTGGTTTAGATTTTTACTAAATATAGGGCTAGAGGCTGGGGTGGCGTCACTTCCTCCCAGACGAATTGGAGCAGCTTGCCTAGAAGTACTTCTTGTATTCGTTTATCTGGGTTGGTAAAGTTTGACTGCACGAAGTCGTTCCACCCCGGGTTGGCCTGGCAGCTCAGATGCTGCTGCTTTAAAGCTTGTTCTTTGATCCATGGGTGAGTCTGGAGGTTTGGGGGGCTGCCTCCCCCCAGTCAGCCCCAGGGCGCTGAGCTAGGAGTTTCAAGGAGCCTTCTGCAAACCTTCCCTGCCCTCCCTGCTGGTGTCCATGGGTGACACCTGCAGCACAGCACAGCCTTGGTGGCATCCCCGTCCCCTGCAAGTGATTCTTCCTCCAGCTGCCAGAGCCCCCTGGGTACAAAGCCCCCCAGGATCAGTGTCACTCCCTGCTCCCCAAGCACCCCCCTCCTGCAGCCGGGGGGCTGGCAGGTGCCGTGTCCCTGCCCAGGAAGGGAGGTGACAGCTTGGTGATGCTCGAGAGCCTTCTCCAGCACAGGCAGAGGAGGGATGGGACCCGTTATCTCCAGCCTCACTGCCGGCAGCCTGCCCGTGTGTTTATTAATTCAGAGCAATGTCAAGAGGACCCCATGGCTTGAGGGCAGCCCATGGGACATGGGAGAAAGGGGATGGAGGACCCCCTGTGCTTCGGGGACATGAGCCCAGCTGGTGGCAGGGAAGGGGAAGAGGAACCCCAGAGCACAGAGCTCACACAGAGACCGAGCCCTGCAGCCCCCCGGCGGGTCAGAGGCCAGGTGGGGGCTGCAGAGCAGGAGGTGCTGGAGTGCTTCCCCCTGCCCCATCCCTCCCCATCCCGCAGGGTTTTCTCTTGCCTTTCGGCAAGTGCTTCCCCGGGGCTGCGTGCCCAAACACAGGCGAGCGCCGCGCCAGGTTGCCAGCTGCCGTTTGGAGAGGGGCCACGGCCTGCCTGTTCCCCAGCTGTCTCCCGGCTCCATCGCTCCACGCTTCAGGTTTTTTGGCTTCTTTGCTGTTGTTGTTGTTGCTATTAAGCTGAACATTTCGCTGCTGCACCCCACCTTCTGTGTCTCCCCTGCCACATCCCCACAGGGCTGTGAAAGGGATTTGCGGGCTTGGGTTTGGACACCCTGGGATGTCACAAGAAATGTCATGGCCAGCCCTTACCCCAGTGACAGCGCTAGGAGGGAAAAGCACTTTTATTCCAGGGGCCAGCCACACTTCAGTCACTCTAAGTTTTGTGTTGTGTTGCTAAACAGCATCAAAAGAGGCCCAAGGGGGATGTAAGGGCAGCCTCTGGGGCAGGCAGGGGATGGTCTTGGGGCAGGATGGTGCCTGTGCAGAGCTGATCACGGCGTGCACTGGCTGCAGACAGGACTGGGACCACCCAGGGGGCTCCAGGAGATGCGGGCAGGGGTCCTGGAGCAGCCCCATTGCTGCCCAGCTCCCCACCTGCTTGCCCTCACCCCTGTGCTCTCCCCATTGCCTGGCTGGGCTGGGCCCAGTTTGACCCACAGAGCTTGGGGCTGGGTGACACATGGAGACATTCACACGCGTGTGCACACACACGGGTGCACCTACAGCCACGTACACACACGTCACACACGTGCAGGTACCCCTGGCACACACATTTGTGCTCACACACCCCAAGACACGCACCCCCATCACACACGAGCACACACACATCCACACGGGTGCACACAGACCCCATATACACTCATGCACACCCCATATACACGCACACACCCCCCATATACACGCACCCCCCCCCTATACACGCACACTCACACACACACGCCATCCACACGCACCCCCCCAGCTCCCCCCTCTCTCCCCGCTGCCAGCCCGGCTCTCCCGGCCAAGCCGCTTCTCGCTCCGTGCCGTGACAACCCGGCCACGCCGTGCCGAGCCCAGCGGGGTCGCACCCAGCCCGGGCGAGCTGCGCTGAACCCAACCCGATCGGAGCGAGCCGCCCCGCGCCGTGCCAAACCGAGCCGAGCCGAACCGGACCGTGCTAGGCCGAGCCGTGCCGAGCCGTGCCCGCGCCCCCCGCCCTGCCCGCGGCTCCCTGCTTCTCTCCGAGCCGATCCGAGCCGATCCGAGCCGTGCCAGGCGGGGCCGAGCCGTGCCGATGGGAGCCCCCCGGGCCTGGCAGCGCTGCCCGGCGCCGCCTGCACGGGCAGGGCTCTCCGCCTGACGCAGTGAGGAGCTGCAGCCCTGCTCTTCTCGGAGGCCGGCTCCAGCGCTGGGATTTGCTCGGCTCCGGCTGCGTTTCCCTGCCCGCCTCCTGCCCCCGGCCCGCCCGCCTGGAGGGGGCTCGGGGAGCCGCAGCCAGGGCTGCGCCCATCACCGCGCCTCGGGGCTGCCGCTGCCGGGCGCCCGCAGCCGCCGCCGGAGCAGGTAGGTGCCCCCGCAGCATCCCCCCGATTCCGGCTCCCGCCCTTCCCCAGCTGAGCCCCCCCCTCCCCCTATTCCGGTGTCCCCCGGCCGGTGCCGGGTGCCGGGACCCCCTCGGTGGCCGCTCCGTGTCGCCAAACTTTTCGCCGCCGCAGCCCGGCGTGGGACTCGGATGGGGATGATGGGGATGCCGCGGGGCAGGCGGCGGGGGGGGGAGCCCGGAGCCCTCCCCGCCGCCACCCGGGGGTCCCCCGGTTTGGCTGGGGCCGCTCCCGGTCTCCTGTGGCCCCGGGGAAGTCGTGGCCGGAGCGGGTTGGGGACGCGGGGGGGGTCCCGGCAGCCGCCCCCGCCGCACGCCCCCTGCCCATTGGGGTGCCCCACGTCGGGGCCGCCCCAGCGCTATGGGGTGAGGAGAGGTCCGGGGTGTGGGGGGGGTTCCTGCTGCAACCGGTGGCTCCGGGAAGTCCCCGTGCCCCGGGGGGGCAGCAGGTGCCAGCAGCATCCCCCGGGGTACGGGGGGGGTCCGTCCGCATCCCGTCCCTGCAGCGCGCAGGGGGGTTCTCCCCGAGCACCCCGAGTGACCCCATCCCCCGGGGGCTATGGGATGAGTGGGGTGGGGGCTGCGGAAGAGCCGCTCCCGGTCAGCATCCCCCCCCCCCCCCCCCCACATTCCCACGCCGGTAATTTGGACGTGCCTCCCCCTCCCCACATGCTCTCCTTCAGAGGCTATTTCCGTCCTGGCGAAACGTGCTGCACCTAGTGCTTTAATTAAAGAAAATTAATGGGGGAGGGCGGTGGTGGCTGGGGGAGGGAGGGGGGGGGGACGGGGACACCGCATCCAGCCGGGGGCTGCTCCCCGGGACGGCCCCGGCCCCAAGTCCCCGCCCGGTGCCGCTGCCGGAGGGCTCGGGGCGGGGATAGGGAGGGGGGGCAGGTGCCCACCTATGAGTTTGAGACCCCCCAAAAATTAAAAATAAGGTGCCGACGGAGGAAAGGGAGCGTGATCCCGCTCGGTGGACGCGGTGCGGCTTTGATGGCAGTGCCAGATGTTGCCGTAAAGTTCCGGCTCAGTTTCCAAATTCCGGCTGAGCCCGAAGGACGGGGGCACTTGCCGGGCGGGGAGCACGCGTGGAGCCGCGGCCGGAGCTGCCGAAGAAATTTCTTGCTTGCATTTTAATGAAGAGCAGATAACGACCTGGGGGGGCGGAGGGGCGTGAGGAGGGGATCCCCGGGGGGGTCCCTGCTGAGCCAAGCGCCTGCCATTGCGGGTGAGGAGCTGCCCTTGGGCCGGGGCTGTCAGGATAGGGAGGGAACCCGGCCCCCGAGGGTCCTCAGCCTCATAGGGTGCCCCCCACCCATCCCTGGACCCCCGCATCCCTGCTCAGCTCAGCCGTCCCCGGTCCGGGGAGCCCGGGGGGAGCAGGTCCTGGCTGCGATTTGCAGCCCCAGGGATGCTCAGAGGATTGAGGGGGGGCCCGGTATCAACAGGCCCCCCCGGAGCAGAGGCTCGGAGGCCGGAGGCAGCCCCGCGCCCCTTCCCCAGCCCCCTCGCAGCAGCTCCGGGCGTGCCGGGGCCGGTTTGCGCTGGATGAAATATTTACAAGTTTGCGGTGAATAAAAGCGGGCGCTGAGAGAGATCGATGGCAACGCTTCCAAGGGGGTGGCACCGCCCGTGCAAACGGCCCGGCTCCCCGGTGAGCGGGCGGGGCCCTTCGGGCAGCGTTTTAGATGGTTTTATACCCCAAATTAAGGGGTTCGGCGCTCTGGCAGCGCCCAGATCTGCCCATTTCCCACGGCGTCTAAAGGGGAAAAAGCAGCTCTGCCTGGCTGGGAATTCGTTCCCCCCGTGCCTGTGCGGAGAGGAGGCAATCCGCCTGAAGTTTAGCACCTAAAAAAGCCCCTCCTGCACCCCCCTACCCGCCCGGCCCCCTCCCCAAACTGCCCGGCATGGTCGGGGGCAGCGGGATGCCGTCGAGGGGGGGCTGTGGGGGGCAGCCGGCCCCCTCCCCACCAAGTTGCAGCAGTGGGGAGGCAGCGCTGAGCCCCCCCCTCCTCGTCCTGGGGAAGGCTGGGGCAAGGGGAGGCTTTGCCGGTCACCCAGAGGTGCGAGGAGAAGCGGGTGGCACATGGGGGTGACACGGGGGGGACACTTGGAGGGGGGAAGCTCAGCGTGGCTCCGGCAGCTCCGGGCTGCGATCGTGCGGCGGATCCCGAGGTGGGTGGGGGGGGACACCGAAAGGGCGAGGGGTCCCCGGGCGATCCGACACCACGGTGATGGGCACCGGAGGAAACCTTTTTGTGTCGTCCCCCCACCCCGAAGCCCACGCCCCTTAAACTTGCCCCTCCCGGCTCTGGGGGGAGGCTCCCACGGGCTGGGCTGCCCACGCGTGTCCGTGTCCCCCCCCCCCACCCTCCCCTCCGCCCCGGGGCTGGGGCGCTTTGTGCCAGCAGAAAGTGGCTGGAAAGGGGCGAGGCGTCACACGCTCTGCCTCCGGGAGGCAGGGAAACGCTGGGGGCCCGATGGGAAGGCATGAATGAATGAATCTCCATAAAGAGCCCCGAGCAGCAGGGAGAGGGAGAGAGGAGGAGGAGGAGGAGGAAGGAGGAGAGGAAGAGCCAGAGCAGGGCAGGCAGCAGACGGGAGAGCGGCAGGTAAGGGGGTGCCGGCAGCCGCACGGCTCCGCGGTGCCAGGGATGCTCCGGGGGGGCTCAGCACGGGGAGGGGGGCACAGGAGCCGCCGGGACCCCACGGGGGTTTGGGGGCTTTCTTTTTTTTTTTTTTTTTTTCTTTTTAACGCCCCCCTCCCCCTGTGTTTTATTCCCGCTTCCCTCCAAAATCGGGGATTCCCTAAAGTTCCCCGGCACCACAAGGCGCTGAGGTTTTGGGGTGGGACCGGGGGGGCTCCGGGACAGAGCCCCTTCCCCAGGGCAGCCCCTGCGGGAGCCAGGCTGGAGGCAGCTCCCCCCGCGGGGACCGGCACCAGTGGCCGGATCCTGCCCCGCAGCGCACCGGGGGGGAGCCCGGAGCTGCCCCGAGCAGGGCCCAGCACACCCAGTAGCCATCTGGATCCCCCCCTCTCCACCAAAGGGGGGCACCCAGCTTCTGCTCCAGGCCCCTTTTGGTTTTGGGGGGCTCTTCTCCCCCCGGTCTCGGTGCCCCTTCCCCACCACGGCCCTGCTGCGGTTACATAAGGAGCACGGAGCCAGCGCCGACGCGGGCCAAAAGCACCGGGAGCTCGCCCAAAATCGAGCCCAGCCCCGGCCCGGTGCCCCCTCTCCTCCGCTGCCTTCCCCTGCCCAGACGGAGGCTGCTCGGGGGTCCCACAGCTGGGTGCTGGGGGCACAGCATCACCCACGGACACACACATGCCCCAATCCCCTGCCCTGCTCACGCACGGAGCTGCCCCACACCAGCCCCGTGTAGATGTGTGCATCGCTGCCGTGCACACACTCCTCGTTGTAGCAGCTCCGAGGCGATGCACGCTGCAAGGGGTGGCAGGTGAGAAGTGAACATAGCTCTCACCCACCCCTGGGTGCCCGCTGGTGCCAGCACAGGGCGATGGGTGCCTGCTCCCCCGAGCCATGCGCACCCACCGGGGACTTGTGCCGGACCCAGCCCTGCTCTGTGGCTGCCCCTGTTTTTCCCCTCCGTGGCCGAGGTGCCCCAAGCTGGGATTGATAACGCCTTCCTCATGGGCTTCGTGTCCCTGTTCAAAGTAGTCGCTGCGTTAGGACTTGATTTTTTTCCCCCCTTTGACTCCCGGCCAGATGAGATTGTGAATTTGGCTGATTTCAAGCAACTGGGGGAGGGAAGAGTCATACAGCGAGCAGGAGAGAACTGAAATATCCTACAGGATCCCCTGGAGGGGAGAGAAATCAGGTCTAGATAAGAGCTTGTTCTCCCGGTCTGCCGGATGCTTTCCCGTCTGATGATCAGAAAACACGAGATCTAACCTCTCACCAGGACAGCCTCGCTAGGAAAGGTCAGGCTTTTGGCTTATTCAAGGTGTAATGCTAATTATTACGAGCTATGGATTATTTATTTCGTTATCACACGCTAAATATAGGACCGCACAAGGCGTGC
Organism: Anas acuta; assembly: GCF_963932015.1. Taxonomy (NCBI): domain Eukaryota; kingdom Metazoa; phylum Chordata; class Aves; order Anseriformes; family Anatidae; genus Anas; species Anas acuta. The sequence continues at coordinate 13,074,878 of NC_088993.1, forward strand.
AAACAGAAGGACGCGGACGGCGCTTCGGAGGTTTCTGAGCTGGGCTCCAGACCTAACGCTGGGCTCAGAGGGGCTGTGACAGGGACAGGACTCTGCTTGTAAAGCCTCAGCCCCATCCTCGGGCAATATTTCCCAGGGCTTATTTTCCTCGTGCATGAGTTGGGGACCAGCAAGCGGCTGTGGGTTATGTTGGTGAAGCCCCGTGTCCCCACGGGACGCAGAGAGCAGCAGCCGGGCACAGTCCGGGGCTGGAATTTCACTGAAAAAAAAGGGGAAAAAAAAAAAAAAAAACACCCACAGGATCACGGCAGCACCCAGTCCCAGCTGCTGGCACTTGGCTGTGAATTGGCGTCAGCCCCAGGTGTAGGGCAGCCTGGGATTACTCAGCAAAGGGCACCGTGGAGCAGAGGGGCTTTAAAGGAGCTGCTGCAGGGCAGGGAGAGGCCCTGGAGGAGAGGATGCTGGTGGCTTGCTGCAGGTAGGCTGTGCTGGGGTGTGGGGGGTATTTGAGGTGGATGGGGATGTGAAGGGGTGTGAGCTGGGTGTGCAGCCCTCCATGGTGGCTGGTGTGGCTGCTGGGGAAAAATAAGCTTTTATTTTTATTTTATTTATTTTTTTAGTGTTATGAACCCAGGGTCTGAGACTGTGGATGGCACTGGGGCTTTGTGCGGTGGTGATTTCTCGCATGGTGTGATGGAGGTGTGGGGTCAGCAGCAACGTGGGGCTGGTGGAGGGGAGAGGCAGGGGCTGGGGCTTGGCGAGATGCCCCCAGAGCTGCGGGTGGCCCCAAAGCGCAGGTAAGAAAGGAGGCAGGGCTGTGAGCAGGTCTGTGAAGACCTCAGGGAGAAGGGGCTGGAGCAGAGACCTTGTGTGGCCCTCTGTCTTCTGTACCCTGAGGAGCACGGTGGTGTGGAGGAAGAGGAGGAAGAACGTGAAATAATACCTCAGGTACAACTTGGCCACTGAGGCAGTGACCATACGTATGGCCCCTAGCACAGGAGCCCTCTGGTTCTCTGAGACATCCCTGTAATAGAAATAAACAAGAAACATCCTAAAAAAGGAGCTGCGAGGGGACCTGGAGCTTCCTCGCACCAAGAGGAGCTGGGGCAGGAGGGTCTGGAGATGCCAAGGGGGGTATCAGCCTGTGTAAGGGGGCTGGAGGGACACTGGAGGACATGGATGTGGAGCTGGTGAAGTTATAACAGCAGAGAAAAAGCTGTGAGCTTTTTTAAACTCAAACAAAGTGAGGAGGAAAACTCCAATATTTTTTTTCTTCCCCCATCACAGCATTTCTTTAGGAGCTGGACAAGAGCAGTCTGTGCAACTCGCTCGTGTTTTTAAATCAGGAGGAAGAAATGTATAGAAATGTGTGTTTTACTCTATCAGCTGCTATCAGCTTTTAGCTTTATTACAGTAAGTGCAGAGGTTTTTTTTTGTGGGCCAAACTCATTCATTGGATTTAGTGGAGTTAAACTGCAGGCAGGTTTGTCGACGTGCTTCTCTGTAGATCTTTGTGAAACGGACAGGCAGAGATAATAAAATTTTACACTCTGTAAGGCATCTTTGGGGGGAAAAGTCTTCCAGTATGCTTTATAAACAGCATGCATATTTTGCTACAATATCTGCTTACACCTAAGTGTCAGACGCTGTAATGCTGCTGCTTTTCCCCCTTCTTAGAGCTACGTGTGTGTGAGCTCAGCTATGCTTGCATTATTTTTGCGTGATGCCTTCCTTGAAAGTGTCTTTAGACTTTTTTAAGCAATTTATTCCCTTTTGGTGTATTTGTCTGTATCTCTTCTTGGAAACCCAGGTGTAGTAAAAAAAACAAAAACAAAAAAATGACAACAACAACAAAAAAACAGAAACAAACAAACAAAAAAAAAACAAAACTGTAAGCCTTGCTGTGTGTGAAGGGCTCAGAAGGGGGGAGAATAATGTATCTAAAACCTATAGCTAAATACCCAAAGCACTAGCGAACTGTCCCATTTGCAAATATAATTATCTCAGGACCTTCTGCAGGTATGGACATCTGCTGTGCAACCTTTGAGGGGCTGATATTTCCCCCTTTTTGCTGGGATGGTGCTTCCTCCACGTTTTCAGGCTGTGATGACACCGTTTGGCCGACCTGTTCTGGGTCAGGCTCAGATCCTGCTCGTGTGGGGCCCTTTGCAGTGAAGTGACACTTGAGGCTGCTGGAGGAAAACATTTCCAGAAGCTGGGTTTGTTTGTTAATGAAGCATTTGACATTTTTCCAGGCTCTAGACAAATTAGACCCAGACCTCTGGCTACCGGGCAGAGAGAGGAAAAGTGGCTGAAGAGCTGAACTAATTCATTACACGGCTCTGACTTATCACACGGCCATCACTGCCCCATATGGGTGGGTAAAACTAGGGGGAGAGAATATAGATATACAGGATAAATACCAAACAGTGGTGAGTGACAAGGACATAAATAAATCTGGAGATTCTGGTGACATTAAAATAAATTGCGAGTAGTGAGGCATGAGATACGGGATGTCAGAGGAGCCCTACGATGTATTTTTACCCCTTTTTGGTATTTTCTAGGGTTTCTAAATAATGCATTAATTCAATTACACATTCTTAATTAGTGTTTGCTCAAATTAGAGCAACATCATTAATTTACTTTTACTGCCTCTTATTTTTATTTTTGCTTGTTTTGTGGATTTCATTTTTCTGCTTCTTTCCCCTCTCTGAGAGTGGTAGCACGCAGCTGTGGTGCTCACACCACGAACTGCAGCCTCTTCGGTACAGCTTTATGTGCTGTGAATAGTTTTGTGCTCGCAAGCTGCACAGCGCTGACCCAGCCCCATAACTGGAGGAAAAAGGAGAAATAGGGGCCCAGATGTGAAGTGTCTCCTTCCCAGTGCTCAGCACCATCCCCTCCTAGGGGAGCAGGGCGCTTGGCAGCAGAGCAGGGTGAGATCTGGGGGATGTAACTTTAGGATGCCCCAAGCAGGGGGATTGCTGTGTGCATGGAATTGCTCTTTTCCCTCCCCTACAGGGGGGAGAAGCAGCTAGTAGGGCTGATCTCCCCGGAGCAGCACCCCTGTAGGGGATGTGTCCCGCGTGTGCGCCAGGAGGTGGCTGTGACTTTTGGGGACAAGCAGTGGGGAGGTGTTGGGGTGAGGGCTGTGCTGGGCTTCCCGTGGAGGGGAGCAGCACCCGTGGCAGCTGCAGGGATGGGTGCTGGTGCTCCCTGTCCTAATCCCACCAGGGTTGGGGTGAGTGAGGGGTAATGCCTGCAGTGCTGTGCCCTTCCTTGCTGTTTCTTGAAGAAACACATGCCTGTGGTACGAGGTGGTTGCTTTTCTTCCCCTCCTGGAAAGGGAAGCAGTGCCTCCCCTTGCTGGGTAAGGGCACATGTGCGGGGCAGAAGCTGGCAGCTTGGTCTCATCAAGGCAGATGTGGGGCTATTGATTACTAAATAAACTGTCCAATATTTTAATTACAAATGTAAGATGACAAATATCAGATCAGGGAGACTAACACAAGCCAAGGCTGCTCCCTCAAAGCCATGCCTCCCAGCAGTGGGGGAATGCTTGTCCGAAGCTTGCAGTGAGCAGATTGGGCTTTTCCCTTCCCCTCTCTGTTTCTTCCTTTTAAATTCTTTGCTTTTCCCTTCTCCACCCTCTGCCCACGCTCTGCTCTTGCTCGGAGCTGAGCGATGCCATCTCGAAAGCCCCATTCATCACCGCCCGCTCGCGAGGCGCTAGCAGCCGCCGCTCAATTGATGGACTGCGGTGGTGAGTGAATTTAAAATCATTACGCTCCTGAGACAGCTTTTAAATACGATGAGATGAAAATCAAATCTGTAAGAAGCTCTGGGATGGGGTGTCTCCGGCCAGAGAATCCCTTGTGGCCTTGGGTGCTGTTCGGGTCCTGGGGAGACCCTGGTGCCCGTGGGATGGGAGCGGGCAGGCAGCTGCTGGCGGGGGATTAGGCAGAAATATTTCACCTTGCAGAAAAGACTATTGTATAAAGCTGTCCATCTGCTGTCTACCTAATGCTCTGCATGAATTAATGAGCTGATTGATTAGGAAAAGCTTGCAACAGCTGGGGGAGGTAGGTGGTTCTCGTCCTTGCGTTACAGGTGGGGGGAGTTGGAGGCACAGAGGTTGGGATTCAGGCTTCCAAGTTTCTCATGTTAGTGAATGCTATGATTAAGACATTTGTTTGTGTCTTGTTTTGCTGATTGATCAGTTTGATTTTTTTGGATGCTTTTTGGCTCTGAGAGCAGCTGTGAGAGCTCAGCGTGGCTGAAAGTCAGCCCTGCAGAGCCTCAGCTGGGGATCCGATCTCTGCAACTTGCTCCGTCTTCCAGCCTGTTTGTGGCAAACCCGAGCAGTCTGCTGTGGCTCTTGGCTGTGAATGTTTATAACTGACAATCTGTGGATGAGATAAACTCACCATTTCTTACAACATTGGCTGTTTAATGCACCTTCCTCTCCATGCAGCCTTTACCAGGCAGGGCTTTCTGTGAGCATCCCCACGTTCCTCGCAGCAACTCTCCCGATCACCTGTGGCTTGCAGAAAGTCTGGCTGCCGGATGCCTCTCTCCTCACTAAGACGAGCATGGCTTTTCAGGAACGGTGCATTGAGCAAATGTCACTCTGCAGCCCCAAAATCTATCATACAAAATGACAGCAGCCGTAAGCATTAATCATCTGGTATCATCAAAATAAAGTCATTGCAACAGCGCATTGTCAAAGGATAAGTGTCTCGACTTCAGAGCTGACCGTGTTGTAATGGGGCTGGCTCACCAAGGTATTCCGGCAGCAGAGGATAACTGTGTGGCCTGAATGCTCACTTTCTGATGTTATTAATTAACTCTTCCCCCACCAGGCTGGGCAGTCTGAGCACAAGGCAGAAGCCTGGGATGGTTGAGGAGCTCAAGCAGTTTCTCTTTAGCTCCCTGCTCAGAGTCATGCTGAGGAGTTTGTGCTTGAGCAGCTAGTTTGGGGTATAAAAATACCTGCTTCTGTTTTATCTGAACCAGCCCTGCCCCACGACATGGCTTGGAAACCAAAGCCATAACCCTTGTGCTTGTCCTGCCTCTGGTTAGGGCACAGGAGGTACAAGAGCAGATGTAGGAAGGGAAGAGAGATGGGGCTTGTGGGATGAGAGATGTGATTGCTGGTGTTGCTGCGCCAATTAGCTCCTGCTAATTGTGGTGGGGACTGCAATTGTCACTCCCAGATGTCTTCTCTTGGGAAAGCCGTGCTGAGCAGTGAATTGCAGGGCCTGGTGTGTGGCCTGAGGGATGGAGAGCTGCTGCCTGCTCTGCAAGCAGCTTGCTGCCGAAAATCCAGGAGGTCAGCAGTGCTGTAAAACACAAGGGATCATCAGTCTGAACTTTTACCCTGTCTGGGTTACAGTCTGTCCCTGGAAGGTGTGGGAGGAGGCTGTTTTTTTTTTTTTTTTCCTTAAGAGCTGGGGATGTGTGGATGGGGACGACAGCTGAGGAGCCTGTTCTGCCCTGGTCCTGGTGTGCTGGAGGCTTCACCTTGTCCTCCCAGCTGGCCTCAGCCCTCTGGGGAGCTCTCTGGGGGCCTCAGAGCACACATACTGACTGGGTCATCTCTTTGTGCATGTGGTTTCTGGATGGGGCTGTGCTGCTCACTTGGCCTGGCTCCCGGTCACCCTGCCTGGAGAGATGCTGGAGTGTGGGCGCAGGAATAACACGACTGCTTCTGGAGAACATCCTCCACAGGAGGAGTAAAAGGAAAGCTTCAATAAGCCAACATGTCTCAACAGCTGTCCCAATTCACAAAGGAGCAGCAATCCGGCTGTGGTGTTTGTGCAACAGCTTCACATTTAAGGGAAGGAGAAATAAATCTGTGGGATGCAGCTCTTAGAGCTTCCCGACAAACACACACAGCGAATGTCACCACCAGATCCATGTGGAGTTTGTTCATTCACTTGCTGTGTGGGTCAATCTGCTAATCTTAAACTTCACTTGTGGTTTAGCAGGAGAGTTTTCCTTTATGTTAAAATCCTCTCCTATGGTAGACTCATTTTTAGGTTCTCTTAATCACATTTTGGCTATAAGAAACTCTAGACTTTCTTCACTGGGATTGGAGAAGCCATGCAGAATTACTAGGTCCTGTTCTGATTTTTTTTTTCTATTTTTCCCTATCTTTATAACAGAACAGCCCCAAAGCAGTACTGTGTTGTATAGCCCTTGGGCCAACACCTTCTCTTTTGCACTGGGTCTCTGACTTGTGATGGTGGGCAGAGTAATTCCCTTTTCATTTTAATTAGCTCCGGCTGGGCTGGGAAATGAGTGCATTTCACTTATTGATCTTGCTTTGCTCCCCGTTTATTGTGAAGTGCTGTTGTCTTTATTTCCAGCAGGCAAAATCCTGGCTGCAAATTGTGAGTTTCTTCAGCGGGTGAGGCTCTGGGTGGCTCCATAGGACCCCCGTGACCCCCTTGGAGCTGCTGAGTTGCGGTGCTCCCCTCGTCTCTAATTGTGCATAAACGGCTGTCCATGGGGACTAGATGGAAATCAGCCTCCAACCCTGGTCCTATCTTCTGTGGGCATCTGGGAGCCCCTTATGGCAGTCAGGGCATCCTGCCTGGGGAGCTGGTGGCTCCAGGAAGCCTGGAGGTGAAGTGACATGCCCAGGGTTATCTGGTGCTGGAGCCTGTGCTGGGACTGGATCCTCCGACACCTGCTTCCGCTTCAACCGTAGGACTTATTTCCCTTCTTTGTCCCCACTTTTTGCAGTGTGAGGAGATTTGAGCTTAATTTTAAATGTTCTCCTAAATCTTGGTGACGGCAGATTGACGTAAGCATGTGCTGGATCAGGGCCTGTTCTCTAATGCATATGGATGTGCACACAGCTGTAAGCGTTTTCCATCTTTAGGCTCCTGCAGCCCCAGTGAGATCTTTCTTTCCTGTCCATGAAAGTATCTTCTCCCCCTTTGTGCCATCAGCAGCAGAGTTGGATCTCCTGACCTCCAGGGTGAGGACAAGGGGGAGGACTGAGTGCGGATCTGCTCTTCCTTGGCACGTGGAGGACACCCATAACCCAGTCAGGTACCAGTGATGTGCTTTCCTCTTCTGAGGAGCAGACATGAGAGCTAAAGGCTTGCTCATCACTATGTTTATCCCAGGTCCTGGAAAAAAGAGGCATTACCCACTGGGGGTGGCTTTGCCATGCAGGAGGCTGGGTGTGAGGAGGTGGTGGAGGGCCGAGAGGTTTCCTCTTTGGGCAGGAGGGTGAGATGAAGAGAAGAGCTGAGAGCAGAGCCTACAGCAAAGAGTTTCTGGGGCTCTTCACATCAAAAGGATGTGATGGCCTGTGTGCCCTAGGTGTGCTGAGGCCAGAGCAATAAATTCAATCTGCAGCAAGTGAAGTTTAGGCAGTTTTTCTCGTTGCTTTTTTGTCCATCAAATAGGACAGAGCCTGTTTGCTGCAAAGCCTTTGCCCATGGGCAGCCTCCAGGGATGCTGGGGAGCTGGGCATGGTGGTGGGCTGCATGCCCTCTGGCAGGTGATATCCCTTCAGCTGCACCTGGACCCAGATGCCTGCTCAGGAGACTAAAAGATGCTTCCTTAACACTCTGCAGGATTTGAGCTTTGCTGGAGCTCTCCCTTCCATTTCCCAGCCCGGGCTGTGCTTCTGAGCCTCTGACATCCACCTGGGTGGTGGCCTGCAGTGATGGAACTGCAAGTGGAGGATTAAAAAAAAAGCCGTGGGAAGATCAAGTCAGTTGATAGCAATTCCAACTTATTTAAATTAAAGGGATGGTGATGTACATATCACTTAATATTTAACCTGTGGAAGAGCTCTGAATGAGCAGGTACTGCACATGCATGTGTAATGAGTGAGTGGTGGAGGCTGAATGGGGCTGGATTATATCTGGGGTATGTGGCCATGCCCCCTCCCACCCCAGACTTGCTGGGGGGCAGTGTTTGAAGTATTATATTTAAATGATTAATGCTACCTTCTAGCCAGTGGAAATTATTGGTGCCTGAGGATCCCAAGGTGAGGGTGACTCCAAAAGATGCTCAGAACAGTCCCATGTGAGAGCTGTGCCTGTACAATCCCTGTTCACGAGGTCACTGGTGTAACTGGCAGGAGAGCTTGTCCTTCCACCTTTATTTAAATAATAATTACATAAAAAACAGTGTTTTCTCCAGAAAAACCTTGCTCGGGTGGGATCATGTGGTCAAACCAGGGTGCTACCCAGTGGGGGGGTGTGCTGGGACACCCTCACTCCCAGTTAATCCAATTTCTAAGCCACAATTTTCTCTAGAAATGAGCCAAAATGGGCAGATCTGTGTGGGTTTCTTCTTCCTCCTGAAATATTTAATTTCCTGACTTATAGCCAGGTGTTTAAGTAGATGTTCCCTCTGCAGAAAATGCTCTGATATCACTAAATAGGATTCTGCAATCTCCAGCAGCTAAAGTGCTTAGTTAGGGTCCGAGGGTGGTTTTTTTATCCCGATTTGGTCCGTCCTTACCAAGTGCAGGGTTTGTAGCAGCGAGTGATTCAGGGCTTATCGCTGTGCTGTGGTGGGAAGTGCCGTGAATGCCAGACCCGTGCTTACACGGGCAGGGAAATACATGAATTTTTCCACATCAGTGGAAGCCGAAAACTTTGCTAAAGGTGCCTGCAGCTGCCAGGGGCGAGATACGGCTATGCCAAACAGCTTTGTGGGGCAGAAACCAGGACAGAAAACTTAAATGTGGATTTTATGCCTTGGAAAGCTGTCTATGAAAGGCATCCCAGGTGCTGGTCTGCTGCTGGTTGTGCAACAGGTAATGTTGGGCTCCCTGGCTGGTGGTCTGGCTGAAGCACAGGAGCTGTGGTTCTCCTGAATTCTCCAATTTGGTAGTAGAGATATGAATTAGAGAGCCCTGGGTGGGTTGTTGGCTGTATTTGGAGGGCTGCAGCAAACCAGCAGCTGCTGGTGGGTCAGTGTGGGGTCTGGATGGGGTGGCTGTCTCCATTTCCTGTGCAAAATCCCCATTAAAGACTGGGGTGCTATGGTAACGCCACCTGCAGAGGGACAGGAGTCATGATGACCGTGGTCGGGACAAAGTTACCTTCCCAATTACAGCCTCTGGCAGCATGTCCTAAAGGAGAAGGAAAGGCAATAAGGGAAACGAGCTTCTGTTTATCGTCCTGAAGGTCTGTCTGTTAGCTAACGAGGCAGATGGCTCAGCCTCTTATTAAATGATGCTACTTAGCACTTTTGTAGAGTTATAGGTAGTAACTCATTTAAACCGGGGCTCTGGGTCGACGAGGGGCTTGAAATAGCACCTCCTGCCTGGGAATTGGTTTTGGTGGAGGTTGGGCAGGTCGGTGCAGAGGACAGGAGCAAACCCAGCCTGCAGGAGCTGGGCTCAGCCCTCGGGTGGTGTGGCTCTGTAAGGCAATACCTCAGCACTGCCTAGCCAAAAACCAGGCTGCATTGTACCACAGGCAGCAACAATGATGGAAGTGATATTTAATCTAGGAAAATACATGATACATAGTCTAATATTCCTTGTTTATCCATCACATAATGCAGTTTGCAGGGATTAAATATCCCTCCTGTAAAGTTGTTTGAGATCAGTGTTATTTGTTTTGCAAATGATCCTGACAGGGATGCTGAGTGCTATTGATTACCAATGGCTCTTTAAAAATTACTATTATGCTGCGAATTATGAAGCTTGGGGGTATCCAGTTATATGATAATGGAAAGGCATTGGTGTGTAATGACATATGCATCATAATAAATTTGCTCTTCCTATGTAATGGAGATTGAAAGGGACAAGACTTAACTGATAGCGTTAGCTGTCTGCCATGGTGTGTCCGAGGGAACATGATGGAATTGCCTGGTTGTTCGCCGTGGCAAAATGTAATAATGACTGGGAAAGCAATTTAAGAAAAAAATAATAATGAAGAAAGCCCTTGTTCTGAGCAAAATCTCCTCCATCTTCCTGTTAAAATATGTAGGACACTCCCCTAATTCATAAATAGCTAAAATCCCTCATTGCTCTGCTCCAGGAGGACCTACAAAGCATCGGCCAGGTGACAGCCCTGCTGATGGTCCCAGGGAGCTGCTGGGCTTGCTTGGAAAGCCTTGGTTGGTGCCACAGCCGTGATAACAGGCCGAACAGGAGCCCTAAATCACTGGGAATTTCAGTGGGTCAGTGCCCTTGAAGCCAACAGAGGACACTTGTGTCAGGTTGTGCACTTCTGTTCCTGATGATGGATGTGAGATAACACAACTGCTCATTGTCTGGGCTCTCCTGGCATTCCCCAGCTCCATTCCAAGGTCTTCAGCACCCTGTGTTGGGGAGGAGCTGAAGGGCTGCTCTGCACAACGGTGGCTTGAGCAGTGTCCCAGGGACCTTCCCACCTTGGGGACAGTGACAGGGACCTTGCCCTGGCTGCTCTCTGAGCAGCCACAAGCTGCTCCCGATGGCCTTTCCGTCACAGGATGGCACAGAGGGCAGGAGGGGAGGACTTGATGCTGGTCTGTGATGGGCAGTGTGTGGGGAAGGTGTGTGGTGTGAAGGTTAAATCAGACACCTCTTACTGTGGCTGTTCTGTGCTCCTGGCATCCTGCTTCAAACACCAAGTGACTGCAATGCAAATAAGCCTCTTCCTCATCATGCTGCTGATCTACAGGAGAGCCCCCAGACAGCAACCGCCTGGGTCTGTGCTTCTATATTATCACACTCAGCAGCAGCTGAGCATGGAGAAATACATGTCCAGGAGCCAGTGCCAGCAGAAGAGTTTAAATCAAAAGGAAGGAGGGGAAAAAAAATCCCCTTCTTCCTCCGGCACCTTCTCAGCATCCTTTATGATAAAATCAGGTGTTCACCAAGCTGCTGGCATGGAGCCCCTGTGCTGTCCTTCTGGCCACCCAGCGAGGAGGTGCCCAGGGCAGGAGAGCTCCTCCATTGATGCTGATCCATTTTCACTCCTGTCGTTTTGTTTTGCTGGGCTGCAGTGGGGATGCTCGCACAGCAGCTCCGATTCCCTTAGAGAGACTCCGCACCTGTTAATGTGGCACTTAGATGAGGGAAGGAGGAGGCGTGGGCTTATTTAGGTATTATTTTGTGAGCTGTGAGATACTTCCTAAAGATCCAGCACCAGCCTCCCACGAATCCTGCTTGAAAACGGGGTGGAGGAAGGCTGAAATCCCAAAAGGCTGGTGGGAGATTAGAGCTCAAATACACTGGAGGCTGGGCGCATGCTGACCACGAGCAGGACTGCCCCTTGGAAGGGGCTGGGGGGGCTGAATGGCCACAGGGACAGGGAGCAGGAGCTCCTCGAGGCAGCACTGTGGGAGCAGTGCTCAGTATGAACACCAGTGCGGAGTAAATAAACCCCCCTTCTCTCTTCCCTTGCAAGGATGCTATCAGTGGAAACGCTCTGCCCCTTGACTTGCAGTAATGTAATTATTTATCGTGCTGTTCTTGGGCCAAGTCCTCTGCAGGTTGCCGCGTGCTCTACCCCGTCTCGTGACCTGTTTGTAGCTGCGCTGCGATCCAGGAGCAGGCGACAGCCGCAGAGATGCTGGTGGTTGTTAGAGGAGGGCTAAGCACCAAGGAGGGGGACAGCAGCAGCGTTGGTTTTGCAATACAAATAAAATCACGGGGTTTTGTCAGTGCTTCAGGTGTGAGATTCTGTGCTTTAAAGCAACAAGGTCTTGAAAACTTTTTTGGAGGAATTGCAGTCTCCAGACTGTAGAGGGAGGTGATTCTGGGAGGGGGGAGTGCAGGAATGGGTACAGAGCCCAGGAGATGGGGGACAGGGTGGGGTGAATGGTGTCTGCATCCCAGGAATGATGTCTCAGCCCAAGGCTAATGGGGATGTCTGGGGTTTATTGCAAGCAGATCTCTGTTCGTCATCATTCCCAGCTGAAGCTGGGTCAACATGCAGAGCTGCAGAGGAGGTGCCTGTATCAGGACAAACGCTTGACTTCTGTGGAGATGTGCCCAGGTGTGAACATGCTGGAAAACAAGGTTTTCTACAGCGTTACCTTTGCAGATGCCCTAACCTGATGTCTGAGATCCAAACCATCCCAGGGGAGAGAGCTCTCTTCTAAGAGCTCTTTGAGTAGCAAACACTTCACAGTGACCCAGAAGAGGCTGGGTGGGGAAGAAAAGAGTCCTTGTCTGTCCCTGCTGCTCATGTGGACCTAAAGGCAGCAGGCGAGTGCCGCTGATGCTTTGATTGCCCTGCTGCTTTATGGAACAGCCATAGATGATGTCATGTGTGTAGGATCTTGGATGTCTCTTGATCCAGCATTGCATTACATCTTATGATTTAAAAAAATAAAAATCAGCTGTTGTGATTGGAGCAATGTCCTTTGACTGAGCAAATCAGCCAGTTATTTTTCACAGCAGCGAAGACGGGAGTTGAGGGGGATCTGAGTGACACAGGGACGATGATTGTGCAAAGCAGACTGGCTGGGGTGAGGGTGGGGAGGGCTCTTGATACTCCAGGTGGAACCCGACCACCCTCAGAGGGCCTGGGGTTGTTGCATGAAGGTCAGCCATGTGCTCACACAGGGTTTGCTCCTTTTTGGAAGGGTTTATCTGGAAAATGTGGATGCAAGAGTGTCACCACCTGAGCTGTTGCCAGTCCTGACATGAGCACTGTTGTGCCAAGTAACACCTGCCAGCCCTGTAGCATCCCCCTTGGTGGGGGAGAGCAAGATGAGCAAACGGCCATGGCTTAGAGATTTATCGGAGGTTTGATCCTGGCTTAGAAAAACTTTGTCTGTGCTAGTGTTGATTTTCAATTTGATGTTTTTCCTGCTGTTGTTAATGGAAATCCAAGTGCAACGGTGCTGCAGAGATCCTGACATTGGGAAGCAGCAGCCTGTGTGTCCTGTTCCTCTGGAAAAAGGGATCTATCAAAACAGTTTCTTTTTTTCATGCTCTAATTTTTGCCACTGTTGGTTTATTTTTGTTTTTGGCTTCTTTTTTCCCCACTGTATTCTTAAAACTTCCCTTTCAGGGCTTAACAGCTTAACCATTTCAAAGTCATGCCAAGCGGAAATGTAGCATACGATTTTCTCACTAAACATTGTGCTGATCTCTCAAATGTATTCTGGATTTGTAGAGAAGCTGCAAAAAAAGCTGGGCTGAAAGAGGGTGAGAATTAGCACTCTGCTGAGGAGCCAGGCCTTTGGATGCTTAGGAAAGATCTGGGTAAGCAAATGCAGCTCCTTGCTGCCTGGTCTGCAGTGCTGGCATGGCATGGGGCTGGTGGGCAGGAGGGTGCCTGGAAGCACATCTCCATCCTGAGGACAGTGGTGTTTAATCTGTCCTTACGTGTGGGTCTTGGTCCCTGAGATCCGAGTTATGCTCCAGGCTTTGCAGCCAGATCCCTCTGGATTTCAGCAGCTCCTTAAACCTCTTGCGCATCCCTTCTTTGCCCAAAAAGAAAGGGACAACTGTACCCAAAAGAGCCTATTTTCAAAGGAGAGGTGCTTTGAATCTCTCCATAAAATGCCTTTTTCCCCTTATTTTGCCAAGTAAAGTACAACAGAGAAGTGATTCACCACCAATGCCATTTGTGCCAGATCTTGCAAGGAAATATTACTTGTGATGCGCAAAGGATGCTCTGCCCTTCCGACACCCTGAGCTTTTGCTGGGGTTGTTGGCTGCCTGCTCTGCCTGTCCTGCTGAGATGCTGCTGGGTTTGGACCAGAAATGGCCTCTCTCCCAATTCATCCTCCCTGTGCTGATGGAGCACCTCTGATGGGAGCACGTGCTGCCTGTGGGAGCTGAGCTATCCGACTGCAGGGACAGCCCTGTGCCATGGGAGCTCGCTGCTGAAGGGACTCCAGTGACTTTTGCTTGGCTCGTGCTCCCACGAGACTGAAAATAACTGGATTTTCCCTGGGAGGAAGAGAGCAATGAGCATTTTCAGGAAATGCAGGCCTTCCCTTACTGCTAAAATGGGTCATTGCTGCCTAATGACTGCTGTGACAGGTCTCTGTGCAAACCTGGGCTCAGGGTGATGATATGGGTACAGCCCAGGACGCGAGGAAACAATTTGGTATAGCAGAGCTGGGAGGTTGGTGCGAGTCCTTCTTCCCGAAGCCATAGATCAGAGCTATTTTTCTGCTATCCTTGGCTTTTTATGATTGTTCACAGCAGAAGACCTTTGAGGTTCCTTACCAGCTGCAGAAAATGCCTGCGGCCATGAGCTGGGCTCCGGATCGCAGCAGCCTCCGTTAGAGATGCTCAGAGCTGGAATTTGCTCTTTCATTATAGCTTGCAGGGTGAAGTGAGGGACAGCTCATGATTATTAGTAGCTTTAAAATTAATAATGCTCTTTCTAATCTTCGTCTTTCATTATTAATAATCATACAGCATGCTGTGTTATAGCTAGACCAAGGAGTGCCCAGCATCCCCCGGTGCCGGTGCAGTTCAGAGAGCTCCACATGGCTGTGAGCAAAGGGTTCCCAAAACCAGGTCCCTTGTGGGTTTGGTCTGAGGTTGTGTGGGCAAAGGCTGTTTGATTTCTGAGAGTTTCACCTGTGTAGATCCTAGCAGGGGGGACAGGCTGGATCCTGTGCCCTGCCAGGGCCATGTGCCTTTGAAGCTGCTTTGAGTCCCTGCTTGCATCGCTGAGACCAAGGGCAGAGTGTGGTTCTGGGACTTATTTATAACACTCCTAGGGCAAAGGGAGGGTGCGTGAAGGTGTCTGGGCTGTGGGCAGAGGTAAAGAGTGCTGCACTGAGCAAAACCATGCAATGGCAGTGCAGGCTGCAGGCACCAGAAGGGTGGAGGGAGTGTGTGCTTGCTGCACCTCTGGCTGTTTGGGTGCAGGTAAAGGGAGCTGGGAGAAGAGGGATTTCCCAGATTTGCTCTCTCCTAGGTAAATCTTGCTGGTGGATGGGTGCTGTGCGTGTGGAACAGCATGCCTTGGTGCTTTAGGGGGTGGTCTCCCAATGGGAGACTCTGCCCGGAGCTGGGAGCACTAAGGAAGCTGGGGGGCAAAATCCCTTGCTGCAAGATTTGGGGAAAAGCTTTGGGGAACAGTGAGGAGGAGCTAAATAATATCACGGTGATATTGTTTATGCTGTAGGAAATCTCCCTTCTCTCCTTTTCAGTTAATAACCATCAGGAGGGAGATGCTTCCCTAGCTTGCAGGGGAACCAAACTAAAGAAGCCAGTTGCAGTCATGTCACTGGAGAGTGGCTGGCTCCACTTGAGTTTGTTTTCCCACTATTTGGGTAAATAAAGTTAAGACAACGAGGAGGGCTGCTGAGATGGTTGGCAGTGCGCTGAATCCCCTGGGAGATCAGGGCAGCGTTGTTTATTGGGGGGGAGCTGCCTGAGCATGAGGGGTCAGCCTTGCAGCAATGTAGAGAGAAGGGAAACAAACGCGCTCTGTTTTAGCACCGGATTCATTGCAAGGAGATGTGCCAAGGATCATTAGTGCCACAGCCATCATTATCTTTTTGCTCGGATTAGTTTTTTTCCATTTTTCTCTTTTTTTTAAAGGCAAAAAAAAAAAAATAATGGCTTGTTCCTGTTAGATCAGATAGAGACAAAATAATAGCAGTATCACAAAGATTGAGGTCTGTGAGATTAAATTTGAAAAGGGAAGAGAAATGAGAGCTTCGGCCCTGCTTGCTGTTACACCAGCCGCACAGATAAATGACTCCGTATGCAGATAAGCAGGGCCAAAAGAAAAGGAAGGCTGAGGAAGAGACGGCAAGAAAAATAGGAACTAATCAGCAGATTCAACCACTGTAATGCAGTAAACATGGAAAATTGCATTATATTAGCTCCTCGGCTTCTCATTGTATGTATTAGCCACAAAGTCATCGATAGGCAATTTACCGTGGAGATGCAGTGCTGCAGACCAGTATCGGAGCTCTGCTCTCACAGGGGAAGGCATTTGCAGTGCGAAAAGGGAAAAGTTGTCTTCTAAACTGCATAAAGAAGAAGTGGCTGATGTTGAGCATGAGAAATGCCTGCAGTTCTCGGTTAGGAATGTGCTCTCAGGACGAGTACAGCAGCTCTATTTGTCCCCGGTGCCCGGGCAGCAGCTGCTTGCTGAGGCGAGGTTTCATTGCAGTCCTGGGACATTCCCCTCGAGCAGGAGGAAATTGGTCTGCTGCGAATTTCTCTTGATTTTTTTTTCTATATATTATTTTTACCATTGAACTCAATTTCTCTGTTGTTCAGTTTCTCACGACGAATGGCAAGTAGCCACTGCCTCTCCCCTCAGGTTCGGGTGAAATCAGCACAGCACATTATTTGCAAATCAGCTTCATCCTCCTGACTGCGGGTTAAACTCGGGATGGCTTGAACCTGGGTCCTTCCCAAAATATCCATTTAGGCCACGTAATGATTCTAGCTATTTCATGCATAGAAGATAAAAGAAGATCTGCAATTTTTAAAGCTTTGAACCAAAAACTTGGGCAATCATAGAAAAAGGATTTAAAAACAACGTCTTGATGATACAAAGCTGGGAGAGATGTAGCCCTAAACCTCGCAGTAAAACCCTGTTTCTCTGTACTTTTATCAACAGCTCCACCCATGATCGGTGCATAAATCCACCTTCAGCACAGGATGTTGGAAAACTACCGAGGGACAGGAACGTCATCACGGCTGCTTGGTGAGAAGGGAAGGATGCACCTCCAGGTAGGGCTGGGACTTGGTATTCATCCTCTGTCCCCATCCATCATTTGAATTGTGTTAAACCTGCTTGTTGCATGGATTAGAGGGGGAGAAATAAGATTTTTGCAAGAGGGGGACCTCAGAATTGTTTCTTTAAACTTGTCTCAAGCCATGAATAAGTTGTTTGGGACCTGCTGTGCACCCAGTGGCTCTGGGATCTGTCTGACCAGACAGATGGTGGCATTTTTTCCTACTTTTGCTGTTGGTTTTCATCTATCTCATGGAAGTTTGTTACATGAGTTTGGCAGAGCTAGGGCAGCTCTGCCTCCACTCCCTGCAGCATCGCTCTGCCATTACCCCTCCCAGGGTCAACCCTAACATCATCTGTGACACTGCCCCTTCCTAAATGCTGTGCCTGCTTCTCAGGGCTTGTAGGAATGGCTGAGCAGGATGAAGCTGTGTTGGCTGCTGCTGCTGAGCAGCCTTTTCTGCGTGGGAGCAGAGCTAGGCTCTCCTACCAGGCTCTGCTAATCCAGCCTTGATCCACATACTTCAAACAGGAGCCTTGATTTAGGGATGTGCTGAGCACTTGGCTCTCCCAACAGGCTGCTGCAGTGCCTGTGAGGACAGCAGTGTGCCCCAAACCCCACTGGTTTTACTTTGTGCTGAAGGGGCTGGGATTGTTCCCTGGGCAGCTGCTGAGCAGGGGAAGGCTGGAGAGGAGCAGTGATGCTGGTGGGAGGCTGGTGGCTTCCTGAATTTTGGGTTTGTGGCTGTCTGACACCACTGAGCTGAGCCCTGGCAAAGCCGCTGCCCCCAGAAGGCCAGCCCAGTGTGGTAACTGGATTACAGTCCTTACAGCTATCTTCTGAGGATGGAAAAAGGGGTTTTCAGTCACACAGGATAGCTTTAAACTCTGTTTAAAGTGCTGCTGGGCTTTCCTAAATAAGTGATGTGGTCCCAGAGCAAACCAGGCTCTAGAAGCTGGGTAATTCTTGGCAACATCTGTGGTGCAGGTGGGGAGCTCTCTCTGACACCCATTTCTGTGTTGATGGCTTTTGTGTTTTGTCTCCTGAGCAAGTGGTTAGAGGCAATATCATCAATTAGCCTTCTTATACCCAAGTGCTAATACCAGTGAGCAGTCAGACTCGTTGCCTCCACTGCAGCCCTTTCTTTTCATGGTGTTGGTCATCCCAATCTGCACTTCTCCCTCAGCATACTTAATGTTTGTTTCCTGCAGTGACCCCTGGGGGCTTGTGGTGGACAGATTGCTCTTGCTGGGGCTGGTTTCTGACTGGGGCCTCCTGGGAGACGGCTGTGTGGAGGGGTTGGGGTCTCTGGTGTGCTGTGTGAGGAGGAAAGCCATGGTGGGAGCTGTGGGACCTGGTGTCCTGACATCTGTGCTGGAGCGTGGCCATGCCAGTGGCTAAACTGGGCAGAGTGAGGTGTGCTGGGGGCTGGAAGGAGCTGTGTATTTCATGTGAGTGGGTCTTTCATGAACGTGTGTTGGCACCGGGGCTTCCTCACCCGCAGGAGGAGCTGGGTATCTTGGTGAGGCGGCTTAGGTTGAGTGCTCCATCAGCACATGTTTCCCCATGGCAGGAGTTCCTCCGTGACCAGGGCTGACTTCAGCTTTCCCCTGTACTTAAACACTCGTGCAGACCTGTTGGAGCCTGGCACCACAAGCCCAGAGATGTGCAGCGGTGGGCTTTGCTCCCTGCAGCCTGTGCGCCCTGGGAGAGCTCCAGCACCCTGCTGAGCCCTGGGGAGATGTTCCACCCCCTTCCTTCCCATTTTATACATGACTGCTTGTTCTGCAGCACAACCCATGTGCTGTGTGCCCCCTCGTGCTGGGGATCCTCTGTGTTAAGGTTGGGAAGCGTCGGGCACTGCTGTGTGTTCATAGCTCAGTCCTTCAGAGCAAGGCAAGGGCTGAGTGTAACGCCTTCTAATGTTCCCACTTCCAATTATCCTCTTAATTACTCAATGAAATGCCCAATAAAACAAATCACTATAATTTCTATTTTATTCTCTGCCTTTCTCCATTTACTTAAGAGCACAGGACCCATTAAGGAGGCCCCCTCTCATCAGGGAATACTTTCCGATAGATCATACTTACCAAATGGCTTTATGTTCCTATCCTGCCTCTCGTCCTCGCTTCCTGTGCCAGTTTGCTAATTGCCAGAGACACCAGAGGCTGGGAAGCGCTGCCTCCCTCGCTGCCCATCCTGCTGAAGTCACAGTGCTGAGTTAGTGACATCCCCATGGCAATAAGTTTGTGACATCCCCATGACAACAGCCTGTGATGTCACTGCCCGAGATTACAACTTTTTGGAGCATTCAGGCAGCAGGGCTGAAATTCCTGGGCTCTCTCATCTCTTTAAATAGAGAGGGAGGGATTAAAATGCAGGGAAGCCTTTAAAATTGCTTTAGATTTCCCTTTTTATTTTTTATTTTTCCCAAGGGAGTGGGGATGGGGATTGCAGGGCTGCCACGAGCAATCCCTTCCTCTGTCCTGCAGCAAGCCCAGCTCCATCCCGCAAATCTGGGGGCTTGCTTATGGGGAGCTGAGCCTGTGCCAAAGGCAACTCCTGTGTGGGGGTCATCCCTCCAGTGTCCCTGGGGGTTGCAGGTGTCCCCTGCCCTGTGCATCTCCCTCTGGCTCTGCTTTGTGACGCTGTGAACCCGAAGCAAACCTGGGGTCTGCAGCCTCTGCTCTGCCCCAGACTGGTGTCTGCACTGGCTTCCTTTAGTGCTGTTGCCTAATATTCAAATATAATGTGGTGCTGCTCAGACATAGCCGGGGAGGGAGGGAGACTTGGGTGCACGCTTCTCTAGCAGCAGGGAAATCACCTTAAAAATCCAGCTCACGCAGCGAGGATGCACAAACCACATCCAAGCTGGCAGCCCCAAAACTTGCCTGGGGAAGCCACCTCACTGGTATTTCGCTAACTCATTTAGCCAGCAAAGCAAATCAAGCAGCGGAAGAATCAATCTCTTTTTATTTTAGTTTTTGTAAGGTGGGAATAAAAATGATGTTTCAAAGGCTGGCGTGTCTCGGCTGAGCGGCGGTGGGGAGCAGCCAGCACCGCAGAACATACTGTCCTGTCTCCCAGCTTCTCACATCGTAACTTCTAAGCTGGGTTCAATAGAAATAAATGTTCAGTAGTTCCAGTGGTGGCCTTTGGAAATGGAGCTAATGGAACAAGGCAAAAAAAAAATCATTACACCGTTTTGACAAGCACTTAAATATTTAATGCTGTGCACAGCCTCATTGCAGGGAGCTCGGGGTGCACCTGCAGGAAGTGGTGCCCCTCGTTAGCGAGGGGGAGTCCTCCTGCAAATTAAGCAAACGAGATATGAGCTGTGTGCTGGTAAACGAGCCGAGGGCGGCTCTGCTGGTGCTTCCCGGGATGGGAGCGTGGCAGCCGGCCAGTTCTTGGAGAGAGCTGGGAGGAGAAGGCGGGCTGCTGCCCCGAGCCGAGGAGGCTGCGGCGATTAAATAGGATCTGCTGAAATCCTTCCAAAGCGGGCTTAGGAATTAAGAGCTGTCAATGTCATGTTGAGGGTCACTCGCTGCAGGACACCTCCGGCCTCCCCTTGTGCTTCTGTTTAGCCCTGTCTGGGCATTAGGAAAGGCATCCTTCGTTTTGGAGCTCTTCCCCTCTGCTGTGGTAAGGCGAAATCTTGCCAAGGAGAGCTTCTGAAAAAGTTGCTTGGTGGAGGGTGAGGATGGGACCATTCACACCGGGCCTGGAGTTGCCTGAATTCAGGCACCGTGAGGAAGGTACCCTGCCAGAGGAGGGTGTTTTCCCCTCTGCCTTCCTCCTCATTTTTCTCAGCCAGGAAGCGCTGGTTGCAGCAGGGAGATTTTCACACCTCATTAAAGCAGAGTGTCCAGCTCCAGGCAGCCATCAACCCCAATCAGAGCGATTTAAAAGGCTGCGCTTCCTTTAATCATCCGGAGATGCTCGGGTTTGGCGGTGGGAACAGACACTCCTGTATGAAGGGGATGGAGCCGCTGAAATGATGCTGACATGAGACCCATGGCATCAAAAAGCAGCAGCTCCTCACCTGTTTGCTGGCCCAAGAGCAGACCTGGAGGTTTAGATCTGTCCTTCATTTGCTGTCTCATTTCCCTCTGTGAGAAGTGCATGGCTGTGGACCTGTGACTGCATGAGCAGCTCTGAGATGTACAGGCAGAAAACACCTCAAAAATAATACCAGCTGCAGCCAGAGCCCTGTGTGCTGAGCCATGCAAGCACACCGTGGCCGTGTTCGTGCTGTACTTTCTCCTAAACACCTACAACCACAACACCTCCCCTTGCCATTCTCCTAGCCCTGCATCAGCCATACATGCTGCAGACATTGCATGTGGGGAGGGCAAACACATGAGAAACGAACATCCCAAAGTCACACGCGTGTTGTCTGCAGAAGGCGAGTGTTTTCCTCAAACATCCTGCACGTGCAGAGGTGCTTTCACCATGCCCACAGCTCAGCTTCCAATGGTATGACTTTCCCAGGAGCAACTTCATAAAGTGTCATTGTTCTTATCAGAATCTCCTGTGGTGGACTTCAGGTTTTAATTGAAGGAACTTATTTTAAAAAATAAGAAGTTTTTTTCTAAGAAAGCAAATGTTTGTTTTTTTGTTTGTTTGTTTGTTTTACCTGAGCAGGAGGAGCCCACCCCCGTTTTTCAGTACCCCATCATGTCATTTGGCTGCCAGGTTGCTGGGCACAGGCTGTACCCCCAGGGCTGGTGTGCCCCACACGTGTTTGTGCCAGCAGCCATGCCATGGGACCCATGCGTGCAAAGCCCCTACAGCCTGCACCAGCACCCGCTGGGCAGCGTTGGCCACAGTTCTGCTAAAGGTTCCCAAAACCAGGGGCAACCTAGGCCAAGGATCTCAGCAATTTTGCCATTCAAGTCTGAGAGCTACGGGCCTTATGCTTGTGAAGCAATTAGATTGGTGTTCTGCCCTAACTGCTGCTCATTAGAGATCAATGGGGCCAAAGGCAACGGAGTAAGTGGCAGCCAGGACGTCCTTCTGGGCTTCGATTTGATCTCTGCCTTTCATGGTCCTCCCTTTTGTTCTTGATCATTGGTTTTAAAAGTGCATCTTTGACTGGAATGTGACAAAAGTTTCACTTAAGCAGAGGGGATTTTGGCAAAAAGAGTTGGCCTTTTGGAGCTGCCCTCATCTGTTGGGCGAATGTGAAATGATTGTCCCTGACTGGAACGGATCCTCCGGAGCCGTGTTATTCCACCGGGAGGAGGTATTTTCACCCTTTTTCAACATGGATTATTTCTGTGACTGACTGTAATAGTTTCTTTGGCGGTATTAGGACTTGTTATGTCAGGATTTATTTCGGCATGAAGTGATTGTGCGGGCTGCAGGCCCGTAACTTGTCTTTGTGTGCTGAAACCCGGGAGGCCATCGCCTCCTGCGTCCTCCACGGATGTGGTGGAAGCAGCCTCTGCACAGCTGGGCCCGTGGCCCCAGGCCTGCTGCCACCCAATGCCTCTAACGGAGCAAATTTAAGGGAAAAAAGTTATTATGAAAAGTTACTATGAAAGACATGGAAAAAAAAAATCTTGTAGGTCAAAAATTCATATAGAGAAGCCTCCTAGGAAGAGCAGAGGACCACAAAGGAGGGTTTGCACCTTCTGAGGAGTGGAGCAAGCACTGGGATCTCCCTGGTGTTAACAGCAGAAAATGCACATGTGGTTTGTACTGCCGTGATCCTGAGATATCTAAGAAAGGGCTTTATTTGTCCTAAAACAAATGGTGTTGCTTGTGATGAAGCAGCGAAGCAGTAAGTTGATTAGCTAAGGCAATGTGTTGTGGCAGCTGGTACCTCTGGGAGCCCTCGGAGTTATGAATTTGTGGACCAGCTCCTCAATGCTGCAAGTGACGGGGATTTTGGCAGCCACTCCCCCATCAGACACTCCTTGTGCTCCACCAGATTTTGGAAGAAAAGATTCACTTAAAGCCCTGTAGCGCTGTCCCATGCCAGTTAAAAATTAATTGATAATACTGGCATTAAACTGGTTGCAGTTCTTCCAGATCTGTGAATAGCATTCCAATTATCAAGGATCTCTGGTTTGTGGTGTTCCTGTCTTATTGGGGGTTCAGAAAGGATTCAGTTCATGAATTTTGGTCTGTTCCGAGCAGCGACTCCTCCAGCCTATACAGTCAGCCAGTCTTGAGGCCATTTTGGTTTTCCACTCTTAGCTGATGACTTCCACGGGCAACGACCAACTCAGATCAAATTTGGACATGTAGAGATGGATGGTAGAGGTGATCTGAGCAGCTTGCATCGATTGAGATGGCCAAGGCATGGAAAATAGGATGTTGTGCATCCTAAAATCCTGACATGCTCAGTGTAGGGTGATAGGCAGCTCTGACCTCCTGAATCTGAAGTCTGGATCACATCCTTAGGAACATGACACAACAAGCAAGGCAGTCCTTCCATCCCACGTGTGACAACAGGGCTCCTGGAGGACCATGAGCAAGGGTCTGAGATAGGAGGCAGGCTGGCAGTCCATCCTTGTCTACTGCACGAGCCCAAGTTAGCCTCAGCTACTTTTTGGCAGCCAGATTCCCTGCTCCGGCAAGTGCTGGGCAGCTTGGGAGGTGGTAGGGAGAGGAACGCTCTGTTCAGCAGCTGCACATTCCATTAATTTAATGAGTTTTTTTCCTTTTTTTCTTTTTTTTTTACAAGGCAGATGGTAAAATAGCTATTTTCTGTTGTCTAATAAATACCATCAGCAAGGCAGAAAATGTGCAATCTCGCCAAGTCTTTTCTGATTCCTTGCCCTCCTGTACCGATGCATTCCCCGTTCTCTGATGGGAGCCAATGGGGGTGGCTGGTGGGATGGGAGGGAGATGGGACGCGCAAGACAAGTCCGAAATTGCTGGCAGGACCAGCACAATAAAACTGCAGCTCGGCCTGATTGGGCAGAGCCTCTGTGTCCTGCTGGGAGAGCTGCACTCTGGCAGCCTTTGCCGATCCAATTCTCACTTCATCTGATTGCAGTAATAACAACTCACACAAATTTCCTGCCTCAACCTGAAATCTTCCAGCTCTGCAATGCAAATAATATAATGTGTGATGAGGAGCCCGATGACGGGGATAATAATAATAATAGTGATGATGCCTTTATTCAATGAATGAGTGAATCAAGCAAGCAAAAATAAATGGTATTCAGAGCTTGAAAATCAATAGGAAGAGAAATCAGGAGGAAATGCAGGGGGAATTGCATCTCTGGGGGAGTGCTGTCTTTAGGA